>NW_006768773.1:1516334-1582183 GCF_000204055.1 Melampsora larici-populina 98AG31
TCCAGCAGGCAGTCTTGAGGTTTTCCCTGAAAATGGCCTCTGTTGGCCTCACGGGGCATACAACAAGGGGATGCGGACTGGCACACAAGCATTGCATCTCTCAAATCGCCTAAAATGCAACAAATTGTGCATTATTCTGGAGACTGGTCGCCGTGACCCAAGGCCGCAGATCGCGGGATCGCTGTCAGCGCACAGTCAGCACAGTCAGATGACAGAGACCTCCCGGCTCCCCCCACTGCCAGCATATTCGGAGAGATGTGGTATCAGTCTTTTTCTGAGACTGCCTGAGACGAGCCCTGGGACATACAGGGGTAGTATAATTTTTTCTCGAGTGGCGCTTGTTTTCGAGAGGCGTGTTTTGTTTTGAATCGCCAAAATTCTAAGCCTGTACACAGGTATTTTGTACAATTGGCGGATCAGAACGATCAGAACAATTTAAAGGAAAGTTAGGAAATGGAAGACAAATAACTTACGTTAATTTGATCAAAACATCAAATCAAGAGGTTGAGTCAGCAAGAGTGCGAGCCGCACAGTCACTTATAAGCTCTGTGAAAACTAGAGCTACAAAGTGACAAATCGAATGAAGCAAGAGAAACAATAAAAGAGATAAAAAGATGATCAAAAGGATTAATCGCTCCAAACGAGCCAATTGTAATGAAAAGGACACCCTAATGGAAAACACTTACAACATTTCAGCTTTATAAGAAGCCGTTGATGAGAAGGTGTCAAAGATATAACATATCTTGGACGAGTAAGAGGTGACAAATTTCAGTCCAGATCATCCAAGTTTTGCTCCTTTACAACTTCAAGTCCAAGCCCCTTCATTGTACTCGATTCATGCTTTTCAAAACCTTTTCAAAGACTCTCCAGGATGTAACATCTGGAATCTGGACTCAGCTTCATGTTGAAGATTTTGTCAAATTCTGTCTTTTGGTCATCGTACGGGTCGTGGTCTGGGTTTCCCTACCAAGACGCGAATCGAGCGAAGTGAAAGAGACAATATAAAGAAGATTAAAATAAGGAACTAAAATACTTGATCGCTCCAAAAGAAAATGCTGAGGAACAGATTACTGAAGTTCATCTTGAAGTCGCTCTGAGTCTGATCCGATTGAACATGAAAATATAAAAAACCTCAAATTTCAATTCATCTTTTTATCATCTATTCTTACGTTGATCTGTCAGATGAGGAAATGACAAGATTTTTAGGATGATCATGATCAATTGTGACCATGTAAGAAAATACAACGAGAGTTGAAACTTGAGCTGAGTTGAGAAACAAATAATGAACTATGGAGTGCCACCCTGTGCCACCATTCTTGACCACACTGTATGACGGGTGTACACAAAGCCACTATTTTCTGTAGCTGAGAGGGAGTCTCAGAGGAGTCTCAGAGGAGTCTCAGAAGGACCCCGGTATGCTCTTATAAGGGGTACAGATCCAAAAATGTGACTTTTGAGCTCGCTCGGAAACTTGTCCCTGGCTTTACCCATAGCTTTAAGACAGGTTTAGTCTTTTTAATCAGCTGTATTGGACTTAGCAACTCTGAAATTCAGGCAGAAACCGGTAAAATCCAAGAGAAAGCTGTTTAATCCCATATGTCGTATCTCCGCGCGAGCTCAAAAGTCACAATTCTAGATCTGTACCCTTCATAGGAGCATACCGGGGTCCTGTCTCAGAGCATCAGAGTCTCAGAAAAAGACTGATACTGTTACGCTCCCAGCATATTAACCTCGGATCGGGAAATCCGAGGCGTTCTCGGATCTGAAACCTTGGACAGAAGCCATCCGAGGTTTTGATCCGAGGTAATTTTGGGCGCATAATGATACCTCGGACAGAAACCTCGGATAAGATCTGTCCGAGGATTTGCATCCGACGATACCTCGGATCTCCCGATCCGAGGCATCTATGTTGGTGGTGCCCTTGCCCTAAGGGTCCGCCACCGCGACTTCGAATCAAATGTCATTCAGGCGGGCTAGGCCCCAAAAGCTCAGAATCGGGGCGGATAAACATGACTCTTCTGACTCTGAGGGCTTGAGCTCATCACCAACGCAATAGTAACTTTGAAGAACACATCAGTCTGCTTTTACCATGAGCAACTGTCAAGACACTACCGAGAATCACGATACACAGTCATTGCAAAGACCAAATCAACATCACGATACTTTGAATGGCTCGATCCTAGAATCTCACAATGGACGGATTGATCAAATATCGTCCTCATTTGATCTTCAAGACGAGGCGATATCCACCACTTCCTCAGCAGACGGGAACATTCCATCGATTCTTGCTGATTTAAATAGGGCACAGGATTTAGCCGATTCGATCGATTCACGGCTCGATAGTATATTAAGCCAACTTGGGGATATCACGGCTGAGCTAGAGCAAAATTTATCCGGTCACAATAACACAAAAACATCTGAAGGTAGTCAAGACATATCAAAACCCACTTGAAATTTTTCAGAACAAGATCAGCTTAGTGCATTAGACAGTAATTGTGATCAATCGAACGCTGGTTGTACTTATTGGTTGCTATCATGCTCAAGTCTCCTCAGGTCCTTAGATCATCCCGTCAAATCAGATCATCAGCAGACTAAGAAATTTCTATCGATACGTGTGTAATTCGGGCCATGCTGGGCAACCCATGTGGACCTCAATCCGGAGAGGAGATTCGATGTGGTTGCTCTATTGAAGGACATAATATGTAACAGATGACCCGAGCTCAAGCGAGTCCATTGTTCTAGTAACGCCAACCCGCAGAGAGAGCCTGGTGGGTCATACCAAGAGAGTATGCGGAGTTTTGGTGTGAGGGTAGTCGGGTCTTTGATGTCTATGCCCAGGAATCTCGGAGTTGCTTGGTTAGATTGTAAGGAATGACAATTTAATTAATTTTGAGCACTACCTTTGGTCTCTCTTCCCAGTTGGTAGGGTTATATTTGGAGGCTGAAATGTGCTACCAGGCTGTTTGTGGATCAAACCAAGGTTCTTGAAGAGCTAATACCAAGTATTGGGTTTTAATGAGGACTTCTTGTGTGATGTCATGATGTGGGATTCTTGGCAATTTTTATGTAGTATGGAGAAATGTTCAAGGAAAAGGAATGTTGATACATTGTTGGCCAAGAGCTGGGATTCTTCTCTGAGTTGTTGAGTGGAAGGTGGGGGGGGCTGATTTGTATTATGACTCATCAGGGTTGTGTTCTTGAACAATGATTCAAAATTTGGTCTTGCAGAGAGGGCAAGTCATACTTTTTGGGGAGTGATTATACTTTGGAAGGAACCTGTCAGATCTCTCAATTGACTCTTGGTCATCAAATTTAACACATCTAGTGCATACTTGACTAACATCATTGTCGGCACAGGGTTTGGTGTTGTGAGGGTCACCACAGTCGTGCAATGAGCACCAGCATTGCATGAGGAGTGGGTGTGGTATAAATCTAGACAGTTAAAACACATTGTAGGTCCTTGGGATCAGATGCACATATTGTGTACTTTTTATCCCACCACAGCCAGCATATAATCTACCTCTTTATATTCTTTGAGCTAGTTCTCTATCAAATAAATTCATAACAATGGTACTATGTTGTTTGCCAGTATATTTAGGATTATTGAGCCATCATACCAACTGAAACATTTATCTAGCAATGTTGTTTTGTTTGCTTAGTCTGAAAGGGAAGTTTGTGTCTTTGACATCAATGCTGGCTGAAACAAAGTTGAACAGGATGGTGTATCTGGTTTGTTTGTTGTGAAATCAGTGGTGCTAGTTTGTTCCAGCAATGTTTGTTTTCCAGGAGCCAATTCTTCAGTCTATTGTCCAAATTCATGAGTATGTTGCCCAATCTTAGGATGTTTGCACTACATATTTTGACTATTTGATCACCCACTTTTGTGTTTATTGAGAGGAGAGCAGCATTGGCATTTTGAATGATCTCTGTTTTTGTCATACCATTGAAAGGTTCTTTGTTTAGGATACTGTGGATGACAAGGGTCACTGCTTTCAATTTGTTTATTTCAGCATTCTTGAATGGCGGTTTTGGAGCTATATGAGTAGACAGGCATTGAGTCAATTTGGGATTTGGGATGGTATAGGCTTGAGGTTTGGCCAGTAGCAGGTGGTTTAAAATTGGTAGAAACAAGTCCATTTCTTGGCACACTCACCTTCAAGGCTGTGGATGTCTTTGCAAAGGTCCTTGATTGTTTCAATGAAAACCAACATCATTGGTGGGATACAAAGTTAAAACTGGAATTTTTTTCCCAGTTTCCCAGTTTTTGTTTTTGGCTGTGTTTGGAACTTTCTCATGTTCTCCCAGTTTCCCAGTTTGCGTTTTTGGCTGTATTTGGGAAACTGGGAAACTGGCAAAAACTCCCAGTTTTAACTTTGTATCCCCTAATTGTGATGACACTTTGAAGTGGGGTATTGTTTGAGGTAGACTGGTTCTTGACTAGCAAGGTTGGTACATGTGCCATAGCATCCAAATCAATTCCGGTACAATTTGGGTTAAGATTTTTCCAGGGAAATTGAAGGCCTGTGTGACAAATCTCTCCAGCCCGCAAAATTGGGCCACCACTGGCAAGTTCACATGATTTGATAACATTTTGCATGTATTTGAAAATGACTGTGTGTCACACTCCTCAAATCATCCACACCATCTGATACTCAGTCTGAGGCAGGGTGCTCTTTTAGAAAACACTAGGCTCACTAGATGGGATAAAGGTAAGGCTTGTAATGAATTTCACTTCTTTATTTCAACTAATGTAGTACAGCCATTCCGATATTTCTTGTTGCTCTGTTTTGAAAAAGAAAAAGAAAAACTTGGTTAAACATAAGTGCTTACTTGATAAAACTTTGAAATTGGCTGTAATTCAAGGAAATACAACCAACTTTCAGATTTTAGCTGGTTAAAACTCAGGTTTCAAGCTCATAAACTTTTTCTTTTCAAAAATGTGAGCAACAAGAAATATTGGAATGGCTGTACTTACAATCTGAAATGAAGAAAGGAAAGAGAGTAAACAAACTAGCAGTCTGTTTGGATAACTCCAGACAGACTAAAGTTAGGTGACTCCTTAAAAAGAGGTTTTAAATTATAATCATTAAAAATAATAATTGATGGAAGCTGGATCCAAGGCTTGCCTTCAACCTTAAAGTTTGACAAGTTGAAGAGTGATATAGAGGTCAATAGCCTGGTGTTGTTCTTAAAGTCACCAATTTAAGATGTTTTTACTTGGGGTGAGTAGAGGATACAGAAGGAAGGGATATTACTTACTTCTAGTCAGAAAACTCTTTCAAGTAAAAGAAGTGAACCACTAGTCTTATATTTATAAAACTTTTGATTATATACTTCAGTACAGTCAAACCCGCGCAAATGCATACCCGCGCAGGTGCATAACCCGTGATAATGCATAGAAAAAATCTAGAATCTTGATGCTTTTTACTGCCAAATTTGACAACAGAAATGCATAACCCGTCAAAATGCATAGCAAAAGTCTTCCACCCAAATTATGCGTTTGCGCGGGTTTGACTGTATAAGTTTAAAGTGGATCTTCAAAAGTATTGTGTAATAAAAGCTTGGGGGATATCTCTGAAGGCTGAGAGGGTTTATATAGGACCCCAGAATTCTCCTATAAAGGGCAGTCACAAACAAAGTTCTTTTTGAACTCTCTTGGGGCTTTACACCATGAGTTTACACATACCTCATTGGGTTTTCAGTGCACTCATTGCCCTCCTCTCATCTGTTTGAGAATTGCTAAACACCAGTTTTTAAGACACTTTGACTACTTGAAACTAGCTCATCAATGCTGAGGAGCAGCTAGTGGCTCACCAAAGTACCCCTTAAGTGTTTTCCTAATTGATTCTTGCTTTGAATCAAGTTGTCTGAAGATTGTAGATGTCATTTGATAGTTTCCTGGGATTCTGGGTTATGATAGGAAATCAGGGCCCCAAGAGAGCTCAAAAAACTTTTTTTGTGACTACCCTTTAAAGGGGCATCCCAGGGTCCTGTTCATATACCCTCCTCTCTAAACCTAACTGCAGTGATGTTTGTTTCTATCACTACAACAGTTTAGGGATTATTATTTGTTAGTATTTATTATTATTGTTTGTACTTAATTACATACAGTAATTTTAAGTACTTGTTATGTACTATAAGCATATCAACTCTTGACACTGACTTAAGAGGTGTGTTACATTTTCTCAAAAGCTTGCCCGGATCAACCACAGATAAGAGACAAGCAAGGTCAAATTTGGCCGCAGCCTGATGCAAAGCCGCTGCACAGCACATCAAAATCCAAAATTTGTCCAAACACAAATTTTCAAATACATTGACTCACTGTGAACATCATTCAACTTCCCCACATTGGAAGAGGAAAATGATTAATAGTACAGTTTGTCATAAAAAGATCCAATACCGCTCACCTGAGCCTCAACACCCACACTACATATGTGCAGTACGCTAAGTACATAGTTTCTATCATGTACATACAGGTCTGCTCAGTTTTTTGCCCATCAGAATATATAAATCACATGTTATACCACATGTAACTTTTTTGACTTGGAAAAAATTGTCCCAAGAATTCACTACATACACTGTTCAAGAAATTCGTGTCATGGTGGCACAAATTTCAAACGATTTCCCCCCCAAATACAGCCGCTGCGGACCGCAGCCCAGCTGTAATGGACACGGGATTTGGATATCCGAGCACTTCGGAATTGGCATCCTGTACCGGGCTACGGGGTTGTTTGGCGATGTTTGGGCGAGCAGTTCAATCACCCATCCAACCGCGAACCCTCACCAGCATATCAAATCAGATATCAACCTCAAGAGTCAAGACCAAACAATCTAACACCGGTCGGCCTGCAATTGTTTGGTCCTCCATACAATTGCAAAGCTCCACATCGAGCTAGCTTCCATACCGAATGCCTTTCCCCCCCACAGGACAATTCATCCACTAACCTCACCGGCCAGCCTCCGTATCTATTCGATTTCCTTCCATATCGATTCGATTTCCTCGTCGTTTTCCTCAACCACAACCTGGCCAGATGGCGTACTCGGATAAAATGACGGCCTACCACTCATCCTTTCCCTCCCTCGCACTCGAGTTTCCTCTTTCCAGAAACAAGCAGTTCACCAACTTATCCATCAATATCTCTGTCTTGCATTCTCGTGCTATGGTCAACAGAAAGCTGTCGAATATTCCTCTGTACGTCCTATCTTTTCTGGTCTCTTTTCATATCTTTGATCTTTTCTGGTCTCTTTTCATATCTTCGAATGGCTTCTCCTGATTTTTCTTCGAACATTGACTCCCATAGGCCGTCTGATGGCAGATTCGAGACTACATCTCGGGCCATTCGCACTCGCAGCTACCAAGCAATGATAGCCCAAAGCAATGGTAGCAATTTGTAAGTTTATTTCTGCCTCTGACCGTTGATTCAATACTGACTGTTGGACTCATGTGGTAGGTCACCTTTGCAAGCGTCGACCCTGCGCTTAAGCCCAATTGCGTCACCTGTCAAGGGTTTTGATCACCAGACTCCGTCGATTCCCTTTGTGAACCGTGCCTCTGCTCCCCCAACCCAGTCACAGCTGTCTTCGGCTTCTTCGGTGAACCCACACATCAACCCGTTGATCTATTCGTCTGTGGGAACTTCGTCCTTTTCCATCTCGGATTCACCTACCTCTATCTCGGCCTTCCTGGGTACTAGTACCCACACCAGTCTGAACAAACGGCCCGCAACTGAACTCGACGTCATTGAAAATGACGAGGATGGTAAGTCCCATGACTTCTGTTATTCTTTTTGCCCTTTGATATCAAAGGGTGACTTTCTTGTCCGGTGTTGCTGACCATACAAAATAGATCTTCCACTGGATGTGTTTGATGCGCCAGGTCAACCCAACGTTAACGAAGATGAGGATGAAAGCGATCCTGATGACTCACCCCCTGCCGATTTGCCCGCTGAACAAGAACGATCATTCCAAGTTACTTTCAATATTTGGCAACTTATAGTTCCTGAAACGCCTGTCAAGCGTAAGAAGACTACCGCTACATCTCGAGCTACGAAGCCAGTCAAGACCCCGGTTCCCAAGTACCAAAATATCAACCCGAAGGTCCCCACTAAGCTCACGATTATCAGCCCAACTACCATTTCTTTTGTCCTTTTCAAGCACCAGCTCTTCAAATCCTGCGACAAGAAGCACTCCTGGGTATCCAAGGCCCTTAAGAAGGAATGGTTTGAAAAGACCATCGACATTCAGGGATTTATCAATGCGACTCGCCAACATAAGGCCCAGAAGATGCTTGTTGACGATCAAGCCTCTCTATATGAATTCATGACTCATGCTCAGCTTGTTCCCGCTTCAACGCCAATGGGCTTCAAAATACACCACGAGAACCCCAAGGTAACTTCCAACGCTAGTCGTATGATGGCCAAATTACGTAAAGCCAATGCCCCGGTGGCCTCATCCGAGGACAATCCGTTATCGGAGCGCTCTGTTGGTGTAAGTCATCACTCCGTTTCTTTCCGCACTTCACCTCTCCTTTTTTCCGAATCAATAGGTTTTGGCTTATATAATGATTTTACGTTCCAGTCTGTCATTTTAAGCGAGGGGGAACGTAAAAACAATCTGTTGTTGTCCCGCTTTGAAAAGGATTTCAAAGCGGGTGAAAACGTCACCTTCGTTTTGAATCCGAAGGACCCTGGGCAATGCATGTTGCTTAACCACGCCCGAATTCGTACCTGGGCTAATGATTGGGTAGGTGCTCTCATCTCACTTCTTCAATCATCTCCCAGTCTGCTAATTCACATGACTTCACACCTTTGTAGGCTGATGGGGTCCTTGGTGTCGATGAGGTGACCCCTCCAACCAAACGACCGGGGTTTACCTGGTTTGATGTGGCCGACTACCAGAAACAGAAGGCCCTGTTCCTTGGTATGACGACTCCAAAACCAACCAACACCTCGGCTGCCAACCCTGCCAACGGGACAGTCGTTCACCATAATTATTACGGACAACCTTTTGGCCCGGCTGGAATGCCAACGCCTACTCCGGCGTTTCCCGTTGGTGGACCCCCGATGACCAACGCATACCCTTCTCCACTCGCAATGCCAGCTGATCGATTATCGCCGCCGCCTCACATCCCACCCTTTGAGGAGTTCCTCACCTTTGCGGGTATCACTCAAGAGATGAAGAAGACTCGAGATATCTTAGTTGAGGAGGGTATCAATGACTTTCATTGCTTGTTGGACCGCCAAACTTATACGTTTGCTAATTTTCGTAGCATGGGAATTCCTTTTGCTCACGCTGACGATTTGTACAAGGCCATTCCCAAATTTAACCATCATCTGAAATCACTTTGAGCTTATGACTTCCATTGCTTTGTTCAATCACTTTGTGATCTCAAAAATTTTTGTTTTCTTTCCTGATGCCCTAATTCCCTTTGTGTTTGTGTTCATCTCTCTATGCTCGAACTTATATTGTCAGCAATAGGCCACATAGGCGGTTCACTTTGTTTTAGGCGGTTCACTTTGTTTGCGAAATCTTTGTGTTTGTGTTCATCTCTGTAGGCTCGAACTTATATTGTCTAACTTCAGCTCTTGCTGTGGGTCCAACAACTCTTTGGAAATACACCTCTTGGCAAACACGAGACCTTTAGACAAGTCTACCTCGCGACATGATCCCAATGTGACCCGAAAAAATTTGTCTAAGTCCCTTCAATTGAAAATGTTCAGCTCAGGTTCATTGAACCATAGCTGAACATTTTCCCACCCAAGTCTGAGGTTGACCGGTATCCAACCCACCTTGGAGAGTGTACCAAAGTGACCTTCTTAAGGTCACTTCAGTTGCAGGCTATGGGACCTTCTGTGACAGTCGTGTTTGACTTTTTGACAGAGGAAGGCCGTTTTTGTACGGGCCTTTGTCCAACTCACAAATCCAGAGCCGGTTGGCTCTGGATTTCAATACTCTTGTGTCCTCAAATGAAATCATAAGTTCCATTGCAATTGACTAGCCGCTCAAATCTAATCATAACTTGTCATTTTGGGGACATTCAAGATTGTTAAAACTGGAGTACACAAATCAAAGGACCTGTTTTCATATCCAATACCCGCAAACTGAGTACAACTTATGCATGAGAGTATGAGTAAACAAGTCCCAAGTCCGATCCAAGATCAAATCAATCTTGTCTTCAGCAGCCGTTCGGATGAGGCTTTGGCTGCGGCGGAAGTGCGATTTCAGCACACTGAAAGCCTTTTTGATAGGATTCAGATCCGGCGAGTATGGTGGCAGGTACAGGATCCGAATGCCTCGTTCAGCTGCCAACTCTTCAATTCGGCCGCCATGGTGAATTCAGGCGTTGTCCATCACCAGGACAGAATTGGCATTAGGGTACGAATTCATGACTGGGAACTGATTTGCCATTAGGGTACATCAATATCTGTACATATCGGAACTCTGAATGACTCAAGAGATCAACTTACCAAACGATGCTTTAGAAACCCTTCAAAATCCAATCGATCATAGCTTCCCTCTTGGCAGGCCGCTGCCAGAACTCCACCACGGAATATCGCCGGTAAGAGGGAAAAACGCTTACCACCGCGACTCCATGGAATTTGGGCAGTGCGTTGGCCTCGTGGGGCCCAGGCCTTTTCCCTGCGGAGGTACCTCTCCTGGATGGCGCATTCATCTGATAGGATAAACAGTCAGCTTGACGTTTTTAAAAAAGATAAGAAACTTTGGAATAACATACCTAAGAAGACTAACATGTTGGGGTGCAAAGCACCTACCGCGTGTAAATACTGAGCACGCTTGGCGGGAGACTGGTTAGGGTGTACAGTCCTTGCTTTCTTGTGAGTCAGATTAAGGCGATCCTTGAGGTTGCTTGCCATCGTTTGTAAAGAGACCCATGTTCCGGTTCGCTGATAGACGGCGTGGCGATACTCGTCCAGGTATAGACCGGGATTGCCGTCGAGTAGCTCAATCATGAAATCACGATCTTTGTCGTTCAATCTGGTGTGTCGACCAAGACGCTCATAGTCATCCGGGTTCCGAATCACTGAATGGGTACGTCGATACAATGAGTGCCACCGAGAAATCGTGCGCGAGCTGACTGGCGACCTCAAGATGCGCTGGACTTGACCATTCGTCCTGCCTGCGCAGAGGTACTGCACCGCCAGTACGTTGATACCCACATCATATCTCCCCGGTCTCACTCTCATGCCTACAAGGGAGATGTGAAATAGTCAGAAGAGCCGTAGTAAAGAGGAGAAAGGAGAAACGACAAACCTTCGGTGGAAAGTGCTGTGACGGATGGTCTGAGGTGAAAATTACCGGGTGGCGAGGAAAAATTTTTGACGTGGCAAAATTTGATGGGTTGATGGTGCCTGAGACCTGTTTAAGAGGTTTCTCGGGGTACGGGATTGACCTATGCTCTGATCCGTGCCTGCTGTACACGGCTGGGCTGCGGTCCGCAGCAGCTGTATTTGCGGGGGAAATCATTTGAAATTCGTGCCACCATGACACGAATTTCTTGATCAGCTGTATAATTCTGTAGCTGCTCAGGCAATATTTTTGAAGCTATTTCTTAGTAACAGAAAGGGTATTACATGCAGTTGAGTTGATGAGATTACACCAAAACGTTGAGTCAGTGTATGTAGTCTATCTTTTGAATGCTTTTGTCAATCTGAAAAAAGTTACAGCATGTATTACATATGAATAACTCATCCTGCTGAGCAGATAACTGAGCAGAACTGTATGTACATGATAACCACCAATTCACTGAGCCTGCTACGCATATGTAGTGTGGGTGTTATGGAACAGGTTGTGGAGTGATAGATCAATTTATGACAAATGATACTCCCAATCATTTTTTCCTGCCCACTTGGGGAAGTTGATTAATGTTTGCAGTGACTTGACCTGCTGGTCTCTGGCTTTGGAATATCTTGAGTTTGTCCATAAAGCACAAATATCTAGCTCAGTATGATGGAATTGCATGCACTGGTTTATGGGACTTCTATCAAGCTGTGAGTGGAATACATATGTGCTTTACTTGTAAAATAAAAAGCAAATGTGATTGAGTGGTATAATGCTGCCTGATCCATCCTATCATAGAGGGGTCTCAAGCTGGATGCTCACATCTATTTCTAATTCTTATTTACAGTAAATAATGCTCCAGGCCTTGCTGTATTAAACTTAGGGTCTTATGTGTTGTCTTCCCAACAAACCTAATCTACCACAGTGAGAAGATCCCCCTTACAAGATTGCCTCCTACTCTGTGTGGTGTGGGGGAGGCCAGCTGTAGTAAATCTGGAGAGATTACTTATTCTTGCCAGGATTTACTACCACTGGGGGCGAGAGTAGGTCTGAGGAGGAATTGAATCCTCAACCCCAAGACTCACAGGGGGCAAGCCGTGAGCCTGAGGAGACAGGAACCACCCCCTACTTGGTCTTTGTGAGTCCTGCAATCAATAGGACCCGCTAGGACTAGACCCCCAAACTTCCTTCGCTTACTTGTTATAAAGGATCATCTGGTCTGGTATAAATTCCAATTATACGTGACAGTATACCACACTTTCTGTACCTACTCCATTGAACTCTAAATTTAGAGTTTGAGATCTTCTCTTGTTGAGTCTGGGTACGGGCACCGCCAGCATAGATGCCTCGGATTGGGATATCCAAGGTATTGTCGGATGCAAATCCTCCAACAGATCTTATCTGAGGTTTCTGTCCGAGGTATCATTATGCGCACAAAATTACCTCAGATCAAAACCTCGGATAGCTTCTGTCCAAGGTTTCAGATCTGAGAACGCCTCGGATTTCCCAATCCGAGGTTAATATGCTGGCAGTGGGGGGGCTCAGTCACATCCAGAAGGGTTGTCTTTGGTTCACTGAGTTTCTTTCTGTCATTCATCTTCACCGGATCTACAGAGCAAAGCTTGCTTCCTTCGGTTGTTTGATCTACTACCCCTTAATAGCTGAAGTGTTAGGACTTTTACCCAGGAAACATGGAAATCTCTGGTAAACAGGTAAAGTTACTAAGCCTTGTCATCATTCTTCAATCCTTAGTACTTCCAGTAGTCTCACTGTCTCTTTCAATTCCCTCATTTTGAACTTCTGTAAATAAATCTTGTACGCTTCTGATTTCCACCTTCCTGCTTCCTTAATTTCTTCCCTTGTCACCCCTAAATCCCACCTTAACAAAGCTCCACCAATACAAAATGAGTGGCCATACAGGAGTTGTTTGTTTGCCGGGAGGTTTGCATTCCAGATCCCTCTCAGCGTTGAGATCACCGCGCTCCTCTTATATTCCAACACCCCGTCTCCATTTCTCCAGGAGAAGATTGGTTTGTCCCCGTATCTTGGTCTGAATGAATTTAGTAAACATAGAATCCTGAATGCATCTAACCTGGATTTTTGTTTTCTAATTTGGATGTATTGGACTTCCCCGGGTTGTGCAGTCTTTGCGCCATGTATGGCTATTTTAGCGTATGACCAGTCGACCACCCATTCTAGGTCTCTGCATTGAGGCACCCTGCTCCGATCGCCGTCTGACACCAGCTCTCCCAAGCAGCAAGTGCCCCAAAATGCAACCAAAGCAATTTCTAAGAGTACTAATTTGTGTTTGACTGTTACCAATGGATTGTCGACCAGTACTTTTAAGTCTGAAATCAGCACTGGGGGCCTCAGTTTTTCAACTTCCTTCGCTCTAATCTCCACCATCCTCGAGGCCTTTGGAAGGCCTTTTATTGCTACATCTTTGTTGCTTGGCAACTTCTTTTGGTGGAAGAGATGCCATGCTCTGATCCCCGCTATGTACGCGTTTAGCGTTGACAATTTCACGGACTCATTGTTTCTTGCCAATTTGTTGCCTTTCTTTGATGCCCAGACCATGAAATGGAGGAGAGTGTTTGGTTTTATGGGAAGGAGGGAGAATTTGGGTACGCCTTTGACTTCTGCAAACCTCAAGAGTTCTACAATCCCTGAGTTATAGTGTTTGAGCGTGCCATCCATCTATGCGCCTTGCAAGAAATGTTTCTGCACCTCATTAGAGTCCAAACAATCTACACCAAGGGCATATTTCTTAAATGAGCTGAAAGGCTTGGTGAGCTTTTTCAGGTCTTTGTCTGTCTTTGTCGTGGAGTTAGTCCCTGGGGTTTTCAAGCAGGACGTAGGTTTTTTCTTTGTCATTTTTGAGTAGGAAAGGGCTCTTAGGCAGGGTTTGATAGAGAAGAGGGATGAAGGTTTGCACAACCGCAATATAGAATTCAACAAATTAAGTTATAGATTGAGATACAACCTGCTTGGAAAGGAACGAGACTTGGGGTTTTAGCAACTTCTATTGGTGGGGTGACTTGAGACAGGAAAGGTTTCAGATCAATTGGCATCTCTACTAATACTTCTCTCCACCGTTGGAGGCCATCTGCCTTTCCTCAAGAAAGTCCGTCAGCGGCATTGTTCTTTGATGTGACCCTCTTCTCTTTGATGTTACAGCCTAAAATCAACAGGAGATGTTGAATCTCTTTCCACTCACCGTTCACTCGTCTATCTTTACACTTCCTTTTCCAAATTGTATGTTCTGTTGTGGTATTATCCGTTTCTACCCAAAATGACCTACCTCTAACATTCATCACTTTGCTTAACACCAGTAAACCCAATTGCACAGCTATGGTTTCCGCCCAAGCAATTGATTGTTTTTCTTCTTGCAGTGCTAGGACTTTCCAGTCATCTGAGAATTTGAAACATGCCCAGTATTGGCTGACAAGAATTCCTACCCTGTTTCCCAAATTGTTGCCCATTCCCGATCGGGGGAGGTGAAACTGGTCAGAGTGTATTCCAATTGGGCTCAGTAGGTGGAAACTCACCCAAACAAGGATGAGGCATCGCCCACCCATCCTACATATTCCGTTGGGGGGTCTTTTACCAGGTGTAGGCATTTGAAATTCCTTAAGCAGAAGCTCCATTCTCTCAGGTCTTCTTTGACATCTTCTGGGGTTTCTCTCAATGCTTGTTTCTTCTTCCAGCTTTTGAGCCATCGGTAGAATGACCGAACGTAGGCCGCCATGTGTAGAATGAGGTTGGTTGTGTGACAAAGCCTTCCCACTAGTACGTCCACTTGCTCGTATTTCCACTTCTTTCCTGGCTCCAAGAACTCATCTACCTGTTCTCTTTGTTGTTTTGGCTTGTCTTCTGGGAGTCTGACCGTGTGTTGTTCTCCATCCCATACAAAACCCAAATACCCTTGAGTGTTTTCAAATTCTTGGTTCTTTTCTGGGTTTGTTTTCACTCTCATTTCGTCGCTCACTTCTCGATGTCCTTCAATAGGGTTGTACATTCTGGTCATTTTAACAGGAGGTTATTGTCTACCCACCTAAAAATTCTGGGTAAGTTCAGGATTTTCTTCACTACCTCCTCCCACACCTCTGCTGGGCCTCCAAAAACCCCACAGCTTGCCACTCCCCCGAAACCCACCACCAGGTCCAACCACACCCTTCTGTAGAATTCTAGAATGCACAAGAAACATCTCTGACTTGGATGGACCCATAGTTGTCTGTAGGCTTTGGCCCAGTCTACTAGGGCCATAAGCCAAACTCCCGGGTTATTCTTGAAGAAAGTTGCTACGACTTTGAAGTTGTCCCAGCCTGTCTCGTAGTTGTGTTTATCAACAAACAAATTTACTGAGGGCATGGAAGGGTTGTCCTCTGGGTGCAATAAATTGTTTATTAGGCATACCAAACCGTCTCCATTGATGGTACTACCCATTGGGTTTGAGCGAAAGAAGCCTAGGTGTTGATATGCCTCCTTGTGGGTAAAAGGACTGAGGATTCTGCCAATACTATGTTCTTTTGCTAAAGTTTGTTCCATATTATCTCTGACTAGAATGCCCAAGGAGTGGTTTTCTGGCGTGTACCAACGGCGGCCCTCAAGCAAGTGTTGTGGAATTCCTAGGAAGAAACCACCTCAAAATCCCTCTACAATATAAGGGATCTCGTTCGTTAGGCCTACCTCATCCATCAATGAGACCCACTTGTCTATATTCATATTGCATTGGACTGGAGCTGGCCAAACCGTCTTGACTTCTTCATTATACAGCTTACATTTATGAAGTGGGAGGATCTTTTTTGCTTCTGCGTCTTCATCTGACAATGACTCTGGTGAGTCATTTTCTGAGTTTCCCTCTTGGGTGTCTTCCTCCTCATCTTGTGAGGTGAACTTTGGGTTGTTCTTTCGTCTGGCCAGACTCTCTATCCCAGCCAGTCACTTTGGGGTCGTGTCTGAACTCCCTTGGGTAGCATGCTTCTCCTTCAGACGTCTGTCTGGAGGTCAGAGACTTACGAACAGGGTGCCTATTCCACTAAATGCATTTTGTGGTCATGGGATGATTTAGAAAGGCAAACAAGTTCATTTATTTCGCGTCCATTTCGCGTCCATTTCTCAAACAGAGTGGTTACAACAGAGGAAATATCCGGTCAGTTGGTACTTCCTCCATTCCTACTTCCTCTACCTTGCCCTCTCCCTCCCCTGTAGTTGCCGTTTGTTTGCCTGCTCCCAGGGCTTGGGCCTTGGGCCAGCTAGCTTTGGTTTGAAGTACCAGCTTGGGGAGCATAGGTTGTTGGTTGAAATGGTTGGGGGACATAGGGAACATTTGTTGACTTGAATTGTAGGTTAAAGTTTTCTTTCTGTTGGGCGTAATCTCTCCCCCTGTTTCCTCCTCTTTGCCTCTTGAAAACACTAGTACCTTGACCTTCCCCTCCATTTCCTTCCCCTCTCCAGTACCAGTCTGATTTTGGTTTTGGATGTTCGGAAGGTTGGCCTGTCTTGAAATTGTAACCAAATTTGGGTAGTCCAGGGGCGTACGGGTTTTCTTCATACATCAAGTCACCAGCACCTTCCGCTTCCCATCTTGCTGCCATAACCGCCTCTTCTTGCAAACCTTCAGGTAAGACTACTTTTTCCGCCTTCTTTCCCTTCTTTTCTTTCTCCTTCTTGTCACAGATTACACCTGAGCGGTTTCTGAAAATTACACTTCTGATTGCCAGGTGATAATGTAGGCCTACCATCCAGCATTTGTGTTTTATCATTAAATTGCTTACAATTTCCTTATGTTCTGTGATGTACTTTGCATAGGCGATGTGGCGGTAGAGTTCTTTGGCATATCTAGCCTCTAAATTGCATGCTAGAATGAATTCTCCATATGACATCCTTTGCTCTAAATCTACTTCGGAAGTCTCAAACCAATGACCCTTGCTTTTCTTCAATCTTTCTGGCCCCGCCGTGTGGTGAGCTTCAATGTACAATTGTTTGAAGACCAACAGAGGTATGTATTGATTCATTTTCTTGAAAGCTTTCTGCCATCTCTCTGGCAGGTTAGGAAGGTCAAACGCTGACACCTTCTTTCTTGTGAAGGTGAGGCCTGAGTCTGTGTCTGAGCTATCACTACTAGATGAGCTTGACGAGTTGTCTGACAAATCTGAATCCGAGGAGGGGGAAGAAGAGGACTCTCCAGAAGACAATGATGTCAAAGGGTTCTCATCACTTGACCTGGAGTCTGAGGAACTTGGGGGTGAGGAACTCAAATTGCTAGACAATGAAGAAGGTAAGGGTGATTTCTGAATCTTTTGTCTTTTCTTTGACTTGCCTGAGGATTTGGACTTCTTTTTCTCTTTTCCTCTCCCTTTCCCCAATCTAGCCTCTCTCTTTTTCTTGCGGCCTTTTGCTTTCTCCTCTTTTACCAATGTCTCTTTGACTAGAGTCTGAGCTAGCTTGCCCCTCAAACGCTTTACAGTCTCCAGGTCTTCATATGTAGTATTTAAAGCTCAACAAGAGCTTTACAACACCTAAGAAGGGATAATCGACTACGTGTAATATAGTAGAAGTTGCCTAAAGACTGCCTTCTTCAAAGAAACCAGCACAAGGGCACTTGCTGACCACTTTGTGATAACAGAGAAAAAGATAAAGCACCAGAGAAATAAAGCAATACTGTTGTGTAGTATTATTCCCAGTTTTTAAGCGCAAAAAGTCACACACCATGTTATTACTAGCAATACTGTTGTAAGTATTATTCCCAATTTGACTTGTAGTCGTTAACACACGTAAATAAATTTCTCCTTGCTTTGAAGGGGCGGATTTAAGTGATCTTCGTACAAATATAGTAAATAAATGATGATTTATAACACTACGACAAAGGTATAAGATACAAAAAAGGGTGCTACAATCCTAAAATTGTCAAGGAGTACTTATATCCACATGTAACAACCTCTACAACAGTCAACAGCCTCAAAAACCAATCAAATCCGCCTAAATAACCCTAAAAACCATGTAATGACGCAATGTAATGATCTTGTTACTAATGTATGATGTAATTTTCACAGCCAAAAGTGATCAATGACGCAATGATGTAATGTACAGCACTTCTTAAGATGAATACAGGTGATTTTTTCCTTGTAAACTAGCTGAAACCCAATTTTTGAGATTACAAATTTTTTCAGATGTGCTCCAATTTTGATCTACTATAGTGCATCTTGTAGCCCTCGTGATACGGATCAATTATGACACCCATATGACCTACTTCTGATGAGTGATGAGTAAGTTATTGAGTTGTGAAGTTAAGGTTTTTTGGTGTTACATGCTGACTTGTGACTGTAAATTCAAGATTCACACCAATTTCTCATTTGCCTTATAACTTTTTACATAAACCTCTGTTACTAATGATTTAAAGGTTGTACATTATGTAATCCACTCGTCTGCGTTGAATGAGCTATCTACCAACTTTATTTGACGTCATTTGACATATGTAATTAGCTGAAAACCTTCATTTTCCACGAAATTCACCCATTTTCTTCACTTTTCACAGCTGCTACTCTCTTTTTCTTGCTCATGTAATATGACATCACCTTCTATAACCTTAAAAATCCTGGAAAATCCTCTTGGCAACCTTAATTTCCACTACTACCACCATTACATATGTAAACTACATGCATAACCCTTGTTTACCAACTTCGAAAAAGTACCTTTCTGCTAATAACTTCTGTTTTCCCTTATCAGCCTTGAAGATTAAAATTGTTACTGTATAATAAACTGTTGTTCTTTCATATTCTAACCTTTAAAAACCCATAACTTAATTATAAATATGCTAAAAACCATTTTCCAACCTTTACACCTATATTTTCAAATTTTTCTTATCTTTTCTTTTTCTCTCTTTTTGTAATAACTTTGTAAGTAAACTATGTTGATCTTAAGAATAATTTTGAAATGATATGACATAATATTGAGCCAATAAGTATGCATAAGCCTCTAAGAGCTTCAATTGATCTGAAAACCTGAATTTTGAATTTCCTATCACATTGGAGTTTTTCTAATAACTTGGTAAAGTAAAGATGATTAATTTTCTTGCTTGATATCATAAATAGATCACCACACCGTGCGGATGGCGTCTGCTAGCCGGTCTAGGATGGTTCTGCTATCCTCCTCCATTGCTGAAGGTGGCAGTGTGGTTTTTGCGGGGGCTGTCTTGTTTGATTTAGGGACTGGAGTTAAAGGGAGTGACAGGGCGTGGAGTGTTAGCAAAGTTGGGTTTCTAGTGATCTTTTTCTGTCTTCATTGAGTATGCAAAACGTATGGGGGGCTTCAACTACTGAGAGGATCTTAAAAGAGGCAATAGTTGAAGCGCTCCGCTGCGCCCCGCTTTCAGGCGATTTTTTTGCGGCGGAACGTTGTTCCGCTACATGAGGGGACGCTCTCGCCCCGCTCCAAGTTGAGACCCGCTACCTAAGTGGCGCGGCGGCGCGGGTGTTGGACCCGCTCTCGCCCCGCATCCTGCTTTTCAAAGCCAAGCGAGCGAGGCGAGGCAATAAGTACATAAATTCACATTTTTTTAATATTGACAAAGAAAGCAATATGTACATAATACAATGAAAAATGAAGGATAACAAGGAGTGACTTAAAGGAGATCAGAAAAGATGTAACAAAGCATAAATCTGACCAAGTCAATGGTTTATCGTTGAGTTTGTTTGTAGGAGTTGAGAAACAAGATGATCAATGAATTGGATCAAGAGATGAAAAGATCGATCGAGGTTGAGAATATCAGGTGGAAACTGACTACAACAAGCTGTCATGTTATGATTTTTGGTGTTTAAAAGTTGAGTATTGATCGACTTGTTCTAGTGAATTGTTAGATCTTAAAGCCTCAAGGAATGCTTTCGATTGGTGGTGGAATAGGTTTTGATATGATCCATCGATGTGATGTTGATTCAATGTCAAGATGATGATTTTGGATTGCATGGACGTCAACAGTCTTGGTAATCTTGACTCGATTGATAGAACAGCCACAAGGGAAAGTTGTCAATGATAAACTAATCTACATCGCTTTAAATGATGGTTTGTTGATTGGGTTGAGGTTCAAGAACGGAAGCAAGAAAATCTCAAGGTGAAACGAAGTGAGTTTGAATCACAATCTGATCGGATTAAATAATCAATTTGATTTCCAAAACTCCAATGGATGGGTTGGTATATTGTTGTAAGAATGATTTCTAAAACAAAAATAAAAAAGGTACATATCTGCTCATCTCTCAAAGCGTGAGCTGATAAGGCTATTAACTTCAAACAAAACAAGCAATATAGAAATGAAATCAAATGAACAAATATTTAAACACATCATAACTTGAGAGAACTGTTTAGTTCCTATGACATCAGTTCAGCGCCAAACGTTCATCTGAGAGTGATGTCAACCGTTCAAATCTGGCCTCATCTGGCCTCATCTGACCAACCCGCTACATGCCGCTCTGAGCGAGGGCTGCAGGGCGCAAATTCAGATCGCCCCGTCAATTTGACGATCCGCTACAACCCCAGTCTTAGGGGTAGAGCGGTGGCGGGACGATCTGACCCGCTACAAAAAGAATCACTGAGCGGTGGCGGAGCGAGCCGCCCCGCCACCACCCCGCCACCGCTTTTTGCAGCGGATTGCTTCAGGCGTTGAAAGAGGTCTTATGATGGGTCTCCTCTATAATGGTAAAGTTATTTCCTATATTAAGGTCTTTTTCCAGGATTTGTTTGAATCTTTGCTTTGCTAAATGCTATATTGTTTCTTTCGACCTTGCAGGGTCGTGTGTTATCAGCTACAACAGTGATCAACTGGAGCTACTTCATCTACAACATCAGTCTCCTAACACTACACCAAATGTCATCTTTACCGGGCGGTAAGGAAAACTGCTGACATAGAAAAGTCCTGAGGCAACAGGAAGAGAGCTAAAAATCTGAAAAAATATGCACCTTGTTCCTAGATGTTGGGGCGTCATGATGAGTATTTTTTTGTACTTTACACGCAGATATTGGTTTATGTACTAACAATAAACGCTGAAAATCATCAAAAACTCACATGTAACAATACCTGAAATTTGGGTCATGAGTATGAAGACAATATTTTGTGGTCTAAAAACTTCAATAACTTTTGCAATTCTGCACCAAATAACTCGATTTTTGGTTCATTCAAAAGCTGAACTATTCTCCTTCACACTTCATAATGTTAGTAAGGTGCTATCTAGTCATTTAAACACTCTACATATGTTCAAACAGTTCTGCGTGAATTGCTCTGTAGGATCTTTTTTAGACCAGCTACAGATGTGATGTCTCAATGAAAAATGTAGAGGAAAGGCTCACCTTTTTAATGCACTTCAAATCGAGTGATTTGATTCAGACCTGCAAAAGTTATTGATGTTTGAAGATTCCAAAATCCTGTCTTCAAAGTCAAGGGCCAAATTTCAGGTATTGTTACAGGTGGGTTTTTGATGATTCTCAGCCTTTATTGTTAGTACATTAACCAATATTTGTGTGTAAAATACAAAAAAATACTCGTCATGATGCCCCAACATCTAGGAACAAGGTGCATATTTTTTCAGATTTTTAGCTCTCTTCCTGTTGCCTCAGGACTTTTCTATGTCAGTAGTTTTCTTTATCGCCCGGTAAAGATGACATTTTGTGTAGTGTAATGAGGCCATTGGCTCCTTGGGAAGGGCCTTAGGTACTGGTTATTCAAGCTTCACCAGAGGGACTCTGGAGCGATGTCTGAAATATCCTTTGTAATTTGGAATAGAGGGATTGGGCTGGGGACTAGTTTTGGGTGTGCAAGAAGGTGTGCGGGGGGTGGACAATGGGAACTGGGAATAAACAAAGGTTAAGCCTTACCAAAGTTCTTCTCTATCAACCCTGCCAGGTGGTCTGCATTCAGGTCCACACTTTTGTCTTCCAATCCTGATGCTGATCATGGTTTCTTCTTCTCTTTCCCCTTCTTCCCTCTCTTTGACTTCCTTTTCTTCTTCTTCCCTTTCCACTTCTCTCCCTTCTCATCACTTCCCTGATTGTTCAATGATCCACTCTCCTTGTCTAGACTCTCAAAATCTGCAATGAAATTTTTCTCGTTCTTTCCTTCTTCTTGCAAGATCAATTGACTTGCCTTGTTTGACTCCAAAGTAGAAGTGGTGATGGTGAATCTTGGAACAGGGGGGTTCAGGGTGTTGTTGCTTGGAGGTTGTGATCCTACCTGGGGCAATCTCGGTTCCGCTCTTTTCATCCTCTCCTTGGCTTGAGCTTTGGCTTTCAGGAACTGAGCTAACTTGGCTTCTTCTGCTAATTTTGCTGCTTGGATCATTGGGTGATCTTGGTATTTGTGTAAAAATGATTTTGTAGCTAGCTGCCTCCACATCCAAGTAATGTATTTAAGAATGTCTAGATGTCTTTGATCACGGTTCTATGCCAAAGATCTGAAAGCATGCGCTTTAGCACAACTATGACAACCTCCAACAACTTTTCTAAGAAGAAGACTCTGACCTAAAACAATGATAATCTAATCAGATAACAGAAGATTATGAAATAGTTTGAATAAGAAAACATTCAATACCTAGAACAGAAGATGCAATTTAATAGATGATACGTTTAGTTAGTTAAGTTATCTCTCAGTTGATAACTGATCTTTGAGTTAACAAGAGACTAATGTTCTATTTGGTCAAAACAATAAGAAATAACAGTAAAATTCAGTAAACAAATATTAAGATACGAAAGGATAAAAATTTACTTACTTCTTTTCCCAAAGATGGGGAAGAGAAGTCAGTTGAATTGATCAAAGGACATTATAAGTAATCTACTAGTCAATACGTTGGGGCAATATAACGATGTAATTACTCTTTTCGTTTTATGACGTATTCTGGTTTATCTTTCCGCACTGCTCTCGTAATTCCTCTTTTACCTAATTTGTAACTTTTCTTATTTCCGTCAATTGCACACTTCAACAGTATTTGGATATGATCTTCTGTTTTTAAAAAGAAGAGAGAAATATGAGAAAAAAGGAGAAATGTGGAGCGAGGAAAGGGGACAAGCTTGATGGAGTCTTGAGTGCCGCAGGGGTGGTGGAATGGAGCGCAGAGAAGCAATGAAATTCTTTTCAACTTCTCCCTGAGGCGTCTCTACCATCTGACATGTGGGTACCACCACTCACCTGTCAGATGTGTGAACCCCTGTTCTGCACCCATGAAATCCGCCCCTCTATTGGATGGACTACCCTGTACCTCCACGGGCTCTGAGAACATGTACAATTTTCTGTGTATAGATGGTGTTGCCTGCTTGGGTTCAAGGCTGAATAATCTAATCTTTTTGCCAGAATCTTGCAACAGTATAAACCCTTTTAGCACTTGGATGTGTCTCAGAGCAACCATTCAGGATGGCCTCACTCAAGCTCTTGACTGGACAAGAAGAATAAAAGATTTTTTTCTAAAAAAAGACTTGTCCTTTTTGTTTCATGAGGCCAAAATGGAAAAGCACAAAAGCACAAAGGGGCTCAAACACACTACTAATGATGCAAGGCCATGAAGATAGCCATGTCAAACCGTGACACCAGGAAGACTAAAAGATGCAATGAGGATGTGCCTCAATGTACATCCTTGATATCACCAAAGAGAGCTGGGCTTGGCTGTATGGTTAATCTTGTCATACCAAGCTTTACATCTGTTGTCAATATAGTTTTGTTGAGTCTCAAAATTTTCCAAAGACAGAGACCAGCAAGTCAAGTCAACTTCTTTGACAATTTATAATTGGACAAGTTTTGGACCTTGAGAAGCTGCACAGCGGCTAAATCTGCCCTCTCTTGTCTTTTGTTCATGGTCAACCCAGGTAAGCTTTTTAGCAAAGGTAGTAGTTGATGTTTTATTACATATTGTGTTTTTTTAAGTGTACATATATATGTAATTAGTGTGTCCATGTATTTTATTACATGGTCAATACTAGGGGGTGTCAAGTTAAAAAATTTACAACAAAAAAACAACAACACAGAAAAGTTTTTATCTTTCAACTCTAAAACCCTTTCCCGTGGGTGTACAATAACCAGTATAGCACAATCAATGTTTTTTTTACTTTTTTGCCTTGGTCTTGGACCCAGCAATAAGAAAATTACTGGTAAGACTCAGAGGATGCAAAGCAAGCCCACCTGTTTCCAAGAGTGAAACCATCCAGGTGATCTCTTTGATCATAGGCTGTAAACTTGGCTGTTCATGTTTTTACAAGAATAGGATACACAAAAGCTTTCCGGTTCTTCCAAAACTTACATAAATTCATGCTACAACCGGCAAGTTTTTTATGGTAAAATTTGTAAAAAACTATGAAACAGACAAGTTCTTAAGTTATAACTAAAAAAATACTTAGCTGTGGTTGTATAATTGATTGTAAGTCACATTCAAGGTTTTTTGCTTTTTTGCCTCAATCATCCACCTGGTAATGCAAAAACTGCTGGTAAGAGGATGCAAGGTTGTTGGCCTTGCATCCACTATCAAGCTCACTGTTTCCAAGAGCAAATTGGCCAAAGTGAGCTCTCTGATCACATGTTGTAAACATAGATTGTTTATGTTTTCCAGAAACAGAATACATAAAACTTCTCCTCTTTTTGTAATATTTGCATATATGTATGCTGCCGCGGGAGAAGTTTTTTACGGTAAAACCCACAAGCACTCAAACTTGACACCCCTTACTGTTCATAGACTTTATGTATATGTAACACCGTGTCCGGGTAGTGTTCGCTCGTCGACGAGCGCGCACGACTTCCCTTTCTGCCTCAAAGGGAGTTGGTGTGCGCTCGTCGACTAGCAAAGCCTACACAGACACGGTGTAATTTAGTTCGTATATGATGATTCAAAATAAAAGCTAAAGAGGACACTCCTAAGAATTATTAAGTGTGAAGCCCAATTGAGTGAAGTTACAGTGACCGGGTCCATGACGTTCTTCAATCACCAATCTTGTTTCCCTTAAGTTTTCTATATTGTTTGCTAGCTCACCACTAGCTTTCCTTGAGTCATCTCCTTGAGCTTCAGTATGTCAGCTACAGCACCTGCATATGTATTCACACTACTACATATGCAATGAAGCTCATACACTATGGATCAATGTTATCCAGGCACACCTAATAAGCAATAACCCATCTTCAGCACTATCCTTCTTTTATGGATGTGTCCTTATCCTTTATGTGGGGATTGACCCCTTTGATTTTGACTAGTCCATGATTTCTTGGGCATAATGATAGTGTTATGAGGAAGCCAGACAAAAGATCCTTGAGGGTGATACGCTTGATCCATACATTACATATGAGTGTAAGTGGACAAGCCAGGGCAACTTGGGGCAAGCTAGCAAACCTATAGCAAATCTATGGAAAACAAGATCCACAATTGAAGAAATCTGCAAACACAGTCACTGTGACTTTGCTCCATTGGGTTTCACACTTGATAATTTCCGCGGTGTCACTAGCCTTGTCCAATTGAGACATCCCAAAGTCATGTTGATTCCATCGCATTTCATTGCTGCAGTTTTTTATCAATGATGCAGGTTTTTTTGGGAAACATATGTAAAAAATCAAGAAGGGGGATCTACTCTTTGCTATTTTTCAAATTAGTGGGTGGCAGAGAGATGCAATCCAAAACAGTCAAAAAAACCGGAATTTTGCATCCTTATCACGCGTGAACTTGCGTCTAAGTTTTAGCCCCTATGTTCAAACTGGAAGGTTGTTTTTTCAAGTGCATGTTGGCTTTATTGCATGCAACACTATCTAGTAAACAAGTTAAAATGAGAGGAGACTATTACACCTTGGAAAAACAGTCATCTAGTCGAACCAAAGGATTTCAGAGTCTTCTGAATAATTGCGGTACTCAAAGCTACATATGTACGCGTACATAGTTGCCGTACATAGTTTTTTTTGGCGGGGAAAAAAAAAAAAGAAGTATATTTCAAGTATGTCGCCCGCCAAAAAAAAACTATGTACGGAAACTATGTACGCTTACATAGTTGCTTTGAGTACCGTAAATAACCAACGTCAAACTGAATGCCATTGTCCGAACTCATAAGCTTAACTAAGCCCCTCTTTGCGCGTTCGCCGCGCCCTCGCAGAGGGGCTTAAAACGGACTCGCGTTTTTTGGCGTGTGAGCTCCAGAAATTAAGTACTCTTATGTACTTTTCTGGAGTTCTCCTCGAATCCTCACCGTAGGATTTCGTGTCCTTTGAGTATGTGATTCTCCTAGCAATGCTACACAACCTCGTACCAGTCTCATCTACCACTGAGTCCTGTGACGCTTGCAGGAGACATCGCTAGAAATGCCTGTTACGTCCTCCTGTAACAGCCTAAGAAGGCCTGTACAGGCCTTCTACAAGATTTGGAAGTTTCGTGCTTGGCACGAACTCTGGCCAAAAAGGATAAAAGGTAAAACCCTTATCAAAACCTTAGGCTTAGATTAAGTGGTACATCTTATGAGCACCAGGTAGATACCACCTGGTGACTTTACCATAACTAACTATGCTACCTACTGGTTATTACCTTCAGCGTATTTGACCATCTCATTCTACTTCGTCATCGTACAATGCTCACTCGTAGTCGGTCTTCTCAAACTGTTACTCAATCACCTGTTCATCATGCCGGAGGCGTCTCATCCCTTTCTCGATACACCACCACCCGGACGCATAAGCCCAAATATCGCATTACTAAAACCGGACGACGACGATGAACAGATTGACGTCATCCGCAGGTTATGTCTTGCTGTGTTCAAGGTCGAGCCTCGAGATCTTCAAGTTAAGGCTGTCCTCAGTCTATTGCGAGGTCTAGATGCGTTTCTTATTGCAAGCACTGGCTACGGGAAGTCTCGAATCCCGGAACTATTTTATCTGATGTTCGCCAAATCATCGAAGCCAATCATTTTGACCTTGAACCCGTTGGACGCCCTAGGAAACAATCAAGTAAGTCACTTCGAGGTCATTCAAATTCAATCATTAGTCTAGAGGCTGATCAACTTGATTCTTACCACATCTTACCACACCGTAGGTTGAAGAAAAAACAAAACACGGCCTATCCGCTATCAATCTGACTCGAGCCACTTTCACCAAAGAGGTTTACAACCACATCTTGACCGGCAAATATCAGTTCATATCACTACACAAAATATAATATTTTCTGGGCAGAAAATTAAATTATTGATACACAAAAATATTGAGAGGCCAGGAGAAGGGCAAAGTAGATCTTTACTTATGTTTTTTTTTGCTTTTTGCCACTACTGTTATAGTTGCCAGAGATGTTTTTGAACAACGGTCTTTTCGAGAAACTATTCTTCTCAAAACGCTTCCAAGATCGACTTGTCCTCAAGGTAGTAGATGAGGCACATCTCATCTACTGTTGGGGCCTCGTATTAAGCGGTAAGATCAAGAATCTTCAGTCTCACACCATTCATCAAGATCGAACAGTGTTCCGTCCATCGTATGGCAATTTAATTCAGCGTTTCCTAGCCACCGAGTCAGTTCCCACCCTCCTTATGTCAGCAACTTGTCCGCCTCAGTATCTCAAAGAAATACTCGCCAGTCTCAAGATATCCAGAGAATCAATTGATCTTCATATTGGCGAGCTCACCCGCCCCAAGATACGATTTATTCGAGTCACCCTCCCACCTGGCCAAAAACCTTGGCACACCTTGAAGAAGTTTTTTTTGCCCAAAGATCTGGTCTCGGACCGCGACCTTGTTCCCTCACTCGTCTACTGTCACTCTCAAAATGACACTTTTGTAGCTCTGGAAACCATCAATACCGCCCGACACAATGACGAAGATACCAAGAACGGTTTGAGCTCATCAGTTTGTCGCTTCCATGCCGATACCGACTCAATTGACAAGGACCGTAACGCTCAGGACTTTCTCGGGGGAATTTTCAATATCATGACCTGTACCAACGCGCTCGGGCTTGGTCAGAACTGGAAACGGGTACGCAGGGTAATCATCGCCGGCCAACTGGATCCTATGGACGTACTTCAGATGGCCGGTCGAGCTGGACGAGATGGACGACCTGCGGTGGCAATACTCCTGGTCAAACCTTTGTCTGAAGAGATTCAAAAAACCTTGGCAATGACTAATCCAATCAATCAAGACGATGATCAGCGCATGCATGCCATGGCCATCACCAATGTATGCTTGAGGGTATCTTTTTCAGTTCTCCTTCGGTGAGTAATCTAGATGATATCACTCTCACCAAAGCTGTCGCGCTAACTTAGTCAATCTCTAGCTTTGGTTATGTGCCTCTAACAAAAGATGACAATTCGGTCCGTTTGGAAACTCAACGGCAGAAAGATGTTGGAATGACGGATTGCATTTGCTCGAACTGTGATCCAAAGTCCGCCGATTACTTCCTTTCGAAGCAGCCCGTCTTAACCAACTCAAATTTCACCGAGTTGGTACTTCAAGATGTTCCGCCTGCCACTTATCCATCTCTCGGCGAACAGTTCATTGAATCCAATCAGCAAACCCCCTCACCACATACTATGATCAGACCCAGCCCAATTCAAGATCCTCGCCGAGCGGACCTTCGCATAATCAGATTATTCCTAACGATCGAAAGGGGTTTGAAGGACATCTTCAATACTGAATATCCTGAGGGTGGATTTTACAACTTTCACGATCTGTTTTCGCCCGAGAAGATATGGAGTGTATCTGTCAACTACGATCTATTCCTAGAAGGCTTGTCTCTAGATTTCATCTTTGGGAGTGAGCCCCTACCAAAGGCGTATTCCTTGATCACTCGAGTGATTAAGGAATGGCGAGCTAACAAGAGGGATTTCTTTGCAATCTTGAACCCATCTGAAGAAGAGTTAAACCTCTACAATCAGGCAAAAGCAAGAATCTCTGAACACCAGAAGGCATCTCAGCAGGCCAAAGAGTCACGCGCTGCAAAGGGCAAGCAGCCTTGTCAAGCTCAGGAACATTTAGTAAGTTTATTCATATTATCTTTCATTCTTTCTTGCATTGACAGTTCATTTATTGATTCCCACGAATATTGACATTATTTGCACATTAGGCCACCACCACCGCGAATGTTCACAAGCGCAAGCCACCAATGAAGGTTTCTCGAGCTGGAAAAAAATCCAAGGCCCAAGCGAACATACCCATTCACACATCTTCGGTACCAGCTTCCTCGTGAACTCCTCCTTTACCCCAACGATATCTCGATTTATTAGTTATTCGATCTTGAATAAAATTCTTTTGAAGTGTATCGGTGCCTGTCAACATTGTATCAACCAGCTTTTCTTTGGAGATGGCACATATGCCAGTTACATATTGATGCTTCCATGACCGGACGAAATTGGCAAGGGTATGATTGGTGATTTTATGAGTGTGGCTCCTATGGATTGGCTTGAGCCCACTGCGGATGTTTAGCTGCTGTACCAGCAGCCTTAGCTGTGTAGTTGTGTAAATAAATAAATAAATAAATGGTCAATGAAAAGAACATACATTGGAATTTGACACAGTAATAAAGGCTATTTAGAAGAAAACCCGCAGAGGTTGTGAGACATACCAAAGGAATATTGATGGACATCGCAATTAAGTGATCAATATCAGTGCCATTGCTCTACACCCAAAAAAGAAAGGCCAAAAAAAGACAGTCAGTTCATTAAATTTATAAAGTTAAAGTATGAATTTGGTTTTTCACTCACATTTAGGTTAAAAAAATGTTTCAGCCAATAATTTTGATGCTCTAACCAAAGATCATTCCCCACAAAATGTCCCTTCCGCTGAGCAGAAGGTATTAACAAGCTATGTAGAACCACTTTGGCCAATACCGGAGGCAAATCTTTTTCCACCAGGACAAGAAAACGTGTCAGATGCAGAGCGTAACGAGGGAGTCCCTTTAGTCCATGAGCCATCAATGCCCATTTCTTCCAAATCAGCTTGAGCCTCCCCACATCCCCTGTACTAGTGGCACTATCTGCTTCCACAACTGTTGCAAAATCTCGGATTTGAAGTCTTAAGTTATAACCTTTTCTGTCATTTTTTTGTTCAAATTTTTTCAAGGATTCAGGGCTGCAAAATTCCTCATAACATTTGTCAATGACATCCTGGGCAACACCTTTCTCTGAAAGATTAGGGCTGGTTTCATATTTTGACATTGTGTTCCTGTGTGAGAAAAAGAAAGGTCAATGTGGGACACTCATAATGTTCATATTTTTAATTACGTACCTCAAGCAGGATACCAACGTAGCCATATGAACACAGTGTACCGCTCTCAAAACCGTGCCAAAATCCATGTTTGAAGGAGGTTTGTTCAGTGAACCACCAACGGATTGCCATGCTTTCCAAGCACCAGTGTCGTTATCATTTCTACTATCACCCCAATGGTGACCCAAGATACCTTGAGCCATGTTCCATGTGATATGCACAACACCTGGAATAGTCAGCACACTTGACAAGCCTCCTGCCACCGTCCCCGCTGGAGCCCTTTTCTTACGCAGACTTTCAATGTTTTGACACGTTCCTAGGTCACCCTCAAAGATTTGAAGTGATTTTGCCATTTCTTCACGTGTTAGGCCAAACTGTTCCGCTAGCTCTTCAAAAACTTGCCCGACTCCATTTGCTGAGTTATCGGCGGCGTCCATCAAGCTCAAGAGGAATAGATTACGATTGTCAGGAGGTATTAAGTCCACCGCTGGGGGAGATGTTGACAGGCGAGTGGATGGGCCTTTCCCAGTTTCAATTATGTATTTGTACATAGCAGTAGCAAGCTGACTTTTCAAAGTCAGCTTCCATTGGATGAGATCATTTGATTTTGCACGGAAAATATCAAACTGAACCGGAGTTTTTTGAGCTGCTGCAATGGCCTGGTGGTAATTTTGAAGGTGATCATTTGCACTTGAATTGCATACATCATTTTTCAGATACTCGGGTAGGAACTGAATATACCCCCAAGTTCTGTGGAATAGCCGAGACGTCGCCTCCACTCGAGTGTGGTGGACCCTTTGAAGGATATCAAAATTGTCCATGCACACAATCGGACTAATACTGTAACTTTTGGACATTATTGCTCGGAGAGATGCCTCTCTGGTAGTGCGTAGATGTTTCATGGCGAGTAAGGCAGTTTGGCGACAGCTCGATAGACCGATCGTGTTCAGGTATTTAAAGACCCTGCTAGAGACCCCGCATGCCAAGAAGGTTAACGCGTTATGTAACTGTAGAGCGTTATCACGGTAATTCGAAAGAAACGAGACCATCCCACATATGGTCGTCGCCACCTGTGGATAATACCCAAACAGTAAGAACTACGGATGAGGATCACATCCAATAAAATGACCTACCTCGGTGGCCCGATTCCTTTGGGCCTCTGCTTTGTCTTCAGGAATATACACTATTCCGTCATCGTGTCGAGCTTCTTCCTCGTCGCAAGTCTCGTCCATAGGATTGATTGTTTCCGCATTCGCTTGGTTTTTTTTCGTGATCGCATCTTTGTCATCGAGTGTGACATCATCGTGTGTCGCGCCCGTCATCAGTTCTTCGCGGTTGTTTGCCCTGGCGGATAGTTGGTGATACAGAAGATTCCACAGGAAAGGCATCGAGTTCTTGATGGACTCGTTGCGTTTCTCTAGCTCCTCGAGCTTGAAAAAATTTGTCGTAATTTTTTGAGAGCTGTAAAACTTTCTTGGTTTTGACCAGACTTCTTTCTTGATTTGCTCCTGCGCCTGCAATGATCCAAAAATCATTGTCAATCAGATGATATATAACATGAAAAGATAGATATTGACCTCATTCAAGATAAACGAGGACCAAGCAGCCTCCCCAAATTCACTATTGTGCAATAGTTTCTTAATCGCGTACAAAATTTGCAATGTTGAAGGAAAACCTCGCTCACTTCCCCAGTATCGTCGAGATTCTTTCAGGGATGGGTTATCCGAAGTCAGGAGAGAATTGAACACCTCCTTTGGTGTAACATTCTCTGCCTTCAATGCGGCACATAATTGCACGGCAAGGCCATCGATAAACGGGCGCGTTCGGATTGTGTTATGCTGGGTATGCTGAGCTTCCATGATTCTTCTTACGCGGTTTTTTTGGGAGGTTTGTTTGCCTTTCAAGGTTCTTTGTTTCAAAGCACCACACCATCTTTTCTCTATTACTTTTCTCAAATCTTTTGGTGTTTCAACATCTGTACCTTCTTTTCGCATTTTGTGGTTGGACGGAAACTTAACCTGGAGGTCCTTTACGGTTTTTACCGGGGCAAAACCTCCGTGGATTTTTGGCATGAATTTGGTAGTTTGTGACCAAATGACTTTTCCAGCCTTTTCGGCTGAAACAGGCGGTTACACAATCCAGCAATCTGGAAACTTGATTTGCATCGCTTACTTCCAGCGAATATTCATAAGACTGGTACGAGGTTGTGTAGCATTGCTAGGAGAATCACATACTCGAAGGACACGAAATCCTCCGGTGAGGATTCGAGGAGAACTCCAGAAAAGTACATAAGAGTACTTAATTTCTGGAGCTCACACGCCAAAAAACGCGAGTCAGTTTTAAGCCCCTCTCTCGACTACTCGCTCGTCCGAGAGGGGCTTAGTTAAGCTTACCGAACTCACCTTGATCACCTGACCGGGTAGCGTGATTCTTGGACGGTTGATGGAGCAGGGCCGGGTACAAAATTTCACAATCCACGCCAAAATATCCTGAGCTGATGGTCATCCATGACCAAATCCCACGAAGACTTCTACATACACACTCAATATATACTTTCCTAGCGTTCTACATTGGTTGAAACGGACAACCAAATGAAAAACTTTTGTAGGTAACGAGAATAATGAAAGTAAGGACCTTCAAAACTTTTGAGGTCGCGTTGTTATCTTTTGCCTGACACCTTGTATCTTCCTGCTCAGGTATTGTGTGTGGCGGAGAAACCCTCGATAGCTCGAGCAATCACAGAGATATTGTCTAGCAATCAATTTCAAACCGTGAGAACGATTTGGTCACCACCTCACCCGTCCGAACTTGTCCCGCACGCTTTACTAGGAAGATGCCCAAGTGAAGCACTTGAACTGACATTTGGGAAACTGCAACACATTCTTCTTTTGCTTGGGTCATCAAAAGCGACAATCGCCAAATAAATATGTCAAAAACTTTGACTTCACTTATCGTCTTCCTCCTTCGACTCAGCAAATCAGCTTTACCGTCACTTCGGTCTTGGGCCATTTAACTCAGTCTGACTTCGATGCACATCACAAGAAATGGTCAAATTGTGACCCTTTCGCCTTGTTCGACGCGCCAATCGAGCGTTTTGTCACCCCTGTGCGTGAAATGGATTACGCGCCTTCCCTTGTCCTCATGATCTGACCATCTCGAATTCAGGAGCATAAAGGTATCGAACGTAATCTGCAGGCCGAAGCTCGAGGATCCGATCGATTGATGATATGGACAGATTGTGATAGAGAAGGCGAACACATCGGTTCTGAGATCAAGTCCGTATGTCTGAAGGCCAACCGGAACCTTACTGTCTCTCGGGCTCGCTTCAGTGCGATCATCCCTGCGTGCGTATCAAGTTTCCCCTTCGCGATACTTCACTGTCAATTGAAACATGATGCTGTACTTGAAATTAGGCAAATTCATAACGCTTGTAGGACTGCTGGCGAACTGGACATGAAACAAGCCAATGCTGTGGAAACCAGAATGGAACTGGACCTTCGAATTGGTGCTGCCTTGACAAGGCAACAGACGCTTGGCCTCCAACCCCGTTTTCCACAGATCGAGACTGTCATCAGCTATGGTATGTTCTATGTTATCCTTCGAATCATTTGCATCTTTTTGGTTAACATTTATCTCCATAGGCCCTTGTCAGTTTCCTACTCTAGGATTCGTTGTCGATCAATATGACAAGGTCGCAGCATTTGTACCTGAAACTTTTTGGTATATCCATGTGACCTTGGAGCGCGAAAATGTTTCCGTCGAATTCAAGTGGAAGCGGAACCGGCTGTTTGATCACCATACTGCCTTTGCACTCTATGAGATGTGCGCTGACGAGCCCGAAGCTACCATTCAAAATGTAGCGGTCAAGCCTGCCACCAAATGGTGGGTTAATTGCGCCGGCGTCTACCGTTGTGCTCGTCAAGAACCTCGAAGCTCTCATGCTCATCATGGGAGTTGTGCAAGCTGACAACTCACTCTTGGTCCTGATTTAGGAAACCGCTACCGCTGACAACGGTCGAACTTCAAAAAACAGGTTCACGGTTGTTACACCTGACACCAAAGACAATTTTGGATGTAAGATCTATACGTAAATCTGACCTTTACTTTCTTGGTGACCTGGTCCCTATCTATGCAATCCACTTCCCTTTTTACAGATCGCCGAAAAACTGTATATCAGAGGTCTAGTCAGCTATCCAAGGACTGAGACCGATCAATTTGATCCCGCATTTGATCATCAGGCTTTGATTGAAAAACAAATTAATGACGCTTCATGGGGTGGGTTCGCATCCAGGTGAGCGATTTCTGCCTGTCATCCTGAGCTAAGCAATAGCTGATGCCACACTTGAATCCTATCAGACTAAAAAATGAAGGTGCTTTTCAGCTGCCACGAAACGGGAAGAAGAACGACAAAGCACATCCACCCATTCACCCTACTGCACACGCAAATGATTTGGCAAGTGATGAAAAACGGGTGTACGAGCTCATCACGAGGCGTTACCTCGCATGTTGTTCCAAAAATGCTATCGGCAAGACTACCACTATCGACGTACTAATTGCAGAAGAAGAGTTCACCGCGACCGGTGCGTTCACCATGTTAAATACTCTAGCTGCTGGACGCAATGAAGTAGTCGAGGGCATCCAATGATGGGCATTGACTCACCAGCCTTACGTTCGGACTGCAGGTCTCGTCATTCTTGAGCGAAATTATTTGGAAGTATATATCTATGATAAATGGAGTGGAAATACCTTGCCTGATTTTCAAGTGGGTGAAAAATTCCTGCCTAGTGTTTGTGAATTGAATGAAGGCACTACGACTCGTCCCAACCTATTGACTGAGGCCGATCTTGTCGGGCTGATGGACAAAAATGGAATTGGTATAGCTTCCGGACTTGTTCTTTTTCTCAGAAGCTTATTGCTCATGTATATCACGATCTATTAGGTACCGATGCGACCATTGCTGAACATATTGCTAGAATAATCGATCGTAGTTATGTCTTCAAGTCTAGAGAAGGCAATGTGCAATATTTGCTTCCATCTACTCTAGGCATTGGGCTGGTGGAAGGATACAATGCGATCGGATTAGACAAGTCGTTGAGTAAACCGCAGTTGAGGCGTGAGGTCAGCAAAGCTTTTGTCCGTTTGTTTTCTTAAGCTTTCAAACTGATTATGTTATAATTCATACAGACCGAACATCGCATGTCACAGATTTGCGAGGGATCTAAATCCAAACATGAAGTCTTGCATCAGACCATTGAGGAGTATCGCGAAGTTTTTATGCGATCGAAACTTGCATTTAATCTTATAGCGGCGACGGTAGGAAAATATATGAATCCACCCGACGATGCGGACGGGGATGATCACGATGATCATGATGGAAATGATGGAAATGAGGGAGGTGGTCGCGGTGGTCGCCGCGGCCGCGGGGCTGATAATAATCGACGGGGAAATCGGAGAGGCGGGGGGGCAGGTCGGGGAGGTGCAGCCGCCGCAGGTAATAGAAGTACTGACGACGACAGTGAAGGTGACGGCCGACCTGGGGGTGGTCGCGGTAATGGTCGCGGCGGTACTGGAACGCGTGGTTCTAGGGCAACAACGCGAAAGACCACCACAGCTCGAGCTTCCAAAGCCAACACGGGAAAAGGTCGCGCTGATACGGAAGAACAGGGTGATAGCATGGCTCGATGGACCTCTCAAAAACCATGTCCTCCATATACTAAGTATCGTATCCTTGCAATTCATGTTTTCAGCCGAGCATGAGAAACCCAGTTGCCGATGTGGAGAGGAAGTCGTTGAACGCACCGTCTCCAAGGAAGGGCCCAATAAGTCAGTTTTCCCACTGTTCACATGCCACGAGTCCAGCGCTCATCAAAAAATGCATCTTCTTCAGAGGTCGCAAATTCTATGCGTGTCCTAAACCACCGAACGAGAACAGTTGTGGCTTTCAAGGCTGGTCGGATGAAGCAGCTGCTCAGAATCGCCCGAGTGGCTCCACTGTCAAAGCCCAGACGGGTCAAGGTCGTGCTTTTGCGGAAGAACAAGGTGATAGCATAGCTCAATTGACCTCCCATATGACGTAACCTTCATTCACTAAGTCGGCCCATAATTACAATTGATATCTTCAGTCGGTCAGGATAAACCCACTTGCCGATGTGGAGGGGAAGTCGTTGAGCGAACAGTCTCCAAAGAAGGACCCAATAAGTATGTTGTCTCACAATATCGGAAATATTGATCATGCGCTGACAATGAAACTCGATTTCTTCAGAGGTCGTAAGTTCTATGCATGTCCCAAACCTCAGAACGAGAACAGCTGTGGTTTTCAGGGCTGGGCAGATGAAGTAGGTATTCAAAGTAATTCCAGTGGCCAGAATGGACTGCTCGGTAAGCGGCCACCCACTGGATCCGTGAGTGTAAGTTTGAGTCAATCGGTGAAACAGTATGGTCTTTACATTTACCTACGCTCGCCCGTATGACTGTCATGAATTTAGGAGCGCTCCTCCAGCCGGCCTCGGATGACACCTTCATCTAATGCTCGGGAAGAAATCCGGTGTGAATGTAATCTGGAAGCCAACCGAAAGACCGTAGGAAAAGATGGTGAGGATCCCTTGAATCGTGTCCCTCATGTAACAGCTTCTTACCCTCGAGGATGAGGAAGGGGGATCATCCAGATGGCCAATTTAAATGTATTCTCTATCGCACGATGATCAGGTCCAAACAAAGGACGTGTGTTTTGGTGTTGCAGTAAGGTAGCAAAGGCTGCTCAATGCAAATTCTTCAAGTGGGAGGACGAAATGGGTCATGATTCTGCCCCAGTCGCTGGTCCTTCTAGAACAAACAGAACAGGAAGCGACCAAGTCTGTTTCAAATGTGGAGAGTCGGGGCACTGGAGTAGTAAGTCGGATGACATTCAATTGCCATGCCTCGTAGCTCAATACGGCTCCTATCTATTGTCTATCCATATCAGGTGCATGTACAAATCCATCAGGTCAACAAAGGTCGAACGTACAGAATTCAAATTACACTTGCTTCAGCTGCAATCAGCCTGGTCATCTTTCAACAAGCTGTCCACAAAGAAACAGCGGTAGTGCTCAGGAATCACGCGGGGCGAACGGAGGCGGTGAATGTTATCAATGTGGTCAAACCGGTTCGTATTTTTAGAAGCTATGTGCAAAATACAACTTTTCTCAAACCGAGGTCATGTGTGAATAGGCCATTGGTCAAGTGCTTGTCCGCAAGGCAACAGTACTTCGACACGCGGAGCTCCTCGTGGTGCAAGCAGGGGAGTTGGCAAACGAGGGCGCGCACGAGGGCGAGGGAGTGGTCGAAGTCGGGGAACCGGCAAGTCGAGGAAGGGTAGTAATTTTGATACTGTGGACGAATATGGTTGATATCCAGTATGGTTAGTTTACTTTCATACAATGCCTAGGTGATTGATTTGTTTGTCGTAACGAGCTTGTTCTACAAAATTTGTCTTTCTTGATTTTCAATTTGTCTGGGTACTTTTGAAGACCAGTTGTTTGTAAAATTCGTGATGTATACATTCTTAGGGGAACTGATCACACTCTCCACCCTAGCTTTTGTCTGAGGTAATTGGCCGATTGCCTTGTGAACTGGTATGACACAGCTGGGAGTCCTTTGCCCTTACGATCTTTAATTCAGCGGAAATAAATGACAGCCACAAGATTGACTCCTAGTGATGATCAGAACGTACCTTCTGTCACTGTTACAATTGTTGGCTACATCAGGGCCTAGCATATATTGACACATTTTTCCGTTGTTGTGAAGGATACACTACAAAAACAGATTTTCCGCTGGGATTTTTGACTTCCTTTGAGGACAAACTCGTGGACATCACCCTGCCTCGATCGAGGTGACGATGTTACTTATCGAGTGTTCAGATGAGATGCCGTTTGTCTGGTAACGTCACCTGGAATTCAGCCGAATCACACGGTGAAGATCGGGCGTGACTTCTTATCATAACCGGGTGATCGAGATCATACTTGTCTGACTTTCAGACGACGCTGCGGCGTCGTAACTGCGCTGAGCAATTGTATGTGCATATCAAACATGTCGGATTGGGTGCTTTAAATCTGTCCCAGGCTTGCGGTCAACATGTGCATATTTTACATCTTTTTCTTCGTTTTTCACAGCTATCTGTGATGACCATGCTCAGCTCGTGGTCTCCCTTTCGTGGATCCATGCACCCAGGAGAGGTATATGGTCCCAGCACGGTAAACAAACATACTTTTGCGCCAATGAATAGGTCGAGTGAAACGCGAGCTGGACGTACACGTGCTACCTTATGGGGGATTGTAAAATTGTCAACTCCGCCTTCAGATCCAATACCACACTGTGATTTTTTTCGAGATAGCAAATTGGTCATGGAGAGCACTTCGCACATAGGAATCAAAGCATTATCTGAGAAAGTTTTGGTATTACTATCTACACTGACCTCATACCCAGAGTCTTGGCATAATTGGCTTGAACGGAATGATCAAATAGTGATCGAATGTCTAGACCTAGCTCAACAGGCTTTGGGCACCGAAATCGATTGGGAGATAGACAGACTTTGGGCCGTAGGGATCGTAGCAGCACTCACAACTAATGTACCCTCCTACTCAGACCGGCTGAGGGAAAGACTGAGCTCACTGTCTTGGACCAATCAAGTGACTGTCGAGATAGAGATGACCAAAGGTGTGTCACATTTCCATATCTGACAACAGCGCGATGTAGATTGAAAGATGAGCTCCACGTTCCGTTTGCGATTGTAGACTTCGAGGCGGCTACGACATACAGATACAAATGCTTGAGGCATAGAGGCAAGGACCACGAACCCGCAACACAATATGATGGTATGCGATTTACGGCTTGTGCGTGTGCGAGTTCAGTATGTGCACCTCTGACATGAAAACGCTACGGCCTGCTACGGCCCACAGGTGCAAAGGAGTGTCTGGAAAGGGCTGCGCTGTTTGCTCATTATGATGCCATCAGGGTAAAAAGACTACCTACAAGGGAGAGCAAAGTTTATGGGATTATCTCACAATATCTTCTGAGAAGCACTCTTCCTGAGGAGGAAGAGCAGGTCGAGAAGATTGTGGGGGAATTTCGAATCATGTTTCAAGAAATCCACCTTGGAGTTTGGGAGGGAAATTATACCACTGCAATCTTTCACCACCTATTAAGAAATTCATCCAAGACTCGGGAGAAATTGAGCAAAGTTTTAGAAAAGCAAGATGACTTTCGAGACTTTCACTTACCCTATGCAAAGCGGGACATAAATGAGCTTGTTTACAAGGACTCTAAGCACCTGTTCAACAAACCTTTGAAAGAAGACTTAACGGATCACAGAAGACCACCAAACATTGGGACTACACAATTTCTGCTAGAAAATTGTAAGAGGGCGCTATCAAACTTGATGTTTGACAAAGCAGCAGCTTTCTTGAAGCCCTTGATTTTACAAACTTTGATTCATCCGTGTTTGGAATTCGATGTGATGGAGTTCATGAACAGCATAAATGATGTTACACAAGCCGCTCAGGTTTGGTCAAAGTTATTTCCGAACTTGGTTCCAAAAGAAATCGGATTTGGGGAGTATCAATGGATTTTTGCACAAAAAAGTAGGTGACATCCTCAAACTTATGCTGGCTTATGTATGAACAGCTCAAATACCTTACTGGAATAAATATTCCAAGGATTTGGCAGAATCATTAGGTTCAATTGCCAAACCAAACGAGATTCTGATAGCCTTCTGTGGTCCAATTTACAGATCACACTCATCTACAAGCGGCTGGGAGGCAGATGTTAGCAATGAACATGGATAGCTCAAGTTCCAAGTCAATCAAAAAACTTGGAATCTTTCTAAAGGATGTTTCATGTGTACAAAGCCCAGTTCAAGATGAACAACTGGAAGAACAATTTGATCAAGTGGCCCAATTACTGAGGACCAATGATGATGAAAATATAGAGGTGTTTGTAATCAGTATAGAATTCATCATGCGGCTGATAGAGCATTTTGAGAGAGGGGCATTGGTATTCCTAGACCAGATGAATAAAAACGTAAGGTTTAGAAAAACAATTAAAGCTTGCACAACTCACATAAATAGTGTTGATATCAAATCCTGGTATCAAGAAAATAAGGCTTTTTGTTTAGTACACTCTAACTTTGAGAGATTCTCCCATAAAATTCTCCTGGTGAGTAACCATGATTCTCTTCCTGTTTCAACCAATGCCGATGATGTTGACAATTTGAATACTTAGATTCATGATAAACTTTGGGTGGATAAACCAAATACCATACATACAGACCTCACAATACAAGAGCAAGTGGGGTTCTTGAAAGATGATCCAATTCAACTGACACTTGTCATTGAGGGACATCACCTGGATTTTTCTCCAAAATTCCTGAATTCTGAACCTCTTCTTTCCCAAACAATTTAGACAGTATTTTTTATCTGTGGCATTGAATCAAGTGTTTTCTGGCTACCAAGATGAACCCATTCATACTCATATTTCTATTTCTATTTGGATCATCCTGTAATGGTTTGATAGGCTTGTGAGGGATCGGAAAAACAGGGTGTTCTTGAGGTAATCACAAGATTGCAACATGAGGAAACAGAAGGCCAAAATTTTCCTTCTATTCACACTAGAGTACACAAAGTAGATTACACAGTATAAACATGTACTTAGTATTTGAATTCATACACCACTCCTCCCTTTATGACTCAGCCCCATCTTGACAGGCCAGCTATTTTTCCACAGGTTAGCATTAAAACCCAGTGGCAAACAGCTTCACACTTTCTCTCATATTGTTCTTGTCTTAAAATAGTCTTTTTCATGATTGGGATATTTTTCATCAAACTCTCATACTAAATCTTGAGCATTCATTGAATTCTTTTCTGGCTCCCATGAATCCCAATTTGATGTGTATCCTTTCCAATTTACCAAGTATCCAATTCTTCTTCTGATATTTCTTTTGGTTGATATTCCAATTACTCCATATTATTCTTAATCTTGAATTTTGACTGTACAGGTGGTTCGTCATCCCCTTGTAAATTCTCTCAAAAGGTTGACATTGAAAAACAGATGTACTTCCTGCATTTCTTCTGGCAAAATCAATTTATATGCATTAATACTGATCTTTTTCTCTAATGTGTATGGACCACACCATCTATGAGAGAACTTAGCAGTAGGTCTTGTCATTGAGATGTGCTGGCTGCTCAACCAGACAAAGTCATGTTTTTCCATTGCAGAGCACTCAACACCTTCTTGTCAAATTGTTATTTCATTTCATCTTGTTCATTGCTTCAAGTAATCCATCATGAACTTTGTTGATTTGCTTGATTAATTCATCCAAAGATGGTGGCTTCTGTTCTAAGTTCCAAGTGCCTGTGAAGCTCAGATTGTGTCCATAATATGCTCTAAAAGGTGACATGCCAATTGAAATATGTAAGTTGTTTATATACAAGAATTCTGCTAGTGGTAATAAATTCTTCCTGAGCATTGTTCAAATTCTATCTTCCTGTCAGAATTTTTAACCACCAAACCATGTGTCATTGCTGCTGCAACCTCCTTGGCAGATGATTTCAGCACATTATATTTTCACTCTAGCACTCAATTGGATCTTATACAATTGTTAACAATGCCATTAAAGCAAATTCATTATTGTGGATACAGTTATGTTGTTGAGGAATTCAGATGTTGCAAAGGGCCTTTGTAACAGTACTATACTTTAAATTCAAACACACATTTTGCAATGCCAAGTTATAACTGGTCCAAGAAGCGGCAAGTTGGTTGCCATTCCGTAGATAAAAGTGAACCATGACGGTAAAGACCCCACCGTTCAAAGTTTCTTGATATCAGTTTCCAACGGCTCATGCTTTTTGTTTGACAATCAATAAAACATAAGGTCAAAGTCTTGAAAAGGTTGAAGTACAGTTGCCTACGCCAGTATTTACACATGGGCAACTTTATGTGGCTGTCGAGGAACAGCAATGGGCTGGGCTCAAGAGATTGAAAATACAAAACCAATAATATTTTGACCACCAAGCTTGGGCCCCTAGCTCAACAAAACATTTGTGACAAGGTTTTTTGAAACGACTGTATCTGGACTTTGGGGATCTAATCAGGCTGAAAAGTGCTGATAATTGGTAAGTGCCTCCTCCGCAGGCTCCAGAGGACACCTGCCAAATAAGAAGGGACCTGTTGTTAGGCTTTTCGCGTATCTCCTCGACAAGTGTGATATAACGGCACTCGAGCCCAGTCTGATTAGTAAGCAAGATTCTTGAAGTTCCACTAAGCTTCGCAAAGATTTTTTTATATCACACGTTCCCCGAATTTTGATATCCGGAAATGCTATTCTCATGTGAGCGATTAGGTCATCGATGTTCCTTCATTCGGGGTTGAAGGGGCCATGAAGGGTTGACCGGTCATTCGAAGTTCAAGGGAAATCTATCTCTTCGATGTTATTTTCAGCTTATCTGACATATCTTCATTCTGAAATCGGACTTGGTCAGGATGACTTGTTACTTCATGAACACATCAAATGAATCTCATGCGATGAGTACGCAGAGCTAGTGATAACACTTGGTGCCGCCGATCCCACTTTGCCACATCGATCCCTATATCAATCACGCAGAACCATAAGTCTATCACTCAGCTTGGCTATGACTTCTTTCCATAGAAATCCCTACGCGTGAGACCTAAACCCATCAGCTGCACGCAGTCAACACCAGTTGTCTTGATTGATCAAATCAGGTTCGATCATGTATGAGCGGTTGCACATCTCAGGGCAAGAGATATCTTTGCTTCATCGGCGCTACACATTTCACTCCCCTTAACTTTCTTCATCCCGAATTGACTCAAAGACGCAGCCAGAGGATCTATGGATTCAATGAAACTTTGGTATCTTCAAACCCCACAGCGCAAACCGTTCTTCTATTTTTTCCGCAATCAAACTTCAGCTCAGTGGTAATCGTTACCAGGTTAGCTTATAAGAACTTTGACCGATGACTCATCTCGGATCGAAGTCTAATCTTCTCACCACCTTTCTTATTCCTACTCAGTTACATTCTTCGAGATGATCCGACGCTCCAATCGGTTTTCTCAATTAATGTCAGGTGTAACATTCTTCTCACTTGGTCTTTCTATAGGATATCTATATAACCTTCAAAACCTCTATACATCTCCTCCAAGAGAAAACGTTTGTTTTCCTACTTCCAATACACCTATTTATAAAGGCTTAAATCTAATCTTACCATCGGTTCGTAATCTTGATGATTTAAATCATCAAAAGCAAGTCCTTTCAAATAATTTCTTAGGCAAACAAACCGAAAGATTCAAAACTTCTTGTGATCCATTGGATGATCCAGAAGATGATTTAATTAAATTTTATGGTAGAGATGTGATTATGATGGGAAGAGGTTATGAAGGAAGTGGAACCAGAACCCGAAGGTTTTTGAAATCTTTACAAGATGGAAAGACTGTCAAGGTAGGAGTGGTAGGTGGGAGTGGTAAGTTTGATTTGCCTATCCTCTTTCTTCATCAATTTCGTTCTTTTCAATCACTGAGTTTGTCTCTTTTTGGATTTTCTGCCAATAGTGTCGTTTGGCCATGGGATGTATAAGCATGGACCTGGGACAATATATTCTGAGCGTGTTCTAGACTGGATCAAAGCTACTTATCCCAACAACCCAAGTTCCAATCATGAGTTATTCAATGGAGCTGTACCAGGAAGCAGTGTTGTCAGTTGATCATTCGCGTCATCTGAGCAGTTCCTCACATTGACAAGATCATCTCCTTCATCACGATCAATAAAAGACATACTTCAGGTTCTGCTATCAGGAGCATATACCACTTGACCTTGACCTAATCATGGTAGAGTTTGATCTAAATAGTTGGCAGTTGAGTACTTGACCAAAATTATTCTCTTCCATCAAATTTTCAGGCTCATAAAGATTGATTTTCTTTAGTGATGATGATAACATCCTAGCACTCGATTCGCTGTACAGGTCACTAATGTCACTACCTAATCAACCAGCGATCTTTTATGTATCAGTGAATGCATTAAAGAATGGAGATATCGCTACTGGTTTTCCTACCACCCTTCCAGTTTCCCAATACTTTGATATTCCAGTCTTTAGTGTAAGAAATATGATCTTACCTTTACTAATGAAAGATCCAAGTCAGAAATCGATTTTAGGACTCTTTGGAAACCGATCAGAACCAGAAACGGAAGTAGATACCGTAAGTTTAGGTTGATCCTTTCTTCAAAATCAAGCCAAAAGAAAACATCTCAAAAAAAAATCATCTTTCACAGTTGCACATGAATTATAACGGTCACAAAGCAGTAGCAGATCTGATGATTTTGTATTTGAGAAAACAAACCTGTGAACTAAATCGTCGAGAACAATCACCACACACGTGGCAACATCCTAACAATGATCTATGGCCAGGTCCAGATTCTCTAGGTCAAGTACCCAGAGTAAGTAATCCACCGTAAGATGTCCAATCAAACATATCGAAATCTCACTAATTATCTTTTTCTGTTTTTCAGTTACGATTATTAGATCAATGGTCAACTGAACCATATCCAATCATCTCTCAACCAACTTGTTCAACCGTCCAATCCTCAACTCATCCCTTAAAACCCATCCGAATGACCGGAGGATTTCAACATGTGATCATCAATGATAAAAAGTTTTTTGCAACTGATCAAATTGATAGTCGAATCAAATTTAAAATTAAATTGATTGAAGGTCAAGTAGGAATCTTACATTGGGTTACACAAGATAAATCGTTTGGTGCAATGATTTGTAGTATAGATGGAGCTTGGTCTAATGATCAAAAATGGATTGATGGTTATTCTGATCATGGTATGCCTTACTTAGCGTAAGTCAACTTGTTTTACATATCCACCACTCCCATCTATAGTTATCAAACAATAGCAAAGATTGATGACCGTTTTTTTTTCTTCTGATGATGATCATTTTTAGATATTCTGGAATACTTTGGAAAAACCTTTCTCCTGGGTTTCATACTCTAGAATGTAAATCAACAAGAAATGAAAAGTTTGGAGGAGAAAAATTTAGATTAGTTGGATTAACTTATTCTTAAGAAGTATACATATATATACTAGATGAATTCATTAAGACAAACACAAGAAATCATAGATTTCTTTCTTTCTTGTTCAAAAACTAAACCAACAAACCAAATGAATTTAGAGAAAAAATCATCTTTCTTCAAGTTATTTTTTTTATCAAAATTCAAGAAAGTGATAAGTTTTTCTCTACACTTAACCTTTCATCTTGATGTGTAGATAGAAAGGATATACACACATATTCTCAGATCTTGCATGGAAATTCAAATACACCCAAAGTCACCAAGAAAAAAAAACAATCCTTAATTCAAATTCAAAAATGTTGCACCACCTGACAGTGACACCAACATGATCCTTGATATCATCTTTATAGGGTAGGGCTAAATATTTTAACAAAATTCATCACTGTCTGAAACTTATCTTGACCATCTTTCCCTGAGGAATAAATTGTTCTAAATAATCCTAGTACTTGCTCACATCTAATTAAAGTGTACATATTCTTGGATCACATTCTTCAAGTAAGTTCCAGTGGTAGTATGACTTCCATAAACAAGCTTATCCCAGCTCAGTCAAATTTACCCATAAAAATCTCCTCTGAAGTTACCCAAGTTTGATCTTTTCAAAATGAACTTGTCAAGAAGTGTAGTTTTGACTTGTCAACAAATATCCAATTTGCCTCATTACACTGAATAAACCATTTCAAAAAACTATAATTGTTTTTAATAATAAAACCCAACCATGAATTCCAAAAAAATTAAAAAAATCTTATAAAATCTTAAAGAGAAAAGTCAATGAATGAAGTTAACCAGTTTAGAAAAAAACCCTTATCAAAATAAAAAAGCTCACAACAACCAAAAAAAAAGAAAAAAAAATCAATTCAGAAATTAGATATAAAAATAGAGAAAGAGAGATAAAGTTGGTAAACAAAACAGATCAGATAAAAGGAGAAAAGAAAGATTGTAAAGATAAATTTCTCAAGTTTTCTCCAATTCAACCTACTACTCCATATATATATATATATATCAAAAACCAAAAACCAAAAACCAAAAGCTAAAGAGACGGAAGACCATATAATTAATAATAATAAATTAATAAAAAGAAAGATCAAATCAAATCAAATCTGTTCTGTTCTTTTCCAATTGAGAGAGAAAAAAAATCAATAAAAGATATTAAAGAAACAAACGATAACGTGTAAAAAGGATGGGAAAAAAGAAGGGTATAAATCAAGATTCTCCAAAAAGAGCACCACATTGAGAATCACGATTAATAAAAAAAGCAAGTCTTTCAAAGACGATGACCAGGTACACTGATGAAAATCGAACCCAAGACCACCACACCTAAAACACTCAAAATCGTCACCCAAATGGCTCTTCCTGAAAACCATCCCAAAAAAAAACAAGTAAAAAAAACCTAAAGTCAGAAAAAGAACCAACAACCCAAATGAAAAGCAAGAAATGAGTAAGAAAAACACAAACCTCTTAAAATCTTTTGAACATATTTCTCTTTAACACTAAGTGTTCTAAAAGGCGTCGTTTCCGACCGATTAAACAAAATCAAAATCGGATCTAAATCATAAAAATGTGAAACAATTCCCAGGATAGCAATCATAAAAGGAATCAAAATCTGATCAAACAAAAAAACCAAAAACCAAACCAGAAAGTCAATTTCAAGCAAAAAGCCAATCAAAGAAAGCCAAGAATGAATTAAAAAACGTACCCAGAATCGTTTAGATCTAGGTTGAGCGTCTAAGAAGATCATCGAAAACGCAATCGAAAGTCCGATCCAAAGGGTAAGTAAACCGACCGATAATCTAACCAAAGCACTTAAAGGAGTAAATTCCAAAAGCTTTTGATCTTAAAAACCTAGGAAATGTATCTTGTTCCATACTAAAGCAAACCAACGAAATATAAACACGAAAAAAAATACACGACATCAACTTTAATTCGAAAGGAATCGAAAAAAAAGAAAATCCTAATGACCAACCTTCTATAGATATATTCTTTTTGACTAACGAATAAATCGGGTATATTAGCCAAAAAATCCGATTCGAATTCATAATCTTCACTACCTGCATGAGGTAAGGTATTACTATTGATAGGAAAATCCAAGATCCTTAGAGCAGAAGGTAAATAGATTTCTTTTTCGGCTCCTGATAAAAGATAACGATAATAAATTCGTTCTGCAGAAGCGATTAGATCTGTACGAGTGATTGCAGAAGATCGAGCTAGAGATAGATGCATAGAGAAGAGTTAGGTTTGGAAAGATGGGATGGATGATGAGTGAGAACTTACGAATGACGGGTTGGGTTGGGTTCTTGAGATGAGATGTACCTGGACGAGAAAGTCCTCCAGATTTTCTTCGAGCGTCTTTTTCTTCATCTGGATTATCGTGAGGGAATAAAGCTCGAACGGCTGGTGAGACATGAGGTGCTAGTTGTGGTCCTGGAATTGGAGTTCTTGAGTTGGATAGACGAGAAGCACTACCGGATCTTCGAACTGATTAGAATAGAATGGATTTGAATTGATCCGGATAGGAGACGTTCGATTCGAAAGAAATGGATTTCGGAAAGGTGTAATCGATTCGATTTGAATGAAGATATAAAAAACGTCAAATGAGGTTTGTATCGAGATGAGTCAGTAAGATGGAAAAAAGGGTCTGGAATGAAGTTATGAGTGGATTACCTTTTGAAACTGGATCTCTAACAGGTTCAGATAAATGTTTACTTTGTCTAGAAATCCCATTAACTAAAAACCCAAAAGAAGTCAAGCAAATCGAAGATGAATCTCCAACCAAATCCAAAAATCGATCGCAAAAGAAAAAGAACACAAACTTTGATTATAAACACTACCACGCATCTTAGCTTTATCATAATAAGCAGGCCATTCATCTTTCAATAAGATTTGAGATTTTCTTAAATCCTTGAAATACGCTTTACATAAGTTTTCATGTTGTTGTGCATCTAACCAAAAATCTAATGAATCTTCTGCTCTTTCTCTTTGTAAGTATAAATAAAAACAATAACTGTTGAAAGTTGAATGTGAGTGTTTGATGATTCGATTTCAATTGGGTGGATATGGTTTGTTCGATTCGATTGGGTTTGGTTTTGAATAAAGATCGTTTGATTAGTTTTGAGTGATGAATGTCATTTTTTGAGAGAATGAAGAGTAGAAAAGAAACTTAACAGATCAACAGGTGGTCTAGTTTGTCTTGCTAGAACTTCTTGAAGAGTAGGTAATCTGTTTCTAGTCATTTTCTTTTGATTTGATGATTTAGTATTTGAATTAAGTTGAGAAGTGATGGTTTGTGGTCTTGGATTTGAAGTTGACATGATTGGATTGGATTGACTGATTTATGAAAATTGATTACTATGCTGTATTGTGTACCCTATCGGTTGGTTTTGGGTACATAGATCTTATCTTGATTGATTTGAATGCAGTAAGATGGTTTGTTAGAGAACTTGTAGTAATGACAGCTTTGAGAATAATGATAAATATAAAAGTGATTTTATTTTAAAGAAAAGTGTTGCGGATGAGGTTCGATTTAATTTTCTTTTTCTGTTCTTTCACTTTCTCAACTTCATTTTCTCATTTTCCTTGAAACCTTTTTCTCAATTCAATTCAAATTCAAAATTTAAATTAGAAATCTCAATTCGATATGAAACTCAATTCAAATTAAACTCAACCACTTCAAACACTTTCAAAACATCACTAAGTCATACATACCCTAAGGCTCTAAAAACAACTAAGTCTACAATCAAGAATTATCATTGTAAGAAAGGAGAAGTATATAGGACTTAGCATATCAGTCATTTATGCAATCAAGGTCAGTCCTTCTTTCTTTCTATGTAGATCCCCCAGAATACTTACTGACTATGTCTTGAGTTGTTTGGGACAACAGTGCTTGGTTTTGTTTGCTCCATAATGTGTAGACTACCAAATTAGGAAACAAATATGCTTCCATCAGAGTTTCAGCAAATTTGATTGACAAGAAATGGACCTACATATCAAACAGTCCATATGACAGTATCCTTCTAGCACAGTCTGTTGCCCATTTTCCCATCAATCATGATCTCCACCATAATATAACTGGTTGCATATTTTCCATCAATTGTTATCCTTCTATTTCTGTTCTACACATTTACTGACTTAACTTGGTTCTTATCACCTTTTCCACTCTTCCTAGTTAGTTCAAAACACCAAATCTAGCTCAAACAATAACACAATGGCAATGGAGCTTGCAGAAGGTCTAGCTAATGCAGAGGAATCAGTTGTTTGGGACACTGAACACATTCATGTATGTTATTATACTCATAAGTTAAGGCTTGTTGTTACAGAAGGCTTCAAGTAGCTTGGTATCAAGACATCAAAATCAAAGCCTTCAAATCCCACCAACTTCACAATCCCCATTCCAATCATTCAAGTCGCATCAGTTGATATCAACAACAAAAATAATTTACTGTTCAGATGAAGACAACTACAATCTTAATCCTCAAAAGTATCAGCACAGTATTAGGACCTTGTGAGAGTGTGACCAGGAGATACTAGATGACAGTCCTATGGTGATTATAAGATTGCAACGTGAGGATTGAAAGATCCCTCACACAGTCACAGTATAGACTCGAGTGAATCTCAGTACAAGCATATTCTACTAAGGGCTCATAACACACAGAATAAATTCAGACAAAGAGTATGAAGGTGATATGGATGGGGATGTGTACCACTGTATTCCCTATCATACTTGGCTGCCAGAAGTTAGGTGGTACAATCTTTGTCTTTACATTGTTTCCCTTTATATTGATATGTGTGTATGTCTATTTCTTTTTTCTTTGCTTCTCACTTCACATCTGTTATCAGGCCAAGAAATTCAATGGCTTGTTATGCCAGAGCAGGGGAAGTCCAGGCGAGTTCAAAGCAAAGTGGTCTCAACTTGGCTATCACAGACCTTAGCCCTTTTCTTGCTGGGGTTTGCAATGGAACATCAATTTGGATGTATCTAACTGCCTGTGCTCAGCCTCAGCCTGCAATGTGAGTTTTCCTACCTTTTCTAAACTTTCTTTCTTATATTTCTGAATTGACTTTGATCAATCTTGAGAGGTCAATGTAGTTTTGACATCTAATTATCAGACACAATACTACCATCACATACCAATCTTGATTGAAGAATGGGATGCCCTCAAGTTTTTTGAACAAGGTTTTGGAGGTAACTTGGTCTGTGCTTTTTCATGATCACAGTCATTTGGGCTTTGGGTACTCTACTGATTTGACTTTGTGAGGTAGTTCCTACTATTCAGACACAAACCTGAGATAAACCTGACACAAGACTGACACAGAATCCCTAAGCAGAGGTCCTCTAACAGTGGGGACCCTGCCCGTGGGCACTGTGTGTATTCTCTGGATTGTAGTCAGTTGAAAATTTTGAGAACTTTTGACACCAAGTTTTTTAAATGTGTATATGGAGTTCATGAGGCTATAGACAGTACTCTGATAATTTTGTACTTTGGAATCAGTTAAAATGATATAAGATCCCACTATTTTCCGCCCGTTCGGCAAATACCCGGCGCCCCCTTGTTTTGGGGCATTACCCGAAGTACCCGACACAACCCGAGTGCACACAGCCAAAATTTTAGTGAGTCGGACCTCAGGGGCTCTTTAGGGGCTCCTTACGTAATCACAGTCTCACGTCTGAGCCCCTGATTGACCTTCTTTCGCCCTATTTCAACCAATAGGGCGATAAACTCTACACCAGCCTCTCCAAAAGAGTCAAAAGGGCTCTTCATTAAAGGGGAGCCTGGACCGGCCTGTGTACATGTTGGACATCCTTATTGTAGACGGGCAAATAGATGGAACGGGAACTAGCAGACTAGTGTTAGTGATTGAACTATCGAAACAACGCAGATTGTGACAATTGCAAAAGTAGAGAGAGAGAAATATAAATCTACCTAGCAGACTAGTGTTAGTGATTGAACTATCGAAACAACACAGATTGTGACAATAGGAAAGTAACACAAGAAGTAGGAAGAAAACAACACTATATATATGAAACATGTTTCATCGTGGTGTTACATAGATGACAAAAGAGGAAAATGTGAAACCAGTCTAGATCCCAACTTCCAATATCTTCCACCGGTCTAAACCAAAAACAGGTGAGCTAAGGCTGGATGCCTAGCCATCTCTGATGCCTTGCCATCCATAGCCGTAACACCCCCCCCTCAACCTTTTAGAGGTTTACCATACTAAGACATGCAGATGTTCTTCTTATGAATTTGAAAGATTATATTACCAAGTGATTTTGTTAAAATATCAGCTTTTTGATTTGGTCCATCCACCCATTCAATTTTCAAATTACCGTCATAAATTTGTTCGTTTACATAATGAAATTCTCGAGCTACGTGATGAGAGTGTTTTGTGAGATGTAGATCTTGTGCGATTTTAATTGCTGTTGTGTTGTCGCATTGTAGAGTAGTGATGAAACTCAATTGAAATATATCTTGAAGAAGATTTTGCACCCAAATCGATTCCCTCGCTGCAACCCCAAGAGCCATATACTCCGCATGACATGTGGAAGTGGCCACACAACTTTGCCTTCTTGACGCCCATGAGATAACATTACCAAACAAATACACCGCAAAACCGTGCGTTGATCTGGAGAATTCACCCCCCAGTTCGCATCACAGTAAGTTACCAAGTCATTACCATCTACCATTTTCTTAAATCTAATACCATCATTTTTCGTACCACTAAGATACCTCAACAGGTGTTTCAAAGCCAACCAATGTTCATCATTGGGTCTTGAGGAGAACCGAGCCAGGTAATTGACCGCATAGGCCATGTCGGGTCGTGTTCCGATTGCCAAATAGGAAAGTGATCCGAGAATAGAGAGATAGGAGGATGCGTTGACACCTACTGCATTCTTATCAGAAGTGTCGAGATGGAGGTTAGCAATCATAGGTGTTGCTGTTCGAGAAGTTGCGAACCCCGTGGATTCGAGTATACTTGCTGTGAGTGTCGGTTGTGAGAGAAAGATTTCACCCGGAGCTTGACTTATCTTGATTCCTACGATTTGGTCAAGGTTGTCGTTCCAGGTCAGTTGGAAGCTTTTAAGAAAAGATTCTCGAATGAAAGAAATAATGTCCATTGATGATCCACAAATGACTCCATCGTCGACGTGAATCCATAACATCGCAGTGTCGTTCTTGTAATGAAGGACATATAGGCTTTGATCATTGACGCAATATTTGCATCCCATGCCTGATAGAACACTTGAGAAGTGTTTCCACCAGCAACGAGCCGCTTGTTTGGTTCCATACAAGGCTCGTTTAAGGAGAAGGACCAAAGCAGGATGAGAAAGCGATATTCCTTCAGCCGGTCAAACATAGATCGTTTCGTCGATTGGGCTGTGAGGATAAGCAGCAACAACATCGAAGCCTCTGATAAACCAACCTTTATTAACTTGAACAGAAAAGATGATCATCAATGACGTGAAACGAGCTGTCGGCGCGAAGGTTTCCGAGAAGTCGATTCCTTCACGCTGCGTGAAACCTCTAACAACAAATCTTGATTTTCTTTTAATAACATTTCCATTAACATCAACCTTCTCAGCAAATACCCACTTAGATGACACAGTCTTTTCTCCTTCCGGCAACACAACTTCTTCCCAAACACCCAATTTAACCAACATATCAATTTCTTTCTTGCACGCCTCTTTCCATTCAGCACTATGTTCTCCATTCATGGCATCCTGATAGCTTCGTGGGAGACGCTGAGCAATACCTGCCGCCTTCGCCTGAAGTAGTTGGATGGCTTCATCTTGTTCCCTGATCGTTTCGGTAAAGAACTTGTCGTCCAACAGATACAAAATCGACAAGGATTCAAAGAGATTACGAAGTTCTTCATGATCACGTATTGGTTCATTTGTAGTGAGGATATGGTGAAGAGAGTGTGGTTCGGAAGGCTGTTCGATGTTTTGATGAATGTCTTGAATTGTAGAATTAGATTTTTTGTTAAGCCATCTGGCATGACCAGAATCGATAAAATCATTAGTAAGAGGATTCCAAAAGCGCCATCCTTTACTTCCTTCAAGGTACCCAACAAACCGACACTTGATAGCTCTATTGTCCAACTTTCTTCTTTTCTCAGCAGGGACATGAACGAACGCGTAAGACCCGAAAATCCTAAGATGATCAACTTGAGGAGCAAAACCAAACATAAGTTCGGTGGGAGTCTTCGAACCAGTGTTGGAGTTCGGAGTTTTGTTGTGAAGATCAGTGGCCGTTGTGATAGCAAAACCCCAAAAACGCTGAGGTAAACCTGAATCTCGTAACAAAACTCTCATTCCACCCTGCACCGTTCTGTTTGCTCTTTCGATCGATCCGTTCTGTTCATGAAAATAAGGTAAAGATGTCTGAATTTTGATACCACGCTCTGCAAAGTACGCTTTCAAAGCATTGTTAACAAACTCCCCACCTCCATCAGTTCTCCAATGTATGACCTTGTTGCCTGTCCTTCTTTCTGCTTCAGCGATATACGTTTGAATGTGTTTGGTAGCCTCGTGTTTAGCTTTGAGGAGATAAGTTCGCATGAAAGTTGAATAGACGTCCCTTATCTCGAGTGAATATTCAGCGCCTGAAACAGTTTTCACAGGGAAGGGTCCACACAGATCAGCAACTACGAGTTGGAGGGGAGAATCATAAGAAATGAGAGATGGTCCGATTGTGGATGTCTTTGTGGATTTTGAAATCGCGCAATCTTCACAAGGTACTGTTTTGGTTAGCTTTTCAGGAAGTCCTACACAAGAACCGTCTCGAACAAGCTTCAAAAGAGTGCGGTCATTAGGGTGACCCAGGCGTCGGTGCCATAACATAAAATCACCTAATACAACTGCCGTAGTAATATCAGGATTGACTGCCCTGAGGATCCATTTCCTGCCAGAGCGATGAGCCGTGATGACTCTTGAATTGTTTCTCCACAACTCAATTCCAACCTTTGAATTCTTGAAAGTAATACCGTCTTCTTCTAGTTGAACTCCAGAAAGCAAGCTATGTCTCAAAGTCTCACATAAGTACACGTTCTTGATTTCTAAAATTTCCGAAGAATTCATTACATTGCATATACGGACAGAACCAACACCAGTGATAAAAGAAGAAACGGAATTGTTTGCCATCTTAACTGGAAGAGGATTAATGTTTTGTAATGAAGTAAAATAAGACCGGTTATTGAATACGTGGTGTGTTGCACCCGTGTCAAATATAATGGTTGAAGGTGAAATGTCAGTATCCATTTGTGAGATATGGATGTGATTGGCATTGACCCACCCGGTAAAATCGACGTCAGCGAATTGTGGTTCAACAATCCTGGCGTCCGATGTCGAAGCCGATGCTGGTGATCGCTCCTTAGCCTTCTTGGCCCTACAATCCTCCTCCTTGTGACCTTTCTTCTTACAGTAAAAACACTTGATCTTAGGTTTCTCATACTTCTTCACCACAGCAGCCAATCCTTCAGTAATACCACTAGCACCTCTCCTATGAGCGATATCCGCAGCACCTAGAGCCCAGGTCATGTTGGACGATCCGACTGAAGCCTGAGGATTGGCTCGAATAATCGGTTCGAATGTGTGAGTGACATCCGGAAATCCAGTAGGCATACTGTTGGCTAAGATTGCTGCAAAGTCATCGTCATTTGTCATCATACCCGACCTTTCCAACTTTCTTCTAATACCTGATATTCTTGCTATATGATTATTGATGGTGTCAGATGAAGGGTCGTACTTTCTGGTGTGTAAGTCGTTGTGAAGTGATATCCTGCTTGCATACGTTTGGCCGGAAAACTGAGCCTTCAAATAACCGTATCTTTCAGAGGGAATAGAAGACACTTGATTTAATCGAAGACTTAGTTGTTTATCAATGGTCCAATGCATAAGGGACACAACTCCTTCGGCGTAGTCGTTATTCCAGCCGAATTGGGTAGGTAAGACACCAGGACGGAGGTACGTAGAACAACCAGCAAAGTGTTGTAGCAGTCGATGGAAATCGGCATCCCAGATGTCGAAGTTGGATCCATCAGCAGCTAAAGTGGCAAGTCTGTCGAGTTTGATGGGGCAAGCTTTCCATAAAGCAGCGAATGAGGTATCGCTAGGATCGATGGGTTTTGTTTGAAATATGTTCGTAACATGAGATACGTGTTGCGATTGGACGTTCTGTTGATTATTTTGAACGTTCAAAGTCTGATCTAAACTGGCGTTTGGAGGAATTTGATTGATTTGATTGTTGTTGTTTAAATGACCAACTCCAGCGGAAGCTGGAGCCTCGATACCTTGCATGTTGCCTGGTACAATTTGGTCAGTCATTCCGGATTCGTCTAAATCTTCAATAGTAGAAGTGAAACGAGGATGAGTAGTTGATCCGGTGTTTGCGGTTTTGAAAGAGTTGTCTTCTATGCCTTCTGGTAACGTAAAGCTCATAACCTGTAGACGGGCAAATAGATGGAACGGGAACTAGCAGACTAGTGTTAGTGATTGAACTATCGAAACAACGCAGATTGTGACAATCGCAAAAGTAGAGAGAGAGAAATATAAATCTACCTAGCAGACTAGTGTTAGTGATTGAACTATTGAAACAACGCAGATTGTGACAATAGGAAAGTAACACAAGAAGTAGGAAGAAAACAACACTATATATATGAAACATGTTTCATCGTGGCGTTACATAGATGACGAAAGAGGAAAATGTGAAACCAGTCTAGATCCCAACTTCCAATATCTTCCACCGGTCTAAACCAAAAACAGGTGAGCTAAGGCTGGATGCCTAGCCATCTCTGATGCCTTGCCATCCATAGCCATAACACTTATAACTCCCCACTTGCCTCCCCCTTTTCCCCCCTGTCTCCTTTCATACTTATCCTGAACTAATGCAATTTGATTCCAAACAACGTCATGAAAAACGGTGATTCTATCCTTATCAAATGCTCTTCATACTCTAGGTGGAATCAAGTGGGAAAATGTAGCCCAAACCCTTTACGGATGTGTCTCTACCACACCATCAGGAGCTCTCGACCCAATTGAAAGGAATCGCAGTAGTTTCAGCTATCATGTCATCTGACCAACCTCAAATAGAAGCTCGACGACTTCGGCAAACGCTCGATAAGCATAACATAGCACTTGAATCTTTTTCAAGTCGTAAATCAAAATCTTCAATTCTTTCATCACAAGGATCAGAATCATACTCTGAATATTTATCATCAGTGATCTCATTCAAATGTTCACATCATTGTCGTCAACTTATTCATCATATCACCAATACAGTCGTTCAAAACAATTGCGCAAATCTCACATTATCATTGAGAAATCTTACATTAGCATTAAGATGTTCTCCAATGATGTCATCAAGTATAGAAGAAGTGGAAGAATCAGTTCAAGCCATGTCATTCCTTCAACCTCTTATTGTTGTGTCTTGTTTCTTTTCTCATTTCAATCAATTCATGACATTCCTTTGACCTCTTTGTGGTGTCTTTAAACCCCTTTTTTCTCTCGTGTCAATTCATTCCTTTTGATTTCTTGTTGTCAATTAATTGGTTGTCTAAACCTTTGTATGCACCTGTTGTCGTAGCTTTTGTATCGATGATCATGATGGATCGTTTTGTTTGTTTGTTGGCATTATGCCACCTATGCTATGTTATGCCATACCAACCATTGTTGCTGTCTGTGCATCAGGCTTGTGCTCCAGCAGTTGCCTGCCTCTGCTGCAGACTGAGTAACAAAAGCAAAAAAAAATGTAAGAAAACAGAGCCCCCAAGGGAGCCCTTTTTCTCGCAAGGGGCTCTACACCACAGAGGTGTCTTGACCGGCTACAGACGGGCATGGCAGGCCAGCCGCAGACCGCCAGCCCTTGCATAGGGGCAGGCCGTCTTGCAATAGCCCTCACGCGCGACGCCTCCCAGGCGCCTACTGGCTTCGCCTGCAGGCCGGCTGGTTTGGGCCTGCAGGGCGTCTGTAATTCGCCTTCCGACGGTCAGCAGGCACCATGGCCCGACGCTTCGCCGGATTTTCAGATTGGTCATTTGCCGGTATTTGGACATTGTGATACGGATAGCTCCAGCTCAGCTCAGCTCACAGCTCAGCTCAGCTCAGCTCACAGCTCAGCTCACAGCTCAGCTCAGCTCAGCTCAGCGGCTCGCGGGTACAGCCAGAAAATTCATGAAATCCAATGGATTTCACAGTGACAATCTATAGACAAGTTGGAGGGAGGAACTCCGCACTGTGAAAACCACTTTCAAGAAAACAGAAACCTTGAGGAAAAAAAACACTAGCGCAACATTGATTTTGTACTTTTATCGATTGAACAAACTTAAATATGAATAAGCAAAGAGATTTGTTAATTTTGATTTGCTGCTGGATTATGGACCGAGTTCGTATTAGATCCAGAAGGAGTCGGATTACCCCCGCCCTCAGACATGCGCGCCATGATCGCCTCGTCCGATGGCAAGTCCAAAGTGACTTTTGGCTCGCGTGCTTGCAGGTCCTTGAACCAAACTTTCCCATCAAAGTACTTGCGGTCCTCGTCATAGATTATTTGATAAAAGCTGTCTTAGAAACGATGTCAGCATTCATTGAAAAAAGATAAGTACATATACGATTGCTCACGCAGTCGTATAGTCATCATTCCCCTTTGATCGTAGCTCGGAAAGCTTCCGATCCACTACAGCCCAAATGGATTCGGAACCTCTACCCCCTTTGAGCACCAACCGCGCAGCTTCTCGACGCTGAGCAGAAAAAAAAAGGTATGAGCGAGTAGTTATACAAAAATCATTGTTTCCTTTGACCCACGAGATAGGCGATTCGTGCCCGTGTTGGCCGATCGGTCGCTGCCCACACTACTTCCACGCCAACCTTCTCCCCGGCAACTCCACACCTCACAGCCACCTATATTTTAAATATACACAATTAAACAGATGATGTATATTCAGTTAATTGTAAAAACTTACACGTTGGACCATTCCTTTGATATGGGGAACTGCAATGTCCACCCGCTCTTTGGTTTTAGAGTCATGGATGCCTACCAAGAGCTGCTCTTGTTGTGAGTTTCACTGATCCCCAACACGAGAGATGAGATAGCGGAAGACTACCCACCACATTGTGCAATTTTTCCCTCGCCTGTTTTCCAGCCTTTTTGAGGGCGCTGGCATAGCACTGTGTGTCGGGGGCTTCTTCCACACCACAGATTTGGCGAGGAAGGTGTTCGGCCGCAAATACCGCGCCCTCTTTCGCGACTGTTTTCTATAGTATACCAAACATCAGAGAGAGCGAGTCAAATACTTATAAAACACCACTGTAAACAATGGGTACCTTACCTTGATAGTATTAAATAACGAGTCTGGAAGATACCCTTCCAACGCGTTTTCGAGAGCGGTATATGACTGAATTGTTGGTGAGAAAAGGAGTTTGAGGGCCAAGGGGTTGATCAACCCCTTGGAAGTGAAATACATATCGATCTCAGCATCTCTTTTTGTACATTTGCTATGTACAAAAGAAACAAGCCTTACAAGAAGTTTGGGGCTAGCCCGCCACTGTGGGGCGCTGTTAGAATCCGCCAACGCGGATGCTGGGGCTGGTCCTATGTTTGAGGAGCGTAGCCGTATCCCTCTTTTTGTGAGAGTAGAGAGCCGGTGAGAGGTTTTGTGAGAGTTCGTTTGTATTTTTATTTTTTGTGTACAGTCGTTGTTCAGTCACGACCTGTACTTGGCTGGGAGTGGCTGGTGGCTAAAGAAGATTCGAGAAAAGAGATACAGAGCAATACTTGTGCGGTTTGTACAAGCCAGTATCTGTAAAATGAGAAATTTGGACTTGGATAAGCTTAGTAGCTCAGCTTATCTTTCAAATCCCGTCACTTTCCAAAGTTTTATCACGAGATGTGGGAGTTGAAAAAATACCCAATCCTACGACCAATACTTCCTCAGCCAACCCCCGGAATTCAGACTGGATTTGGATGTCCAATCTGCCCGCGCAATGAGAAACACCCATTGGAATACGTTAATGTTCACCGCGCAAATAATAATGAACTGATTGGCTTAAGAGTGCGTAAAGTTTCATCTATTGCAAATAGTTCTTTCAGGTGTATTGATTGAGCCTTTGATGATTGATGATTGTGGTAATATAGTGCTCGACATTCAAAAATGCTTCACATTTCTTTCAGACACCTTATAAAAAGCACATCCTGGCCCAAGTTCAACTTCATAACGAAAAAGCCAAGAACCCAGCCTCTCTTTCCAACTTGCTAAACTCGAAAGCCGACTCGCAATTGAACACAGACGAAGAATCTAGTTTGGGTAAATGCAAAGGGGTCAATGGTCTTTATGCATCTGGGCATCGTGAGACTTGCCTGAAGCGATGTCCAAATAAGCTATGTCAACAAGTAAGTAGGTTATTATACATCCTATTTTCTCAAAACTTAACTGACAATGATGTATATGAAGTGCTGCCGTCATAGAGCAGTACAGGTTTGTCCACATCATCAAAATCGCGGTTCTGAAGCTCTCAAACCACCCACCCCATCGAACCCAACTTCATCATCAGTGTTCCAAAGCACTGCATCCGATAGGCTTTTGGCACCATTGCCAACACGCCGGGCAGTAAACCGTCCCACTCAGTGTGCTCAAGCTGATAGAGTGATTCTCAAAGATCTATCTCAGGATGCTCTTGTCCACTATAACATTGAAAGACGTCGTACTCAGAATGAAAAAGATGGGATATGTACAAAGAACTTGAAGCTCCGAGTTTGGCTGAAGGTGTGTTTGGGACTTTTTGAAATCAATTTGCTGAAGTTGAACTCTTGCAACTTTTCTGATAGGCAGGTGAAGGGTTTGTGATTGGGGCTCAGGCCACCGACTTCCCTCGATTTGCTCTGATTGAAAGCAAACCCTTACGCGACTCAGCACTCAACGAGCTTAAAGACCGATGGGATACTCAATTGGAAATACTTCAGGAAGACTCTATGGAATGGGTGTGTTGACTTTGAAACACGATCCTCGATCTCTTACCTTACTGATCCTGTTCGGCTCTTAGATTTTGAGTGATGCGAGTTTAAGCTACACATACAGACGTTCAACAACCGATTTATTAGTTAAAGTATCTGGATTACGAGAGATTGATTGTATTGGACTTGAAAAAGAACTTCAAAAGATCAAAGAAGCACACTCATCAAAACCGCCCATCCGCACTCAAGCTTCCTCACTCGATCTCAGCTCTTATCTTTCAATGGATGGGCCAATGGGTGTATGGGGTCACGAAAAAATGACAACTGGCACTTCAAGTGACGAGTCGGACAGTTCAGAAATTGAGGTGGTGTCATCAAACGTTCACCGTAAACGAAAGCTTACCAATCAGACTGAAACAGCGTCTTCTCAAAAGAAGCCTTGTCTCAATACTCGAACTTGGCCTGGCAAGACATGCAAGCTATCCGAGCTCATTCTTTGGTGTGATAAGGCACCAAAAGGCTGTTCTTCAAAAGTTCCAAAGAGCACCTGGTTCGAAATATTCGGTGACCGATTCGATCCTGATAAAGAATTTAAAACCCCTTATCGATATCGAACTTGGGTTTTAAAGAAGAAATCCGACCTTGTTGAGTGGATGACAGATAGGCCAAATGCTACAATTGATGAAGCTAAGAACAAGTTCATAAAATCCTTTCGCGAAGTCGCATCTCTCCGCAAAGGTACTTGTGCCAACCCGGTTGTTGTAGAATGAGATTCCCGTCTTGATGTGGGCCTCTTCTTTTAGAAAAAGTACAGTTCCTTATTAGCAATACTTCAATTTGTTTCTTGTCAACTAGAATATCATTGCATAGATATGAACACAAATCATTATACCGTCTTGCTATCATTGAAATATCAGAGTTTCCATGACTAAAAGGCTCTCGAGATTGAGACTTCAAGCTGAAGATCACTAAGTCAATAGTTAGATCCTTGTGCCACCTACACCATAGTCCTAGATCAATTGCTCTTATGATTGAGATCATTCAAAAACAGGTTGATCGACACATTCTCACATATAAGTCAATTATAATTGATCATTGTTTACTTCAAATCTCAGGAGTTTCTTAATTTGTTTTGAGTTCAACAAAATCACGTGTTTGTTGTCACAATCAAACAGCCTAGAACAACTAAAACATCCACCCCTTTGTTATAAAACTTACATCAGCTCGTGCTTTTAGCTTTTTCTCCAACCATCCATTTCGTAATCTGACCATCTCCTCCAAAAAAAAGTTATATCAAATAGCATTCATTCCCCTGCAAATGGATGCAAAAGCACCGTACCAAATGTTTGTCAGTTCGGCAGCAGATGAATTGAACATCCACTTGCCACCTTTTTTTAGGTCTGGTATCTTGTTTGGATCGGTAAACTCTTGGCAGAATTGATCGGACTCTTTATGTGAGCACATGTGGAAAACATCAACTGGAATGACAACATCTTTGAATGCTTCTGCATCCTTGGGATTACTCCAAATGTGATGGACCAAATTGCATGCATTATCGTAGAAAATGAGGTTGGGGAGCCGTTCCGGGAAAGAGTCCAGTATTAATTGCTGTGATATATATTGATGTCAGCTAGAATCACATCAATTTCTAAGTGTATCACTGACCTTCACAGCACTGGGAGCTTCTGCTCGAAAGAAAGTAGACCGTGCCAAGATGATACCGCAGGTACTCACAATCAGCTGATCATTGTGAGTTCGACAGCGTGACATACAGGGTTTGCGGCCCTTATTATGATTGGTCTGATTTCCAATGTCTTCAGGATTGTTGTCAATATCTTGTCCTCCATATCTTCCAGCTTCATGTGCTCGATCAAATTCATCAACATCAACGAGTGTTGATTCATCTAACTCTGCTGTCCAACAATTCTGATGGACCAATGGGTCTGTTGGTAGTTTGGCTCCAGGGCGCGATAGCTTTGATGCCATGGTAAAATTTTGACGCTTGCGGTGGTGAAACTGATTTGAGATAGCAATATGTTCAGAATCATTGCAGGTGTCATAGTCAGGTCGACGTGGCCTTATACAAGGCTGAACTACACATTGATCCTTCAAGATACGTTGATGGGTTTCACATAATCTATCATGAATGCTTGTCAATGGATTGAGACAAGGGCCATCGGGCATTGGAGAGTTTGCTAATTCGGCTATTTTCTTTAATTGATCACTTGAAGCACTACAGCACCAATGTCCAATAGTGACCCCATCAGTAACACAAGCACGGATTGCTATATTAACACAAAAGACAAGGTTTTAACATGTCAGAAAAACAATCAAGATAAAGAGCAGGATAATATTGGTACCTTTATTTTCATCGGAGACATATAGACATTTGTCACACGCGTGGTCTCTATACTCAGTACCAGATTTGGACCAATATTCAAGTTGTTCTTTCATTGCTTTTAAATATCTTGAAGAGTCGAGGCCAGTGTTTGGGACAGTAAGGACAGCACCTCGGAGATCAAAGTGATACAATAGGCGGTGAATATCCAGTGCATCACTGCAGACTTTGTGTGACATCAACGCTCCAAAGGATTGTTCTTCTTTGAATTTGATTGATTCATCACTTGGATTCTGCTTGTTATACAAGTTAACAAGGTTGAATATTGAGACACTAGGCATGAATTAGACAAGAGTGAGTTTTTCCTCATAGATAATAGATAGATACCAAAGAAAAACCATCAAATGCTTACTGGGCCAACATCTGCATAAAGGAGAAATACTCAGCGAGTTCCCTAGTCATAAAGTAGTGTTGATGCACTTGAAAAATCTCTGGATCTTGTCCTTGTGCTTTGGTGTAAAAATATTGAGTACCCTTGCGTGAATAGTATGAAGGACGAAATGCAGTAGAACAGCCTATGAAGTAAGTATCCTCATGAGTGCTTTGAATTTCTCATACGCAAGACAAAAATATGAATCACCTTCACAATACAGACATACAATTCTTATGGTTTGTATTCCATCAAGACAATAAAGATAGCCGTTGATAATGTTGTTTTCCTTGACAGGAATATGTTTAAGATGATTTGGATCACAGAACGGGCAATGCTTGACCGGTGGATAGATAAAACAAGTTGGAATTTGAGGATCAAAAATTAAACCAACCTTCCTCACCACTTCAGGTGGGCTGACTAGACATCTTTCCAGAAAAGGGAATGTATATACCCATAGGTGGGAAAGAGCTGGACGTGGTATTATCTGCTTGAGTGCTTCAAAGAGGTATTCTACGTGGGAATAAGTTTCCAATAAATTTAAACCACGGCCGGCACGTTGAAGTAAATCACCCCCAAGATGACAAAAGCGAACAAGATCTTCTATTTGAAGGTTATTATATATATCAGGGATGGTCTTAAGCTTTCTAACAAAGTCCTTGATGAACATGGTTGTGCCTAGGCAAGATAAATGTATGGCGTGTGAGATGTCTTCCAAACAATGGCAGACTTTTTATCTTGTGAATATCACTTGCACAGTTGTGTCGAGTTTCATATTTACAAATCCGACATGCTGGATTTCTATCTTACATGTCTCACATCCCATCACTCGGATTTCAGATTATCAGGTTTCAATCCCTGTTGATTAGCATGATGGCTCTCTTATATGTCTCTCCGTATCGCTCACTAATCATTCAAACTATTATTTACACATTCATTTGAGCTCAATCACCAAGATTATTAGTTCAAGGTGCTAAAGCTGAAGTAATAAAGGAGAACGATTTAAGTAAAACAGAAAAAGTGTTCAATTGAATTTTTGAAAGAAGGACGTGGTCAAACTCAGCTGCTTGAAAAGATTTCCTACGCGTACTGAAGTACTGAAAGGAAAACGATTCAAGTAGCATGCAAAAAAAAGTGTTCAATTGAGTTTTTGAAAGAAGGACGTGATCAAACTCAGCTGCTTGAAAAGATTTCCTACGCGTACTGAAGTACTGAAAGGAAAACGATTCAAGTAGCATGCAAAAAAAATGATCATTATATTTTTGAAAGAAGGAGGTGATGGAAGTGAGCTGCTTGAAAAGATTTCCTACGCGTACTGAAGTACTGAAAGGAAAACGATTCAAGTAGCATACAAACGAAAAAAGCGAGTGTCAGATTTTTGACACGTAAGGAATTGATGTGTGACAAGATTACGAATGATTATACTCGGTGGGACAATGAGATGCTGAGCGTTTATATAAAAAATAAAGATGATAAAAATACAATTCCAAATGAAGTGCTTTTGCATGGCCAGGCTAACTGATAAAAAAATTGATTCATTAGTATCGGGCTGAAACAAGGGCCCAGGAGATTAAATGTCCTGTGCTCCGTGAGATCCCTGAGGAAAAGATACTCCTGCCATTTTCCACCATCTGTTTAAGAGCATCCGCACTCGTTTGCGGTTGTTAACTTGGTCATGTGCGGTAACAACCTCTACATTAAGTAAATAATTACTTAACGTGACCAAATTTCACACTCGTGCCAAAATTACCTGCACGGTAGTTAACTAACTTGAGAGGTAATTTGAGTTTCCACACTGATGCAGAGTTTACAGACTCAAAATATACCAAACAAAAAAATCAATCGACTTTTCAGTCAATCAGTGCATTTCAAGCGATCCCTGCCAGGGAAGAAGAGCTTTGGGACAGGGAAGTTCATTTGAGAGTAACTTGAGATCTCATCACCACTGGATGGTTGGCACAGAGAGGTTTGTAGACAAGCAAACAAAAATTCATTGCACCATCAATTAAAAGTTGTCATGTTGAAGACCATTGAGAATTTGAAAAGAAATGCAGATAATGAAGACCCTTTTGCATAGTTCCCCTCTACAGTTGAATGTGATATCTATTTTTCAAATCCTTTTGAAGTCAATCCAAACGACAAGACATGTTCAAAACCTTCTAAAATCAAAACAAACGATCAGAAATTGATCCACTTTGATCTAAAACCCTTTTAAACCCAATTCGATATTGATAAATCTAAAATCTCAATGAACATATATATAATCACATGTAAAGTAGAACAATCTTAATCAATGTTGGATAAAGAGAATCATACAGTAAGAAACCAGACATACCCATTAGTTTGATGAATTAGAAGACAGTCGGGTCTCCATTGATTCTTAAGTCGGGTGTTTTGAGTCGAGAGGAATCAAGAGGAGTTGAGTCGGAGTTGAGTCAAGTTGGCAAGTTGGCAAGTTGGTGTGCTTGAGAAGTGAAGAGGGGGCTGGTAATTTGGCTACCACATGCGTTAGCCAATCGGTAAATTTACCGATTCGCTAACGCAAATCGATCAAAAG
>NW_006768773.1:1582283-1584899 GCF_000204055.1 Melampsora larici-populina 98AG31
CAAATTTGATTGACAAGAATTGGACCTACATATCAAACAGTCCATATGACAGTGTCCTTCTAGCACAGTCTGTTGCCCATTTTCCCATCAATCATGATCTCCACCATAATATCACTGGTTGGATATTTTCCATCAATTGTTATCTTTCTATTTCTGATCTACTCCATTAAAATCATACTGCGTTAATTATTCTTTTTATATTTTAATTCTTTCTTCTCTTTTATTTCTACTTACACTTTTCCCTTTCTTTATTTTACCATTTCCTTTAAGTTTACTTTTACTCTAAGTATCTTATTATATTGTACCTGGCTTTCCTCATTCCTTTCTTTCTTTAATTACTTCCTTTTTATACTTCTTTCTATTTCACCTTCTCTTCACAAATTACTTACCTTCACACGAAACCTTTAGCTATGTAACTTTAATTTCTATTAAAGGTACATTGCGTGTGTGGGGGGGGGCCGATAGGCCGCGGTCCCGTGTGCGGGTAGGCTCTCTGCTACCTAACCTCAGGACATATCGTCCGGAGCCTGCGGAGAGCCCACCCGGTAGGTCCTGAGGCGTTTGTATTGGGTTTCTCCCCCCCAAAACTCTACCGTTGCTCACTTTCTCTCACTCTATTGGACATCTCTCACGAATTCTCACATCTCCTATCTTCAATTCAATTTATTTCTCTTTATCTCATTTCTATCTACATCATTCGTTCTTAATGACTTCAATCAATCGATTTCCCTCTTTGTTATCATCATTCTTTTTCTCTCTCTTTTTCGTCAGATTTAAGATATACTTCGCATCTTCCATGTCCTGATTCGAATACGTTCGCAGGTATACCTGGTAAGCTTTACTTTCCCATCTTCCTATTCTAACAATATCTTCTATCGGTTGCTTATCATTCCATTGGAATGTAGCACCTCCTACCCGAAATGAATGTCCTGACAACTTACTCTCTGGGTTATGTTTCTTCCATACATTCTTATAGATCCCAATCGCTGCCGATTTCGTCAACACATTCATTTTTCCTTTCTTATCCCAATATGAGAATATCGGAGTATGCATATTTGGTAAATGACTTTCTTCAACCAATCTTTCTAATGCTGCAACTGGGCATAATAAGGAATCTAATCGTTGAACATGTAGCCATTGAATTTCGCCAGGTTTTGCTGTTTTTGTGTCATACAAGGCTATCTTTAAGTACGATTTATCTGGATTATAAATGAGGTCTTTCGATGCTATTAGTCGTTTTGTTTTATCATTTGAGAGTAATTCACCAAGTCGAGCCATTCCCCAAAATGCCACTAACGCCACTGTAAGTGCTATTCTTTCTCTTTGATCTTTCATTGACAATTCTTGAGCTAATTGTACTAAATGTCTTAACTGTACTGGATGTTTCCTAGAATCCGGACTTTCTTTCGCCTTCTCGTCTGCCACCATCGAAGCTTTTAACAATAACTTCACTGTTCAATCGTTCTCGTTAGGAAAAGGCAAATCATGAAAAAGGTAATGAATCGATTTCTTTCTCATCTTCTAGGTCTATGTTATATTGTCTTCTTGCCCATAAAATAAATTCCCAAAGGTGTTGTTGACTTAGAGGGAGTAAATCGGTCCTTGGAATCTTCTTCGCTTCTCTGAATTTCTCCACCTTTACCATTGCCGCATTATAGTTCTCGAGAGTAGTATGTGACCAACTTCCGCATAGTAAGTGTTCTTTCACCGCGTTCTCTCTCCAATCCACCCTCCTGATACAATGTTCATATTCCGATAAAGATAGTTCCAAATTCAATATACACAAACGAAGCACCCGTCATACAATCTTTTTGTCAGTTTTATGATCCTTATCTTCTTTGTACATATTTCCAAAGGACTTACCCTTCTCTATTTTGTAGAAAACTTCTTAACTTCTTTTCGTTCATTTAATCCTTCACAAGGAGTCCTAACAAATCGATCAGGATATCTACGTCTACTTCCAAAGTCTTCTCACCGTCCTTTTTCACCCCTCTTGACAAATCGTCCGCTTCGTTTTCACCCGACGATACTCTTTTTGCTGATATTTCACAAGTTAATCTAGTAAGTTCTCTTTGTATCTTTTTGTATTCTTCGTTTACTACTTTACTCTTTGATTTCTTTTTGTTTATAGTTGCTTCGGTCGTCGTGTTATCAGTATAGACGACAAAATGTCTATTCTTTGTTGAAGTTAGCTTTTCCAACATCAGTAAGCCCATTCTAATCGCTACTGTTTCTAACCACGCAATGTCACGAGGTTTACATCCTTGTGAAATATCTTTCCTTTTCCACCCTTCTGACAGTTTCAATCGTAACCATCTATTCCCGATTTTGACCCCGATTCCGTATCCGGTACTCGCATCCCAGACCCACTTGACGTCTTCCGGTTCTACATCTGGTACTATCCATTTTCTATCAAATCTTTCTAAGTTCATTTTCCATTCTTCGAGTTCACATCTTACATCCACCGGTATTAGTCTTAATGCACTTGTATTAAACCATGATTTATCGAATCTATACAGATTCCATAAATAGCATCTTAAATTCGGTATTATATACGTCAAGTGACTCAGTTGCCCAGTTATTTTTTCTATTTCTTTCTTTGAACACTTCCTTGTT
>NW_006768773.1:1584999-1588584 GCF_000204055.1 Melampsora larici-populina 98AG31
ATACACACGAGATTTGTAACCTAACCAACAATTTGTAACGCTGCTTTATAGGTTCTATGATCAGATTGTTCAGAAGCTTTTCCTTATTCAATAAGCTTCATTCATACAAAACCAGATACCTCATCACTATCCTATCACTTCAGCGTCTGCCTCTTGATATCCTTTAGACTGAGTATTTGTTTTTTTTGTTATCTGATCAGGTATGATAGTATTTGAATCTTTGTTTTCTTTCTTGCTTATATGTTTAACATGATTAGCATTCATTAAGCTTCATTCATACAAAACCAAATAACTCATCACTATCCTATCACTTCAGCGTCTGCCTCTTGATATCCTTTAGACTGAGTATTTGTTTTGTTTGTTATCTGATCAGGGACTTGATCCCTTAGGTTATGAGCCCAGCTCGACCAGCTCGACGATTCAAACGACGGTAGATTAAAGTTGTGAACACGGTTCTGCTAGCACAGAATCCGGAAATTCAAACTTGAAATACCCTACCAATTCGAAATCCCCTTTTCGACCTTCGATAAGATTCGAAACTATATCAATTCTTTCAAACTAAATCAATTCACTGAACTTCGAAATCTTATCGATTGTACAATTCAATTACCCCGCATTCCCAATCTCCCACCCTGGCAGACGGGAATACTGTAGAGGAAGGTGTGGCGTCTTCCGAGCCGATCAACCAAACTAATCCAACATCATCTGAAACTCAGTCGATCATGGCGACGAATACCCATTCCTCATCTACAACTCACTCCTCTTTCCTTATCGGTCAAATCCCTAAACTAAATGACTCTAACAAAGTTGACTGGAACCTCGGTCTTAAGACTTATCTCCGAGGTCGACGTTTGTTCAAATACATAAGTCAAGAGGTGAAACTATCCGATTCTGACAAAAAGGATCCAGAAAAATTCGAGATCCTCGAAGCCGAACGTGCTTCTGTACTTGAAGTCATCCGCGCTACGATTTCTCCAACTCGACTACCAATCATACGTGGGATTGAAGATCCCAAGAAAGCGTACGATCTTCTTCTTGAACATTCCTCTCAAGATGACGGCCTTGAGGTTGCTAACCTCATCGCCAAAGTTGCGAACGTCCGCTACACTGGTTCTGAAACCGTCGCTACATTCCTTGACGGCATTCATGACTTACATACAAAACTAGCTGAAGCAACTTCCAGTGATCCCGACTTAAAAATTAGCGACAAACTATTAGCCGTGTTTTTATTATTAAGTTTCCCTGGTGATCAGTTTGGCACTATCCGTGATCAACTGTTTGGTGATTTGAAATCACTCTCAACCTCTAAAGTCATATCCCGACTTCGAACGAAATCCGCTCTCAACACTGTTGATGAGGTTACTATTGCTCTAAATGCGAGTGCGAAGCCTTTCAATCATCCAAAGGTCCCGAATCCGCAGACTGCGCACACTCCTTACCGGACTGACAAGTCACCTAATGCACTGTGTGTTCTACGAGAACATTGGCAATATAACCATACCAACGGATCGTGCTCTAAGCAAGTTCGAAGGAACGGCACGAGTGCTCCTCCAGTCACCCGATCCAAGCCCAACCAATCGCACAACGGTGGCGTGACAGATGAGGAGAAGATCAGACGGTACAATCAAATGGCTGCGGCAGGAACCTTTGGTTACAACACATCGGCAACTCAACCTACTGCCTCTGAACCACCTGCTCAACCGCCTCGATCTGCTGAAACACTCTCTGCACCTGCCGAATCTCTCTGCCAATTTGCAACGTCCTACAATGCTGTGGCAAGTAATGACGAGGCAAAGGTCCAGCTATCGTCAACATACCCTCCTCCTGTCAACTCGCATCGACCTACTCTTGCTGACACCGGATGCAATCGTCATATGTTTGGAGATTCGTTGCTCCTTGACGACTTACGGGATGTACCGCCGGTATGGATTAACGTTGCCAATGCTGATGAGTCATCTAGACTCGTAGCCACCAAGATGGGAACCGCACGATTGAACGCTATTGACAACAACGGTGTCCGAACGGTGGTTGAAATTCCGGATGTGCTATACTCACCAGGACTACCGGCCAACCTTATCTCTATAACGTCTCTGTACTCCTCAGGATACAAAATAGTTGACCCGTACTATGGCACTAATGTTGATGATCTTAACCTTTACCTCTCAAACGGTGATCACATTATACCCGCTTACAAGGACGACACTCCTGGTGGCTTTTGGAGATTTTATCATCACTCGGAACCACGTGCGTTTGCAGCAAAGTCCGATTTCCCTCCTGATGCTAACATTTGGCACTTGCGATTTGGACATTTAAATCATAGAAGCACCAAGGATGTCTTGGAGGATGTCCTTCGACTTAGTCCGAATACACCAACAAACTGTCAAGCCTGCACCATGGGCAAACAGACGCGCCACAGTCATTCTGGCCACCTACCACGCTCTGACGTGCCTCTTTACCGCGTACATTGTGACTTGGCTGGGCCGTTTCCTTCTCCGACTATTGGTGGTTTTCTTTACACTATGGTTCTAATAGATGATGCTACGCGAAAGAATTGGACTATGATTTTAAAATCTAAATCTGACTCTTTCAATGCTTTCAAAACTTTTCACAAAATGATCACAAATCAATGTTCATACCCTATTGCTGTTTTTAAATCTGATCGTGGTGGTGAATTTAATAGTAATGAATTTTCAACATACCTTGCTGAACACGGCATTGTCCGTGAAATGGGTCCTCCTGAATCACCTGAACAAAACTCCGTTGTTGAGCGTTTCAATCGCACAAATTCTGAACGACTACGCACACAACTCATCCATGGAAACTTGCCTGTGAGATTGTGGGGTGAAGTGATGATGGCCACGTCTTATATTCTAAATCTATGTCCTTCGAAATCGATTGAGTTTGAGTGTCCTGAGTATGCTTGGCAGAAGAAAGCTTTAGCTGTTGAGCACCCAAAGGTACCATATCATCGTCTGCGCGCTGTAGGTTGTTTAGCTTACAGTATTCCTCCGGGTCATCACGACAAACTTTCACCTCGTTCAATGAAGATGATTATGGTTGGATATGAGAAAAACTCAGATGGTTACCGACTTTGGGATCCGAAGTCTGGAAGAATTGTAATTTCTAATGATGTGGTATTTGATGAATCTCGATTCCCTTTGTCTGAAACGTCCAATGTCGATACTGAAGAGTTGACGGTGCTCAATGATGAGTCTTGGGATGAAATCTGGGAAACAAGGCACAGTATCAAACACATTGATCCAGCACCCATTCCTACTGCTCCGACTCGATCTCGTCCTGTTCGCAATGTCCAGCCAATTGATAGGTTAGGTGACTTTATCGGTTATCACACTGTAGCTGAGCTGAATCAATCTACCACTGTTTCAACTGATGATGGGATGGAAAACGATGAACCATCTTACACTCAGGCGATGAAAAGTCCAAATCGTGAAGCATGGATGGAAGCAATGTCCCGCGAGTTCATGTCTCTACAAATGCACGAAGTCGGTACATTAATTGAGGCTCCGGAGGATGCTAACATACTACCAGGCATGTGGAGATTGAAGCGAAAGCGTGATGAGTTTG
>NW_006768773.1:1588823-1646847 GCF_000204055.1 Melampsora larici-populina 98AG31
AAACCACGACACGTTATGCTACTATTGAGATCTTTATACGGAACATATCAAGCGCATCGTGAATTTAATGATGACTTCAACAAGAAGATGAAAATTTTGGGTTTTAAAGTGTGCCCTGTTGATAGTTCTCTTTACTCTCTACGATCGGGAAATTCTTTTATTCACATTCCGATGCACGTCGACGACGGTATGGTTTTCTCCAATGACAAGGCTATGGTATCAAAATTCCGTGAAGATCTCAAGCAACACTATAAATTCAAATGGAATGAAAATCCGTCTCTTCACCTTGGTGTCCACATTACTCGGGACAGAATCAAGAAAACAATAACTTTAGATCAGGCTCACTATTGCAAAAACATCCTCGAACGGTTCGGATTGTCGTCCTGCAATGGCGTCAAAACACCTTTACCGCAAAACGTTCATCTATCGACACCAACTTTAGAAGAATCAAATGAAATTGAAGAATACCGGGCTGCTGTTGGAATGCTGAATTTCTTATCTGTGCAAACGAGGCCTGACATTGGGTTTGCGGTGAGCTACTTGGCTAGGTTTAACTCAAGGCATAATGATACTCATTGGGCTGTGGTAAAACATCTGTTACGGTATGTAAAATCGACATTAAATTATGGAATTGTGTTTGGTGATGGAGATTCTGGGAAGATGATTGAGGGGTTTGCTGATGCGGATTATGCTGGAGATATTGATACTAGGAGGTCAACTACTGGGTTTGTTTATTATGTATTTGGGTCTGTTGTGTCTTGGAAGAGCCGGCGGCAGCAATCAGTCACTTTATCAACAACTGAGGCGGAGTATCTTGCCATTGGTGATTGTGCTAAACGCGGGTTATGGTTATGTAGGCTTCTTGAACACCTAATTGAAGGGGCGACGATCACGGTTCCAGTATTGCTGCCCATATCTAATGACAATCAAGGTGCGGTTTTTCTCTGCAACGAAGCATCGGTCAACAACCGCTCGAAACACATCGACATTCGTCATCACTTTATTCGAGAGCTCATCCGGGAAGGAAAAATCACGGTTTCACACATTTCAACTAAAGAGATGCCTGCCGATATTCTTACAAAGCCTGTGGGACCTCAAATATTGTCTACTTGTTCTCAAAAATTGGGGTTACGCCTGTGCAAATCTTCGTGAGCAGGGGGGGCTGTTGGAGATAACTACATTTACTTACACTGTTATAATTACATGTTATGTTATGTCCTGTTTAGTATTATCTCCATTTTCATACACACGAGATTTTTAACCTAACCACCATTTGTAACGCTGCTTTATATGTTCTATGATCAGATTGTTCAGAAGCTTTTCCTTATTCATTAAGCTTCATTCATACAAAACCAAATACCTCATCACTATCCTATCACTTCAGCGTCTGCCTCTTGATATCCTTTAGACTGAGTATTTGTTTTGTTTGTTATCTGATCAGGTATGATAGTATTTGAATCTTTGTTTTCTTTCTTGCTTATATGTTTAACATGATTAGCATTCATCAAGCTTCATTCATACAAAACCAAATACCTCATCACTATCCTATCACTTCAGCGTCTGCCTCTTGATATCCTTTAGACTGAGTATTTGTTTTGTTTGTTATCTGATCAGGGACTTGATCCCTTATTCCTATCAATAGTAAGTAAATCCTCTAATTTTGTTATTCTTTCTTTTAATTTTTCTTCAGGCATTCTCACTGACCGTTCTTTCCCATTCCAAATAAAACCCAAATATTTTTGTTCCAGCGCCCAATCTGAAAATTTTTCCGCATTCGATTCTACTCCCAGGTTTCTAGTAATTTGAAGAATTGTTTCCATTTGTAAGTCACTCCCCTCTTTCTTGACAAATAAATTGTCATCTACCCAACGGAATACCACTTCTATATTTAACAATGACATAATTATCTCTTTCCATGCATCAGCCATCCAACCAAAGGTTCCACAACCTGCTACACCACCAAATGGTATCCTCAGGTCTATCCATATGTATCCTCGGAAATCTTTTATAGTTAAGTATTTCCATTGAGACCTCTTCGTTGGACCTTGTCTATAAGCTTTTTTCCAATCCACAATTGCTAACCATAAAATAATTCCTACATTTAACTTGAAATAACTCTCTACGACCTTAAAATCATCCCAGGTTGTCGTGAATTCCGTCTTATCCACGTAAGAATTTACTGAGCGTATATTTTCTTTCTCTTCTTTATCATAATTCAAGTTCTTTAATAATCTACTAGCTTTATCGTAATAAGTATCAATTTCATCTTCTGTTTCATCTGATTCATCGTTTAAAGTTTTATCTTCTTCATTTCTTTCCTTCCGTTTTCTCTCCTTCTTCCCGTCAAGATTCTTGTGATTTCTTGGGTAAGACAAATCATTGATCATTCTCAATGACCCGTCATTATTGACTACACTACCCATTGGGTTGGATCGAAAGAAACCCCACCTCTTAAATACTTCTTCGTGTGTAAATGGTCCTATCACTTTCCCCTGTCTCCTTTCTTTAAATAAGTTTTTCATTATCTTATCTTGCACTGCCCACGCTGACTTATGATTATCTGGTGTAAACCATTTTAAACCCTCTATGTAATGTTCAGGTATCCCTTGATCAAATCCATCATTAATGCCTTGCCACATCTTTTCCCATTTATCCATCAATCCGCATTCCTGTAATAAGATTTCCCACTCTTTTAATTTCATTTCACATTTAGCTGCTTGAGGCCAATAATTCAATATATCCGGGTCATTGACTATGTACGTGTCTTCTATCTCTCCGTTTTCTTTTATCGCTTTTGGATTACTTGTCTCAGTTTCTCTTACTAAGTTCAACTCTAAATTGGTCACTTCCGGTTCTGGATGTACAAATTGTTGGCATGTATTTCTTTTCCTGCATCATCATAGCAATCATTCGTAGGTACATTAAATTCAAACCAAAAGGACACATACAATCATTAGTTCACAAGTGCTTTCCATAATTTCCTCATAATTTCAGTAAGAAAGACGGATTTATATAGGGAATATAAATGAGAAGGAAAACAAGTTTGTAGCAACACATCATATCTTTGATTGTAAGTCAACAATTCCTATGTTCAATTTTGTTCCACGTCTCTTATCTAACTCACTGATTATTAGTAACATTTGTTGCAGAACCCCCAACTCCATTACTATTACTCGTTTGACCTGGTCTCGCCATCGATTTATTAAAACTCCCTTGTCCTATCGCTGGTCTTCCTCTTCCCACGCTCATCGCTCCGCCTCTTCCCCTACCCCTATTATACTGTTGATTATTACCGTTGTGTTGGTAAAATTGGTTATTTTGATTTTGATTATAAGGGTAAGCATTTCCCCAATTTTGATTATTTCCTTGATAACTTTTGCTATGATAAGGATTAAAATGTTGACCTCTGTATGGTTTTGATACTTTCCCGCGACTAGAGCTTGCTTGAGTATCACCTTGGTTTCCATTCTGTTGGTTTCCCCATACTGCAACTCCTCTTCCTGTCAACATTTCCGCATGATTATCGATCGTCACTCCTGGGGTATCCCAATTAGGATTATAGGATCCATCGAATGGGCTGATATTCTGCATTGGACCTCCTATAACAAACGGATTATCGATATAACTTCATCACACAATTAACACAATTCGTTAGGTTATGTCACTCTCTATGTTTTTTTTTTTTCTTTTCTCCACTTACTTATAATCTTTATAATTTTTCGCGTCTCTTTCTGCTTGTTCTGCCAATCTCTTATTCAGCTTTCCCACATCTGCCATTGCTCCGTTCGCCAATCGATTTTCCCAAACGTTTCTTCTATGGGCTACATCGTATCTCATTGCCGGTGTCCATTTACCATCACATTCTATTTGTAGTTGTAGTACATTATCTCGATGAGCAGCCAATCTTGGAGCTATCGGTGAGTGCTTTTGACTTTCTAACGTATCATATTTTAATTCTTGATATTTCAACATTAAATTATATCTAACTGACCATTCCGCAAAACTTAATCTGTACTCATTTACTACCGGGTAACCATTATATATTATAGCATCTGATCCACAAGTCGTTGCCTTCACCCTTTTCGTTCTCATATATGATGCATCTAATAGTAACCACTTTGGACAGAAAATTGAGACTGGTACGTGTATAGTTTTATTTACCATTAATTTGTGGAAGTATTCTGACAGACTGGTCATCGCATGTCCTACTTCTTCTCCTTCTTCCATCGTCGTATTGACCTCAGTTTTTGACTTCGTTATTTCTTTTGTTTTAATTGCTTCTGGTTCGTTAACATCATTTTCTATTTCATCCACGTTCCACTCTTGTAATTCAATTCTTCTCATCTTCGTACGTTCTTCTTCACACCAAGTTCTATAACCATCAACTAGTATTTTATACTGACCTATGTTTGATCTCATGAAGGTTGTCTTTATGTTGTGAATCCACTTTTGATGCGAAATTTCCACGTATGGCGATTCAGTCATATCTTCCACTATCCTTCCTATACAATTATAGTCCCATCAAAAACAAAACCAAAGAAAAACACAACTTGTAAGTATTTTATCTTTATCAATTCTCTTTAACACAATCAAAATGCATCTTTAACACGTCTCTTCCTTATTTTTATTAGGATTCAATATCCATAACATTTCCTTTTAACACTTCTTTTCTATAACACGTCTTTTTAACTCTTTTTAACACTTCTTCTTTGATTTAACATCTTCTATCACATTAACACAACCACGCATCATTCAAACTTTATCCTAACTCATCACGAGACATATTTCGTTCGTTAGTATTTCTTCTTTAACCCTTTTTAACACTTCTTCTTTGATAACACATCTTTTTAACACGATAACACATCTTTTCAACACTTCTTTATCACTTCAACACAGCCACGCATCATTCAACTCTACACGAACTCGTCACGAGATATATTTCGTTTGATGGTTTATTCTCTTTTAGTATATTGGTTCCATGAAAAGGTTGAAACTCCATCTGGGTTTTATCGGATAACGAATGAAGATTTAATATAAGAGATGTAAATGAATGTTTTATCTTACCTCTACCTGTCAATACCCCTACGGTACTTTCCTCTTGATGTGCTTCTACATGATCATCTTCTTCTCTTTGAGGTCCATCTTCATCTCCTTGTTCGAGTACAATATCTACCTCTTCCTCATCTTCTATTCTTACTTCTTTTCCTTTCCCTGATTTCTTCTTACTTACTGTTTTCTTCTTAACTTCTTGTCTTTTTATCTCTTCGATATCATTGTTTGTTGTTCTATCACTTTGTCTCACCATTCCTGACCTCGTTCGACCTCTAATTGGTTCTCGTTCATCTATGATCGTGTCGTTTCCTTCAATTTCTTCCCTAGGTCTTACTATTAATTCATCCATCTGATTAGCGAATTCTTGAGCTGCCATTTTGTTTGATCTTCTTTGTTCAATCTCTAAATTAAATAAAAATTTTAATCTTAATGTTTTTAATTTTTCTTTATGCTATTTTATCAACTTTGATGCTATATGCGATGATCTACCAAATGGTGAGTGTGAGATAATTCAATGGTGAAAACTTTTTCACATCTATCTCTCCCTGTTGTATTGTTTTTGGCCCGGTACCGTATCGTGTACCGGGTCTTTTATTCTCCTCACTTGTTACCTGATTTTAATGGAACACATATGTACCGTCGTGCCTTTGGGTACCCATTTCATACATATACTGACTTGACTTGGTTCTTATCACCTTTTCCACTTTTCCTAATCAGTTCAAAACACCAAATCTAGCTCAAACAATAACACAATGGCAATGCAGCTTGCAGAAGGTCTAGCTTATAATGCAGAAGAACCAGTTGTTTTGGACACTGAACACATTCATGTATGTTATTATACTCACAGGTTAAGGCTTGTTGTTACAGAAGGCTTCAAGTAGCTTGGTATCAAGACATCAAAATCAAAGCCTTCAAATCCCACCAACTTCTCAATGCCCATTCCAATCATTCAAGTTGCATCAGTTGATATCAACAACAAAAATAATTTACTGTTCAGATGAAGACAACTACAATCTTAATCCTCAAAAGTATCAGTGCAGAATAAATTCAGGCAAAGAGTATGAAGGTGATATGGATGGTGATGTGTACCACTGTATTCACTATCATACTTGGCTGCCAGAAGGTAAGTACAATCTTTGTCTTTACATTGTTTCCCTTTAAAGTGATATGTGTGTATGTCTATTTCTTTTTTCTTTGCTTCTCACTTCACATCTGTTATCAGGCCAAGACATTCAATGGCTTTTTATGCCAGAGCAGGGGAAGTCCAGGCGAGTTCAAAGCAAGGTGGTCTCAACTTGGCTATCACAGACCTCAGCCCATCTCTTGCTGGGGTTTGCAATGGAACATCAATTTGGATGTATCTGACCGCCTGTGCTCAGCCTCAGCCTGCAATGTGAGTTTTCCTACCTTTCCTAAACTTTCTTACTTATATTTCTGAATTGACTTTGATCAATCCCAAGAGTTCAATGTAGTTTTGACATCTAATTATCAGACACAATACTACCATCACATACCAATCTTGATTGAAGAATGGGATGCCCTCAAGTTTTTTGAACAAGGTTTTGGAGGTAACTTGGTCTGTGCTTTTTCATGATCACAGTCATTTAGGCTTTGGGTACTCTACTGATTTGACTTTGTGAGGTAATTCCTACTATTCAGACACAAACCTGAGACAAACCTGACACAAGACTGACACAGAATCCCTAAGCAGAGGTCCTCTAACAGTGGGGGCCCTGCCCATGGGCACTGTGTGTATTCTCTGGATTGTAGTAAGTTGAAAATTTTGAGAACTTTTGACACCAAGTTTTTTTAAATGTGTATATGGAGTTCATGAGGCTATAGACAGTACTCTGATAATTTTGTACTTTGGAATTGGTTAAAATGATATATATGGGTGTACAAACCAAACAGCAGGTTGATCTAATCTGCATTGGAAGTAACAGAGGGCTTCCAATGGTAGGGTACACCCTATGATTTGAGTAGGTCCAAGTGATGAAGGTGCCACAGGTGCCAAGTCATATAACAGAGGATAAAATATATTCTGAGGTTCTACAACCTTGTAAGACTGGATATGGAATTAAAATATATTGGGCTTGATAGCTTTGAGAGATGTGAATGATAAGCACAGGATGCCCATGGCAGCCGGTCTTGACTAATAGATAGGTATGAGGATTTAATGAGGGAACAATGGCCATATGTAGATTACCATCAATTTTTTTCTTTCTGAGCTTGAAATTATCATGTTTGACGGTATAGAGATGTTATGATTGGCTTTGGTGCTTGGCGGGTTGGATTTTTCCTGAACAAAAACCTCAAATCAGTGATGATGGATTGGATGATTATAATCTTCCTGCCACAACTAATTCTCAAGAGTCTATGAATTGAGTGTACTATATGATATTTCAAGCTCTTCTGCTGCTCTTCAAAGTTTGAGGTTTCCTTTTTAACCAACTTTTTCTTTTCCTTGAAATCATACTTCAAAAATTTACAGTAAAGGGAATTGTACCATTCAGGTTGGCTTAGTACAATTGCTTGCACTGGTGAAGTTTCTTGAAGAAAATTACATAGACTTTATGGCTCAAATTCTGGTTGAATATGGTTGTCTCTCTAGGACCTACAAAAATGTGTCACTAACCTTTGAATGGTCAAAAAATCTGAAAAAATGACATGAAACTCCTGATGATGGTTGACCACCTGACACCACAACTACACTTCTTTCTACAAAGACAGTAGGACAACCCATAGGATCCACTGGAATGGATTGTAATCCTGTAATCACTTATCAACCTTATGTTCCTACACAGAAATCGCCTCTAGCAAACCATTTCTGGATGAATTCTATCCTTGAATGGCTTTATGCTCTCATAGATCATCTGCTCTGGTTCCATGGATCTGATGGAAATTGTAGTGATATTTACACAAAATCAACACAACATCTTAGTTTGCGTGCTACATGTGAAATGTCAGAAGTAGGAAGCATGGCAAAGATGGCAAAACACCTTCCAAACTGCATTGCAATCAAATTTTACAGGAATGTTTGCAAATAATCAATTACACCCACTCGATCTATTTTTCCAAACATGTTTTGAACCTGAAAACAAGAAAAGGTATTGATATAAAAGAGATGACCAAGACACAAGCTACTGAAGAATGATTAGTCAACTCAGATTTCGAAGCCTTAAGATCCTGCTTATTGATTGTAAAATTCAAGTTCCAGTTTGCTTTTATCTCAATTTGACGTCGTTTTTCTAACGCACCACATTGAGCATAAAAAATGGGTCACAAAACTCGTTTCGAAGAGAAGTGGAATAAAACTTACCTCCCTATATTTCAAACTACGAATTCTTGTGCTCGATTCGAACAAGCTTCAAATTGAAAATTGTGAGTATACAGTTAAACTTTACGCTTTACACACTTTCAAAATATATGCAGCGTAAAGCGTGAGCTGTAAAATACAATTTGATCAATTCTTCGGTGTTGAAGATGTTACGTGATCAGTAGTTATCTTGAAAGGCTTGCCAAGGCAGATGATGGACGTGAGCTGAGTCTTGTTTTTCACTTGTATGAAACTGGATGATACGATGTAAGGCCAGTTGACCCTACTTTTTTTTTGCAGAACATATTGATGTTCGCGCCTTCTTGTTCAAACACAACTTAGCGAGCTTGGATATCTACATGAATGAGACATGCACCGTAGGTGGTTTGATAGAGATCGCAGCCTGAGGGGATTCAGCGCAGTGAGTCGAATATTATCTCTTAAAGTTGATAGATTGTTGAGTGCTCCATACTCGGTCAAGTCTGGAGCACGGCTGTAACTCCTGATGGTTCTTCCCAGTATGAATTAAATGGTGAATTACTTCAACACAAGTGATGAGCGTAAGCTGAATCTTGTTTTCGACTTGTATGAAAGTTAAACTGACTGATAAGAATTATATATAAGGCAAGTTGACCCTACATTTCTTTTAAAAAAACAAATCTCTGTTCGCCTTCTCACTTGACAATTTTGAATTTCCACATAACTGAGACTTGTAGCTGTTTTCGAAATTGTAGTCTGAATGTATTCAGCTCAGTGAGTCGTACGTAAAATTTATCATCTCAAAACCTTGATAGATGCTTGAGTTCACTGCCACCAGTTGACTCGGAGTCTGAAGCATGGCTCCAACTCGTCAGGTCTTTTTGCAGTATCAAGTAATTGGTGATTCACTTTGCTCTTGAATATAAATAATCATCCGTGATCAATCTTTGTGTATGTACATAGAGATCTCATCATTAGTATTACCTAGGCTAAGAGAATCATGACCCGAATCTTTGGACTATCAACTATCACAGTTCTTGCTATTTTTTTCGTCGCATCTCCTTTTTTGACCCAGGCATTCCGTTGGGGTAACTACTACCAGTTTGAACATGCTCTGATTGGGCAAGGTAGTGAGTATCTATTTCAATCAAATAGACGCTGTTGCCACAGACAGACGCATAACTTGAGGACTATTTCTTTTAGAAGGGGAAAATTTCTTGGGAAGAGACCCAGTGAAGGAGTTTGAAAGATTTTGTGAGTCGCTATTGCATTAAATTGTTCCAAACTCATAGGTTGACTACTCTTCCTTATTGTAGCATGGAATAAAGACGAAATCGAAGAGACTGTTGGAAGATTTTTTACAAGCTTTGATGAAAAAAATATAGACGATTTAGTCAGTCAGATCCACGATTACTCGAATGCCCAGTTTTTTATTTTCCAACATCATCTCATGGGAACACGTAAATCCACTTCCACTCCAGATGGTTATAACATTATTAACAGAGTGGCATCTATAGTTTTCTGACATCAAGTTAACTTTTTATTTTATGACCAATAAGAAATCGCTGGTCTTATGGAAGACGTGCTACATACCAAGGGGAACACCTACGACACAACCATCAATACTGGTAAGTTCAATACTTTTCATCTGTGCCTTGGAACATCCACAATAAAGTCAACTACTTGGAATGATTTTTGACTTTTTCCACTCATCTTTCTCAATACAAATACCTAAAATCCAACCTACAAAAAAACAATTCAGTGAGGTGCTGGACACCCTCGGCAAAAGTTGCCAAGCTTGGAGTTCATGGTAAAATGACTCTCAAAGAAGATGGCAACAGTAGACAAGTGCCTCTGAATGTGTTGATGACTCTTGCAAAAGATCAGAACATCATAAAGGTCTCTGGATTGAGGACAGTACAGGAGATTACCGTGGAGAGGTAAAGGAATCGATTAGCGTATGATTATGTTGGATCATTTTCACTTTGACTTCTGGCTACGTGTGTCTTTACTTTCCTTCACGCGTTTTTGATGTATATCAGGGGATTATGTGACTGAATAGTAAAGCAGTTTTGCCCTTCGATTTCTCTTTTACTTATCAAATCTCTCTAGTTCTTATTCTTTCAGCAATACGTATGTAGTGATAACATCATCTTTTGTTTTCTTTGGAAAGAGAGAGAAAACTGTTTTTATTATCTTATATTTGTATCTATGTTGATAGAAATTAGTGCAGAATATATTTAAATATAGTAAGAAGTAGATCTTATGACACTGTACCTGTCAGTGTCACACACAGACATGGTGAGAGTTGAGACTGATAGAAACTCATGCAGAATCTGCACCTGCAAACCGTTTGAAGTTTGAAGAAAACTCAAGCTCAAGCTTCATCTTGAATCTTTCAAAATGAATTGATGTTAAGTTTCTAAAACAAAACCCGCAAGATGATTTCAAAATGTTTTCGTGTTGTACTTTAATTGTTCTTTTCAAAAAAAAAATCACATTGCAAATTTAAAAAAACAATATATAAAAAAGATTCCTTCCTAAATTTAATATTCAAAAAAGTGAAAAGAAAGAAAAAGAGAAAGAAGAAAGGTTTGAGGAATGAAGGTCTTAGAATACAAGAGCAAGCAAGCGAGAGAGAGAGAGAGATGAAATCAAAGAAGGAAGGGATTTGGATTTGTAAGCAAACCAAATCCAAAAGAAATGAGAATTAATCAAAAAAAAGAAACCCCATTCGAAAACCAAAACCAAAACCAAAACCAAAACGCTAAAAAGAAAGAAAAACGGAATTCAAGGATGAAGAGTAGTAAGATTAAGCCGATTATCAAGTAAACGAATCCGATCTAAAGCCGAATCCAATAAAACTTTATCATGCATTCCATCCTTAAACCCAGCCGAAGTATTAAAGATATCTGATTTAAACAAAGATTTTTGAATGATGAGATCCGGTATGATTGAAAACAAATTAGCTTTATGTAACCTTGCTAAATACATAAAGATTTCATCAATCGGTTGTCCTTCATCTGTTTCATACAATTCGGGACGTTTATTTGATAACAAATCTAAGATTAGTTTGCGTCCTTTAGGTGAAAGTGCGTATCCGTGTCCTCCTATTTCAACAATTGTAGGATGGATCAGTTTTAGGATAAAAGATCTGATGGATTGAAAGGTTTACCTTGTGGTTCGATGGATTTGTAGATATAGAAATTTGATGTTCTTGGATCCCTTCCGTGTCTTGATTCATCACTAAAATCAGTATGACCAAAAAATATCATATCCCAATCTTTTGGAACATCTCTTAGGATCGTTCCAGATAAATATTTGAAAGCAGATTCGATATCCACATCATCTGCAAGGAAACCCCCAACCGAACCCAAAAAAAGAAAACCATAAAGATCAATAAACCATAAGAAGTAGAATAAAGAGGATGGGGTTTGGGGAAAAAGGGGGATGAAGAACCTTCTAAGATTAAAGTAAATTCATCATGATCATCTTCAGCAGCTTGAATAGCCATCCGATGAGACATTCTACAAGCCACATGACCAACCTCTGCCATCTTTTTATCTGCTTTAGTTTGATTTCCAACTCGATTTACAATCTCATTCACTCTTGAATCATTATATAAAATCGCATCTGAAAATTTAATCTTTAAATCTAAAAATGAATTTAATTTTTTCATATGATTTCTTCGATCTGTTCTTGATTTTAATGAAACTACTCGGATTGAACTAAAGAATGGTAATTGATCGGTTAGTTGATTTAACGTATTGACATTGGAATGGATGGGTTGTGGGTTGGATTTTAGTGCGTTTTGAAATAAGTTGGTGTTAAAGAATGATGGTGATGGTGATGATGATGAAGAACTTGTTGAAGTGATTGGAATTGAAAAGTTTGAAATGAAGGTTCTTGTGATTAAAATGATGGTGATTAAGATTGTTGAGATTGTAAATGCCCATGGTGAGAGTGATTTATAGCTATCAAATCAAAGTTCAAATCAAAGAAAAGAAAAGAAAAAGGTAGTTAGTTGAAATGAGTAGCTTGTTAATATGTTTCAAAATCTGAATGGTTAACTTTGGTTTTACCTGTGATTATCATTTGGTTTAAATGAAGAAAACATTGAGAAAGGTTAAGTCTAGTTTTCTGGTTGGTGTGTTGGTTTTTTTCTTTCTTTGATGAGTTGGATTAAGAGTGAGGTTTAACGGTTGAAGAAAACAAATTGGTTCTTCATCCAAACAGATCATCAACTTTATAGAAATATTTAATCAACCATGAATCTCTACATAGTTCAAAGTTTATTAATTTCAATTTGAACTGGATCTGTGAATATGAGTATGTCTGATGATGAATTGAGAAGATTCTGAATAGAAATCATCCAATTTGATATTTTGAGATCTCCACATTTGAAAATCTTATTAAATGACTTGCCCACTTTTGTCCACATCACTGCCCATGACTCGAGATGGCGCGAAATTGCGGTCAAGGTTTCCGAGCGGCAAGGTTGAAGTTGTGACCGGAGATCTTTACAAAGCTACTCATCCTTTCTTTGATTCTAACATCACTCTTTGTACTTTCTAGAATGATAATGATATGAGAAACAATCCGATTTCAAACCCATAAATTGACAACAAATGCTCCCATATATCTACAACCTTTCCTTTGCAAAAAAACCAAAGCAAAAAAATATTTCATCACATTCTCATATGTACATTCTTACAAACGTGATTTATAAGGAGGATTTATACCTAACAAGATGTTCTCAAGTTGATTTAAGAGTTCAGGATTCTCATGTTTCAATCTTTCAATTGACTTTAATTCTTGTTCTTTATGCTTTGAATTTAAATACATTCCAATCCTAAATTGACTTAAACCAGCTTCAATGATTTGATCATTTTCTTTCCAATAATCTATGACTGTGTTTAATAAATCACTTGGAACTTTGATCACTTTGATATTTTCACCTAATCAAACATCATTTCATCAAGTCAATCAAATTATCATTAACAAAAGAAGTATTTGATCTTTTGATAAGACTTCTTGAAGAAAAATAAGGAGTTTACTTACTGGCTTCATGTTTGGTTTCTTTTGTTTTATATACATTTGGTGCTTTAACTTTTCCAATAAAGAATTGAGCAGTTGCTCTACTTGAACTTGGATCTTTCTATAAAAAGAACAAGAAAGAGAGAATCAGATCAACAGACCAAAAGATTTCATGATCCATTAAAAAACTAAACTTACAGCCTGAATTCCACTTTGATGTAAAATCTCAGAGCCATACAAACTTTTTAAACTACCTTCATGATGTTCACCCATCTGATCTCCAACTTCTTCAAGAAACCTACCCAAACCATCCAAAAAAAATCACTCAATTTTCAAATCATTCATTCATGATTTGATTTGATTTCATGACTTACTCTCTTTGAAAGGCTCCTAAGGGACTTTCACCTTCATCACGAAGTCCTGCAGGTGTTTCAAGAATCCATTTGTTTAGAGGTACTCTGTATTGGATCAAGAGTGGAATATAAGGTTTTTCTCCTTTGATTTCAATTTCTACTAAACCTGAAACACCTAAGAATTGATCATTATTTAGAAGATTAGCTTTTGATTAATCATCAGATCATTACTATAGAAACCTTACTGTCTATTCCAATATTATCTTTCCTGGGCCTCTGTACACTATTTTTGAAAAAAAATCATGAAAATAAATAACTGAAGAAGTAACACATTAGAGTTTCTATTTGACTCACAATACCTCATGATTTATTTTCTCTCCAGACTTCCATTCAGCTTCTAGAGTTGATAAAAATTTACTTGGATTTAATGTTCTGATCTGAGTAATATGTGGTAAGTTTTCATCCGAGTATATGTTTTTCATTTCTGAAACTAAGATCCAAAAAAAACATGAAAGTGTTCAGGAAAGCCCAGTGGTCATAGTATGAAGTTGTTCAAACCAATTTAACAAGTCAGTGAATAGTAACAACAGAAACAAATCAAACTCCTAAAACTGAGGTAACAAAAAAAAGTATTCTTTTAGAAAAACTCACTTACATTTCTTATTAGATACTTGATTGAAATCTTGGAATGAAGTAATTGGTCTAAGAGGTTTTAAAGTTTCTAATGATTTCATTAAACTTTCACTAATTTTTCTTCTTGGTTCAGATCCAAACCTAATTGAATTCCATGAAATTCCTGCAACTAAATGTGATAAACCAACATGTACCACAACTTGATTTTTTTCAAAATGTTGAATGGTTTCACTTAGTTCAGCTACTGGAATTTTAATAATACTGGCATGTTCCTCTTCAAATGACAGAAAAGTTTGGTTAGGCTTTATGATTGTGAAGAAGAAATTGGGATGGAAAACTTACCTGTTGGTATATTGAGTTTGTATCCTTTTGGTGCAGTGAGTTTAGCAAGAAAAAACTTAGATGTTGAACTTGTGGCTCCTGGATCAATCTACAATAATAATAAAAATACCAAATGATCAATCCAACGAAAAAAAATGTTTTTATACAAGTTGAAGGTAAGAAACTTACTCCTTCTAAACCTCCTTGAAACAAGAGTTCCATCTTATGTTCAGCTGTATATTTCCCTTGATCAAAGAACCTTGAATACCAAGAACACATTCAACAAATTGATTATCTAGATCAAGTCTTATGACGATGATGATTTTTTTTACTTACTTTTGGAGTGAACTCCATGAATCTTGGTTCTCATCATGAAGGATTTCTGGAACTTGAACAACCCATTGGTTTTGTGGTACTTGATACTTAATCATGATTGGATAATAAGGATCTTCTCCTTTGATTTCTACTTTAACTAATCCTTGGGCACCTATGTACAAAACCAACAAGTCATTTTTATAATCAATATTGATAGCTTTGAAGCAGATTTGTGGTCTGGATGTAGACAACAACAACTTACTTCTGAGTTTTTCACGATGATTTCCAACTTTTTCATAACTAATCACAAGAACCCCCGATTAAAAGATTAAGTAAGAAGAAAAAGGATAATTTATGAATGAAGAAATTCAGACTTACAATTCCCAAAACCCTTGACCTTTTCCATTGCCTTGATCCCATTTAACTTTTTTAGATTCGATTTTGTTTCCTTTTACAATGGTTTGAAGATGAGTAATATGAGGTAAATTTGAAGTTGGATTCGAAATTTTAACTTCAACAAAATCATCTTTACGAAAAAAAAAACAACAAGACTATAAGTTTCTTTGAATATGAGTTATATTTTAAAAGAATGATGAAGTACCTTTCATCAATTTTGGTCTTCCATAATCCTCAACTTCATCAGACTTCATAACCCTTTGATCCCCCAGATCATTCTTTAATGCTCTTTCAGATCCAAGAGTCAAGTCTTCAAACTTTAACACTTCTTTACTAGAACTGGCTTCCATTCTTTTGATTAAAGTGGTACCATATACTTCAGTTGAAAGTGATCCAACTAAACCAAGTATAATCATAAATGAAAGTTTAACATGAAGTTTTAGTTGTGATCTCATCTTGATCTGATACTCCTTTTTACTAGTTGTACGGAAAAAGTGTGGATGTACTGGGGAATGTAAGGTAAAATCTTGATAGTGTTACTTTGGGAGTTTTTAGGTAAAGAAAGTCTCAACAAATAAACTTCAAACCTCTTAAACAAACCCATCTTGAACCCCAAGATCTCCTCTCTGTTCCATCGAATCCAAACATGAAACCGATCTGTTAGTCCAAACTTGACCATTTTAAAACTTCGCAGTCTTTCCCTTTGTGCAGTGGAAAAAAAATCATATTCCAAATCTCTTACTCGGCGCTTCTTTATCCTGTTAAGCTTCTGGGCTGCGTCGGCAGACGATTTATGTACGTCTAACTCGAATCGGAAGCGCAATCATTGATAAACCAAACCCAGAATCATCAACATTTAGGATATCTTTTATCGTTTTTTATGTTGGTTGGGGATTTTGATTGGTTCAAAAAAATCGAATTACTGATCAAGTCGAATCTAGCTTCAAAAACTCTTATAGTGATACCCGCCTCGATTTTAAAAGATGAGTTTCAACCCATCAAAAAGTCAATTAAAATCTGCGTAAAACTGAGTGCACAGTGAGCCGTGAGACGTCACGATAAACATTTATCTATCTGTGATCCTTCTCCGACCGTTGAAAGCATCGACGATTTTTTAGTGTTATCTGATGTGGAAGCTTTATACTTACCAACATCGAGAAGTGAAGAGCCTGGTTGAAGGCTTCCTTCCCAATTTTTAATGTGACGGGTTTTTAAAGAAATAAGGGTATATATGAGGAATCACTTTTAAGAATTAATCATATGTTCCATAAACTATTAGGTGATCATCTTCTTCGACTGATTATTCCACTGCCCCTACCATGACTTTTAAAATCATGTTACAAGCAAAGATATTACAAATTGAATCGAGTTTGATTATCTACAAAGATTGAATCCTTTGCTGCCGTACAGGGTCAACCAATTAATTGTGATCTAAAAAACATGAACGAAATATTCTGGAAGGTATTATGAGTCATTTTGTATCATCTCTAAAACCCGAGGCCACATGTTGAGATCCTCAGCAAAGATAAACTAGTGATTTCTTTTCTTCAATTTGTTCCGATAAACTCTGGCAAATTGGGGATCCATGTTTCTTATCAGTATCTTTCCAAATGGATTTTTTTCAAGGGTACAGAAGACAAAGGATCACCTTTTCAAGTTTCTTCATAGCATCTGTAAAGATATCGATTCGGCCACCATGTTCCCAAGACTGATCGTAAACAAAGCTAAAGACTGTCTTACTGAGTTTTTGAAAGACAAGAGTATAATACAGGGGGAAGATCTCTGGGACATGCTTATCAGCCAGAAGATGTCGGTATAGCTTCTTGTCATTATTTTTGAAGGATATAACATGAAGGATGTATTCCACAATGACATAATCCGCATTATGATCTTGATCGGCGTTTGAATTGGCTTTCAACTCCAACATCCTATGAAAAATCCAATATAAACTAACATTGTTCATGTATTCTTTGACCAGTCTACTCTCATTTGGGCTAGGACCAGTGGTGCAACGTTTGTGAAGAACACCTTTGGATACCAAAACGTTTGCGAGATCAATTCTATACTTTTCTGCAACTTGATCCTCGTCTTCAATAGAGCCCAAAACAAATACTTATGAGTGATTGGTCATTCATCTTTGAGTGACCTTTTACCTCAACTTACGTTTATTAAAGATCATAGACTCAAGATCTCTCGAAACAAACCAATTTGGATCCATTCGACCATGGCGGTACTTCAGTAATTTTTCGTAGAGTTTTGGAATAATTTGAGGATATTTATCCAAATGATTATTGAGCCATGCGTTTGACACTGTGTCACTCTTATAAAGTAAGTTTAATACTCTCAAACATCTTCCTGCTTGGGAAGTCGAGATCTGTTCATCTTTTACCACGTATCGCAAGGCGTTTTTAATTTGTTCTGTATCAACAATCTTGGTGGTATGAATTTGTTTCAAAAGATCACTGAAACTTGGAGGGAGTTTTTCTTCAAGTTGAATGCTTGCGTCCACAGCAAGCATCTTTTCTCGAAAATTTGGTTTTTTGATCAACTCTTTGTATTTCAAATAACTCCCCTGATCATGTACCTCAAGATGTAATAGCAATCTAATTGTATTTTTTTCCTCATCAAATCCATTCCTGTTTTGTGTTTCTAGTCGATCCAGATGATCTCTGATCAATTCTATCAATGATAAGGCTTCCTGCGAATCTATTGGACTTTCCAAGTTGATGAAAGCGAGATAGATCGTTTGAAAATGCTTCGATGGGTGAAATCGGGCCATTTGTCTTTGGATTTGATGCACTATGGATTCCCTCTGAATAGCCTCCTGAATGACTAGAGATAAAAGATGATTAGAATCCACACATACACAGAGCAATACTGGTGACTTACCATGTTCGGATGGTTCCAGGTGTGAATCTGACCACATCTCTTGAATCACTTTTCCCAAATCTTTGTCTTATCAATGAAATACACATGTACACACAACATCATGGCCTTAGTTCGCATGGAAAGATCATTCTCTTCAAGTGATGAAGAGCTTACATACCTTGTAGAAAAAATAATAAAAAGTGTCCCCGAGGCCGACCCAAGTCTTGCGCTTCCCATACACCGGGAATCGTAGGGGTTTTATCCTCCGGGATCTTTAATCTTAGGAGTGAGAGAACTACTACAGACCAAATCCGCTCAGCCATATTTATCGAATCATTCTGAAGAGCAAGATAGAAGAGGTTTATTGTAGATATAATTTGGTCCATTTTGTTTTGTGGATTATAATCAAGGCGATCAAATTGAGAGCCTAATTTCATAACGGCTTTGGCCATTGATTTCACTTCAGGTGACTCGGATGATTCCAAAGCCTTGGTAGAGATATCAAAGCAGACTTCCCAACTGGTTGAAAGCTTATATTGTCGTGATGTATGGGGATTCAACAGACTTTTTAGTACTTCTTTTGTTGTATCAAGGATAGACTTGACACCTCCGAGGGCTGTCGTACTGCTTCCTGCTTGGTAAGAGGTTGGAAGAAAGGGTTCGGAAAGCCTTTCATCAATTTCTTTGACCTCCTTGCAAGAACTATCTGATAGAGGCTTATACAGATGAAGGGAATAAATTGAAGGGATTATTATCGCGAGCAGATGGAGCACTAGAAAATAATTGTATGCCATTGCCGTTGTCTGGCAGTGGGGCGTTGTGGTTGGGTGATTAGATTGAGAATAGCAAGATGATATATCCAAAATCTCCATGTAACCTCATTAAAAAACAAACTGAGACAATGTATCTGATCAAGTAATCACATACATGTTTCGCTGAAGACATTGTAACACTTTGCAGCAAACCTTGAGATGATCAGAGTCACAAAGGTGATCTCACAGTCATCATAATTCCTTCCGGTATGTTTCGCCAGGGTGCAATGTGGAATGGATGTGCATCAGAGTGTTGACCCGGCTCTGGCTCCGCTCGGCCGAGCCTGCCCGATGATCCCCTGAAAGCAAACAGCATGCGCCCCGGGTCCGCTGGACGTAGCCTGAGGGGCCTCAGAAGGCCCCGTCTCGGGCCCAGGCTTTTGGAGCTCCGGCCCCAAGAGTGTCAGTCCTATGCATTGCATACAGCTTTGAGCTGGCCCTGGTCCAGTTCCAGAATTCACATATGTTGCTCACCAAATATTTCTACATATTTTGGTGTGTATTTCATGTGAAACAGACTGCTTTGGATGGCTTGAGCGCTGTGTAAGAACTGGGTCTTACATCCTCTTGTTATGACCTGAGATAGCTTAAGCCTTTGGAATATGCCTCTGATGGGATTTTATCAAAAGTTGATGTTACATCAATATATCAGAGTACTTCCTTTCAAAGTGGATCAACATATGGGGTACCAAGTTATGTAGCATAAGCTTACCCAAAGGCTGAGTATGCATGATGTATTGGCTGGTCTTGGTGGGCAAGCTGGGGGTCCAAAAGTTGAGCTTGATGTGAAGGTTTTGTGGCACTTCAAAATATCCCACTTCCTCTCAATCAAAACCTTGCCCATGTAACTGGAGCTGCCCATTCCCATCACACATGAGGCAAGCCAAATCTCTTGTAGTCCACTCTAAGCATTCCAAGGAAAGAAAATAAGTTTTTGAAAGATAAAATTTAGGTTTGATCCAATACATGTTTTGCTAAAAGTAAAACCTCTCAAATATTTGTTAGCATGAACACATCCAAAGCCACTCAAGTCAGTTTTAGCTGGATGTAAGTGGTAGCTAAATCATTTGTACTTAAAAGACCTCACCTGGGCCTCTGTCAAGAGCAAGAAGACCAATATTGGGCCAAAAAACTTTTTCCAAAGACAATATTTATTCCATTCATAATCCTGAACAGCTTTGTCTGCTCAAAAATTGAGTGGTGTTTTAAGTATAGTAGAGATGAGACTGTAGGACATTTCCTGAGCAAGGTTTTTGGGGTTCCTGCTCTAAATCCCAAAGTACACAATGATTGGCAAGTCTCACCCCAGAGCACCAAATTCGGAAGGTCAAAACTCCCCTGTAAGATCTTGCAACTTGACTTGAGTTGGAAAAGATATACACTGACAGTGTCAGCTTTTTTGTACCTATAACTTCTATTATCACTTGTGTTTGATACATTGGTCATTTGTTCTTTCCATGAAAGTACACAGATATTGTTGTGACCTTGGGCATCTGTAGCATTTACATTAAGTGTATAGATTGTACTCAGCATTTTCTCTTGTTTAATTTGTTAAAGCAGTCCTTACTCAAATATATCCTTTTTCTTCAGGCTCAAAGGATACAAAGATTTCTTTTGGAAAGTGCTTCATGATGCAAAACCTGCTTTTCTTTTTGACCAAGCTTTGTTTCTTTGCCAGACACAATTTTTGTGCGGTTATGACAACTGCGGCGATGCGAATTAAAAAATCGTTTGTCAAAACGGCTGTACAGGAATCAACTTCATGTCATCGTTTCAGTTTACCCCTCTAAAACATCCATCCTTGCATGATTTACCAAATGAGGAATTAAGTTCGTGGGATTTCATGTGCTTTCAATTCGAACGCTGTGAGCTGTGAGCTGTGCTGTATGTTGTGATTGTGTTGTAATTCTCTTGTGACATAATCTTGCCTTTTTAAGCCTTTGTTCCATCTTGACTTCTTACTGACCCTGTTTACCTCTTTGCCTGCCTTATAATCATCGTCACATACCACTAGGCAAATCTTCAGAAAAGAAACTATGTCGAAACAACTAAAGGTGATGACATTAGGTGCAACTGGTCAAACAGGACGACATCTACTCACAAATCTTTTGTTAAATCCATCGATCTCTAATATAACTGATGCTGGTCGTAGATCAGCTATCGATAGTGGTGTACTAGATTCAAATCTAACCGGTAAAGAAAAATTAAACGAATCGCTTATTATTGATTTAGAAGCTGGTGAAGATGAATGTTCTAAACATCAAGATCAAATGAAAGATAACGATATCGTTTATGTTGGTTGAAATCTTGGATCGAGTATCGAAAAAAACGTTTGCTGACTTCTTGACCTGTTCTTTTGCCGTTATTCGGTCTCATCAGATCACCCTTGGTACCACAAGAAAGAATGCAGGATCTGCTGAAAGATTTGAAACTATCGATCGAGGTTATCCAGTTTTATTTGCAAAATTAGCACGTGATACGAATAAAAAGCCTCAAACATTAGTTTATTTATCAGTTTAGTAGTCAAGTTGCAAAACTCTATTCTATCAGTATTTGGTTGATGATTTTCTTCACTAATCCGATTCGATTATTTATATGCTTTTTTCAAATAGTCATCGGGAGCTTCACCTACTAGCCCATTTCTTTACCCCAAGAGTAAAGGTTTGACTGAATTGGAATTGAGCGCGTTAGGATATGATCAAACTATTGTTTTCCGACCCGGTTACTTGGCTGGCACAAACCGAAATGAGAGTAGGATGGCGGAGTCCATATTTGGGTTAGTCACATGTCATCGTTAGTTCTAGACTTCTGAGTAACATCAGTAAAGATTAACATGCGATTTTTGATTTCAAGAAAGGTGATGGGTTTAGCTTCCTTTGTCACTGATTCCGCTCAAATACCAGTATCTTCACTCGGCTTAGCTATCTCAAAGGTTCGAGAACTGTTTTCGTCAATGCAGCCACAGCTTCGAGGTAAACAAAACTGATCATTCCACATGAAAACTTAGGCTGGAGTTTTAGGTTACTCTGGACTTGAAAAACACGGAATTGGCTCAAAGGTTTCTGGAAAAGATGGTCATGAATTTTGGCTTTTAGGTTTGTTTAGTTTCAAGATATATGTGACTTGAGTTTAAGAAACTGAAGTTTGATTTGTCTGATTTTGTTACCTTGTAATTTCAAACAGGTAATGCTGATGCCATCAAATTAGCCCAACTTGATACTTGATCCCATCACTTTCTTCATCCAAAAGAGATCTACAAACTTGAGATTCCAAAACGATGCATAAATTACTGCAAGGAATCTAGTAAAAGAACCACATGAGACTTCTATAGTTATTCTGTTTTATCAAAGTTGTGAAAAATGTATGTCCCTACTATATCATTAAGATAAGATAATTAAATCAATCTTGATTTGTTTGTATGATAAGATCCATCTTTAATTGATTGAATGATCTGAATAGTTATAACCCTGTGAAAGTAAACTATATATAGGACTTGCCCTTGACTTGCAGAAAAACCAGATAAGGTATGGTCTGTAAACTCAACCAAGTCTCATGTATCTTGCACACTTTGAACACAGAAAGGACTTATGAAAATGGAGCACCCTTTGGCCTGCGAGGGGAATGAGAGTTGGCTGGAGAAAGTTGCTGTCTTCACAAATCTTTTCCCCCTGCCTGTGAATTTTTGTGGACCCAAGAGACTTTATGTTTGACTCTTGAAGACACGGAATGCTCTCTCAGGTTTCTTCTGAAGTTCAGGATTTTGGAGTGTAAAAATTACAAATGGGAAAAAAGGTTCACAAGGAAGGCAAATCTCTCCTGCCAAAACTGATTCCCCTCACAGGCAAAACATGGTCCATTGTCATAATTGGCTTGCTGGGCTCAAAGTGTGCAAGACACAGAATAGGACTTTACAGATGTGATACAATAAAAGTTTCAAAGGAGAAGTTTGGCTTCCAATGAACTCAAAATTGAATGCTTTGCTTCAGAAGTGAGAAAGTTATTGATGATTGCAGAATTCAAAATGCTGTGTTCAAAATCATGGGCCAAATTTTATGTATTATTACAGGTAGTTCAATGATGATTTTCAACCTCAAGGGATGGAAAAGTATGGAACAGATGGAATTGTAGCACATCATCTTGCTTGCCTTTATATGAAGAATCAGGACATGATGGAAAAAATAATGATGAAAGATTTTGTTAATTGTGATGTTTGAAGAAACTGGTGATACAGCACAAAAAATGTACTGTTGTGAGTTGATAAGGGGGACTTTGGGTGTGCATAAGTCCCTCCGTTGACTACTCGGGCGGGTGGACTTTGATAAGTTTACCGTTGAAGTAGTGGAAGAAGAGATCAAACTAATCATGATTCATGAACAGGTCCAGGATGTGTTGAATCAAAAGTTGAAACTTGAAACCCAGGCTTGAAGTTCAACGAAAGAATGAAAGATGATCACGTGATCAATCCGAATTACATATGACCAATTTTACATACAAAGTTACATACCACCCTCTTCACAAACTTTGCAAAATGCAAAAAATGCCCTAAACATTTTTAAAAACTATCAAACCGAATTTTTTGAATCAACACACCATATTCCAGTTAACTTAAAGCAGACAACGACCATCGAATCCTTCAACCGAATTTAGCTCAACCAAAAAGAAAAAGAATGTCCACACAAATCCCACCACCACCGAAGAAAAAAGCCAAACTAGCTCAACAAAATGCCAACAAACTAAACGAAGTGATCCCCATTGATTTACCCAATCTGATCATCCAATTAAAAGATACAAGAACAGGAAAATTAATTGGACCTAGTCTTTCATTACCAGCTCATACAGATAAGTCAGGATTAGAATTAATTGTGAACCGATTAAGAAAAGAAAGTTTCAAGAAACCTAAAAAGACAGAAAAAGAAGAAGAAGAAGAAGAAGAAGAAGAAGAGGAAGAAGTTTTTGTTTAAAACTTAAGAATCATTCGAATATAAACTTACATTCGAAATTGGAAAACCAACAAGATTTACCAAAAGATGAAGAAAAGATGAAGAGATTAAACTTCCGATTTATCATTCGATTTCACAAGATTTGATTTTAAAGTATCCTAATTTGATTTCTAATGAAGAGGTTTTATTAATCGAATGTGAACCAGAAGCGATCTTTAGAGTCAGAGAAGTAAGAAGATGTAGTAGTAGTCTTTCAGGTCAGTTTTTCAAACCTTTTCTTAGATTCAAATCATGGATTGATGGATCGAACTCAATTGACTAACGTTCCTCAACTTGATTCACAGGTCATTCAGCTCCAATCCTTTGTGCTGCTTTTTCTCCTACCGGTCGATTCTTGGCCACAGGTTCAGGTGATCATACATGTCGACTTTGGGATCTTTCCACTGAGATGCCTAAAGATCGATTAGTAGGACATACGGGATGGTTATTATGTATCGAATGGGATGGATGTGAAAGACTGATAGCTACCGGAAGTATGGATAACACAGTACGGATCTGGGATCCTATCACTGGAAAACCTCTAGGAGACGCCTTAAAAGGACATTCGAAATGGATCACTAGTTTGGCTTGGGAACCGATCCATTTGAATGCCAAGACCACTAGATTAGCTAGTTCTTCAAAAGATGGAACTGTAAGGGTTTGGAATCCTAGAAGTGGTCGAACCGATTTCACCCTCGGATCTCATACAGCATCTGTGAATGTGGTGAGATGGAGTGGAGAAGGTATCTTGTATACAGCTTCGTCAGATCGAACGGTGAAATGTTGGGATGGATCGAATGGGAAATTGATTCGAACACTTAATGAACATTCTCATTGGGTAAACACCTTAGCCTTAAACACCGATTATATTCTAAGAACCGGTCCGTTTGATCATACTGGATTCAATCCGTCACTCACCGATGATCAATCCCAACAAATCGCTCTGAAACGGTACCAAGCCTTCAAATCGATTCATCAAGAATTATTGATCTCAGGATCAGATGATCATACACTCTTTCTATGGTCTCCAATGGATTCATTGACTCCCAAAAAACCGATTGCTCGTCTTACCGGTCATCAAAAACAAGTGAACCATGTGAGCTTTAGTCCAGATGGAAAGTATCTTGCTTCGGCTGGGTTCGATAACCATGTGAAATTATGGGAAGGACAAACTGGGAAATTCATCACCACTCTTAGAGGTCATGTTGCACCGGTTTATCGATTGTCTTGGAGTTGTGATTCAAGATTGTTAGTGAGTGCAAGTAAAGATTCCACATTGAAGGTTCGTTTGGTTTCTCTTTGAACATAAACTAGTCTTGCTTAAGGCTTTGATGATCAGAGTCATGGGTTCTGATTCTTGAGGTTTTTGGTTTGATTAGCTTTGGGATTTAAGAACACATAAGATCAAAGTCGATTTACCTGGTCATACAGATGAAGTGTATTGTGTTGATTTCGTAGCAGATAAAGTGGCTAGTGGTGGAAGAGATAAAGTAGTGAAGATGTAAGTGGATCATTTTCTGATTTTCCCTTGGCCAACTGTTTGTAGAAAAGATTTTAACTGGTTTTTGGGGTTTCGTCTTGTTTTGGGTCTTCAGTTGGAAGAATTGATTTGAGATGGTTAAAGTGTGTGTGTGTGTGTGTTGTTTTTGGCTGATTTAAGAGATTGGAAATCATCGATAAAAGTCTTATGGATGATTTGCTTTGGATTGTTTTGGTTTAATAGTTTGGAAATGCTCAATATACCTACTTTTACTTCAATGAAAAGTTATAATATCAGTTGCATGGGTTCAATAGATGATAGGATAATAAGAGACAAATCTATTGGATTTTTACAAACTCATTTTTTGAGTTCTTTTATTATGACAATCCGTATTCAAATCTATTGTGATTTGATTTAAGTATCTTTTCAAGAAAAGATACCTTTTCTTTATAAGATTTGAGAATATATTGTATGAAGTCTTGTTTTTGGAATCAGATTTAAATAGACAAGATATGAAATTAGTCAGCTCCTTTATAAGGCATGATTTGACATCTTGAACTTTGATTTCCATTTTTTTCAAGACTGTTTAATTTTCATTCCCGAATGGAAAGTGATTTTGAGTAGGAACAAAAGGTCAATTAATCAGATTTTAAGAAAGTAATCCAAATGAAAGATATTCATCGAGCTACAAGAGAAATTTGTAGAAATATTGGATGGTCATTGAGCTTCACTTGTAATTCTCTTTTAAAAGAAAGGTCATTGAGAGACTGAAGTCGATTTTGGAGGTGGTATTTTCTTTGAGTATTACAAAGTAGGATAAAGAGGTTATAAATTTTTAAATTGAATAACTCAAAGAGGTCATCAACAAGTCCAAACGTTGTTTAATTAAATCACACAATATATATATGTAAACAGACTTGACCAATCCTCAAATGTTGTTCATTTGTTTTTATAAGTTTTCTTGATGAGATCCAGATCCAGATCCAGAAGCAGAAGGACCAGAAGTAGAAGTCATTAGATCAGAATCATGTTTTCTTTTGATAGCTGAATTGATTAATTTTTGATGTTGTGAAAGTCGATTGGATCGTTGATGGATTAACTTGATGGCATCTTCTTTAAGTTTTTGTTGTTTAATGTTTTGTTCAGTTTCTTTTAACTGTATTTTTTTTTGTTTAATGATAATTGAATTCCATTCAGCTTTCGATTTGGAAGTGGAAGTTGAAGTTGAAGTGGATTGGTTGATTGGTTTGGGTTTGGGTTTTTCTTGATCTTGATCATCTTCACGAGATAAAAGATCAGAAGAAGAATATAAACCTAAAACCGATGTATCTAAATACCCAGAACTCATAAACTTAAACCGAATAGGATCAAGTCGTCGTCGAGAGTTAGGATGATGATAATGATTGGCTCCAACCGAAATCCATCTTTGTTCTTCTAACGAATTGACTTGGATTTGGTTTAATTGAAAGATTGAATCAAACAAATCATCAATCAATCGATCATTTATGTCATTATAGATTAATAAGCCTTCTTGGAAATCTTGACTGATGTCTATTATTCTGGGTTTTCGTAAGGTGTAAGGTGGGTCTGATAATGATAAGATCCATGAAGTGAGCGAGTCTAGTGTGGTTTTGTAGGGTAATGGTGTTAGTTTGATCATGATGATTTGTTGATGATCTATGATGGATTGTAATGATTTTCTTGAGTTATCACTGTTAATGATGGAGTGATATTAGTTTGGCATTGAGAATTGAGAACTGGATGAATGAATGATGATATTAGTTTGACTTACTTTTCTGGTTCTTGTTCTTGTGTTCTATTCATCTTTCTCAAGATAATTGTGATGTGAATGGGATTCTTGATATTCGAGTACAATTTGATTGATGACTTGACAAGTTGGCCAATCGTTACACGGTCAACAAGCTTTATAAACAAAGGATGAACAAAGTATTCAGTCTTAACTCATCTCCACCAATATTTCAGATATATAGGAATGTGCTTCAGCTTGTTTTCCCTTGTTTTCCAAGAATCTGAGGTTCTCATCCTGAGTTGACCATCATTTTGATGCTCCATGAATATCATTTTGTATTTCGATCCGAGTTTGATTGAAAGACATGATGAAAAATGGTTGATTGACTTCGATCTCCAATGACCATGACCATGACCATGACCATGACAATAGCATCTTCAGTCAAGATTGGATCAGTCAACTTTGATCGGATTGTTCACCAAATCACTCTTATCGACCGAATCAACTTAACTACCAGCTTACTATCTCTTTGTTTCTTTGATTTCCTTAACGATCATCACTCAGTCAAGAATCTTAATCAAAAACTACCTATTGACTTACTTGTTTCTTTCTTTCTTTCTTTCTAATAGGTAATAATCGAATGCTTTCTTGAATTGAAAATGTTGTCAAGTTAACGATTTTCATCAATTTACCAACAAATCACTCTCTTTTTACTTCAAGTTTTCTTCATTCATCAATTTATTTTTTTCCCTTGATTTCCTTGCTCTTTTCTTTTCCTATCAACCGCTGGACGGCTCTCTCTCTCTCTCTCGCTTGATCACCAAACATCATCTTTGGGTTGTCCTTTTAATTTTTTTAGGATACACACACTTCGTTCATTTTACCTTCTGGTTCTTCTTCACTACATATTTGATTAAAATCTTTCGAATCAATCCAATCCATCACATACTTATGAGTTCAAGTTGTCTATTCATTCGACAATTCTCATTCTTCACTTCTACTCATTCTTATCCTTTACGATCTCAAGTAAGTCTCTATAATCATCACTAATCACTGATGACTTGAATGGTAAACTGATTATCCTTTTAAACAAATCATAAGAACCTTTTTCTTGAAACTTGATTCTCATTCGAGCTTCTGAACCCTTGGTTTGTCATTCTTTCTTCATTGTTCATACACTCTTATCTTTCAAAATGTTCACCCATGTCTCTCTTCTCTCTTTAGACCTTAGACTTGAACTCTTTTCTTTTCTACTTTCTTGTCCTGAACCTACCGGTCACAAAACACTTTTGAAGCACTTTCATCAATCATCCTAAAGGATTTTCATTCACCATCTTGAAACTTTTTGATTTTTCATAAAAGAAAGAGTAACAAAAAATTCAAAGAATCTTTCTCTTGATGCAGTAGTTCTAAGGACTAAAAAAACCATCAAGAGAGATTATTTTTGGTTTTGATTTGGTTTGGTTTTTTGGAAAAAGTGAAATGAACGTTTATCAAATCAAATGGATTTCATTCATCTTCATTCTAAATCTCATTTTAATCATCTCAAAAACTTTAGCACAAGCCATCAAAAAAAGATCAAGTTCATTAGACATTGAATTAAATATTCAATCTAGAAGACCATCAGATATAAATTTAATCAAACGTAGTAGTGATAGAGGTGTGGAGGGTGGAGTGAGTGAGATTGATTTACTTGGTTCATGGGCCATTGAAGCAGCTCAAAAGTTACAATCTAGATATGGAGATCAGATTAGATCGATTTCAAAGAGTGATCTGTCTAATGAATTAAAAAAAAGACAGATTAGTGATTTAGGATTAGTGAATGCATTTTCAGATGCGATTTATACCGGTTCGATTTCGATTGGTACACCTCCTCAACAATTCAATGTAAGTTGTTGGATCCGGTTTCGTTATGTTATCCTGAAGTTTGGATTGATTGATTGATTTTATTTTATTTTGGATGGATCTTTAGGTCATCAGTAAGTCTTATATCAATTCTCAAACTCTCTTTACACTTGGAAATGAACCGATTCTAATGGATTCTTTTTGATGTGATGAATAGTGGACACTGGATCATCTGATCTATGGGTAGCCGATTCAGCCTGCACAGGCGACAATGGATGTCCAAGCTCAGTAATCAAATTCAGAACCCAAGACTCAAGCACCTACAGCAACCTAACGAAACCCTTCAAAGTGACCTATGGATCAGGTAGAGTAGCCGGAAACTTGGGAACCGATATCGTTTCTGTCGGACTCTTTACCGTCACAGGTCAAACTATTGGAACTTGTGATATTGTGGAAAACATCTTGAGGTCTGGACTTGATACTTCTGGGATACTTGGATTAGGTTGGGCTGGGATTGCTACTAGTGGTTCTACACCGGCTTGGCAATCGCTTTTTATGCAAGACGTTTTGGAAGAACCTGTGATGGGATTCGCTTTAAAAAGATTAATTAATTTCAGACCTACCAGTAAGTTTTTCTTACTTTGGATCATACAACATTTGTTTATTTTTTTGATATATGTGAGTTATTCGAATTAAATTTGATGCTTTCTTGATGTTTCTTTTTTCCTTTTTTCTTTCTTTCTAGCTACTGCACCTGGTGGTACAATGACAGTTGGTGGTACAAATAAAAAACTTTATGTTGGTGAAATTAATTATATACCACTTTCGAAAAATCAAACATATTGGCTCGTACCACTCTCAGCTTTAACTGTAGGTGGTACTCAAGTTGAAATCGGTCAACCTGATGTGGCCATCGATACAGGTAAACAAACGGATGGTTTTTTTTCTCATGGAAACATTTTCAAGAATTGGGTTTGGGAGTTGATTTAGGAATTGGTTTGGTTTTAGGTACTTCTTTGATTGGTGCACCAGCAGATGCACTTCGAACGATCTTTTCTGTTATACCTGGTTCTGAACTTATGGAAACGGGTACATTTAAAGGGTTTGTGTCTTGATATATATACTTGAAAATTGGTTGATACCACTTTGATCTTATCCTGGTATATATGTACTAACATTCGATCTATTCTTCATTTTAGGTATTGGACTGTACCTTGTAAAACCAAGGTGAAGATCGCAGTTCAATTCGGTCAAATGTCTTATTCCATAGATCCATCAGATGTTAGTCAATCAATCATTTCTTTTTCTTCTTCTTCTTCATATCCTTTTTTTTCGAAAAAATTGTCATTAATTTGATATCAACCGATTTGCTTTTTCCTTTGCATTAGTTTAATTTAGGAAAGATTTCAGGTGGATCGAAGTGTTTAACATCTTTTTTTACGATCACTAAATCTAAAACAGGTGGTTCGATTCCAGAATGGATCTTTGGTGCAGCATTTTTGGTAAGTTTTTGGATTTCCTCCGATCTGAAGTGTAAACAAATCAAACCAAATGTACAGAAAAACAAAACGAATAACCAAACTGATTTTCACATGGTTCTTGGTAGAAAAACGTTTATGCTGCGTTTAGAGCTTCACCACCGTCGGTTGGATTTGCTCAACTTTCGGCTGATATCGATCCGTTTCCATCTATACCTGCTCCGATGGCCGTTGCTACTTCTAATTTCACTTCTAAAGATCATTCAACTAAAAGTAAATCAAAACATTCCGGTTCGGAATCTACTTTGAAGCCTTCATGGATCGGATTCATCTTGGGATCTATAACGATGATCATGATGATGGGTTCATGTTCGATTCTCATTTAAAAAGAAACAAAATATAGATCATTTATTCTTATTCAATCAAGTCTTTCTTGTAACGGCTTGGAAACCCCAATTTTATTTTTTTCCTAATGTGGATTTCTTTGCAGGTCAATTGGTTTCACAAATTCTCATCTATGCATGCATTTTTTTTTGCTTCATCTCTTTCATTTCTTTTTGTTTAGTAATTTCTTTTTCTCAACTTCTTATTTTCTTTAGGCATTTTCAAATTCTCTTTTTTTGCTTTACTTTCGCTTTGTTTAATGACGTGATGAATTACAAGATAGACTTTTAATGTTTTTTTTCATGTAGAATTGTTCAAGACATTCAGATACAGCAACTTGTTTTGGTTTCGTCATTAGATCATATATACTTCATATAATCTATCATGTATCATTTGTTTTTTTGAAATGGTTTGAATACTTGTAGCATTTGTTTTTTGGAATGAAAAAAAAAACAAAAAAACTTACAAAACTCTGAAATCACAAAATGCAAACCAAATATCTCATACGAGATTTTGTGTCCATGAGAGGTCTCAATCATTTGTACTCCCCTCCAGGGAGGAAGCGCGTTATCAGGGCAAGTTGTAAGTTTAAAAGATTGGGTGGGTCGCCTGCGGATGATCCAGCAACAGACACCACCGACTACGTAAGATTGCAAGTGATGAGCAAAATAAAAAAAAGACCCAGGAAAACAAGCAGCTTTGAGAGATCAACAGACAAAGCACTCAAACTTTGACAAGGAGAGATGGGAAGAGATGCACCCATCAAGCCTCAGCATATAGCTTACGGATTGGTGATGTGAACACACGCGCGAAAACTTACAATGAACCAAAATATCTTGATCAAGCTTAACCTGAAGATGGGAAATCACAGAGGTCTGCCTCAGGCAAGAAATCATTACCATATGTTGATATGTCTTCACAAAGAAATCGTAGTGGGATCAGATGATGAATGATGTTTTTGAGTACATATATTGGAGTTGATCCTATCAAATTGACAAAAAAAAATAAAGCGGACGGTCATAATACCACATCAATAAATTTGTAAAGGGCCTGGAATGTTGAGTCACATAGGATAGTAGAATCGAATTCGAGAGTAAAGACAGATGAGGTCTGAGAATTCTCGTCGGAAATATGAATCCCTGATCATCTCCAACTTAACCAAGTCCCCTTCGAGGCCTACCACTTTTCTTTAGGCCTCGAAGGAGACTAAGTTAGTGATCATCTACCCAACTTCCTCTATGTGAATGTAATGGTCTGGTGTGGCGTCACAAGATGGTGGGAAACCTAGTATAACAAGATATCTGGACCCTTCACAGGGTGTATCCCGGTACATGGCCTATATGCCTTCTGATCAAGGACTTGGCCTTGAGGGCGAGGAACCGAGAGATTTTCATCGCATCTCTACTTATAACACCGCGGGAATCAATCGGTCTGAAACTCAATTGGAGAAAGTTGCGGTGACAGGGTCCGCAACTTTCTCCAATCGCTAATTGCGTTCGCAATTGGTTCGCAATTGGTTCGCTGTACGCCCTCGAGAGAGCACATTCAAAGCTAGTAGCAGCTAGGCACGTGATAGCACTTCCGAATGGTCTCGATACATTGTGCCAGAAGATGTATCCGGTGTGATTGAACATTGTTTTAAAAGAAATTCGCTGAGGACCCCGGCACATACTCCCTCTAAAGGGTACTTATCTGTGGTTAGTACTCCTGAGAAGTTTTGTCACCTGTTCAAAAGAGACAATGCTTGCCGTGTCTGATCTTAAAACGAGGCTCCAATATCTCATAAAGAGGTAAATTGAACAAGGTTGAAACACGGCACAAAGCCTGATAGCTCGCAACCGTGACGGTATCGATGATGTACAGCGAACCAATTGCGAACGCAATCAGCTTGGAGCAAGTTGCGGACCCTGTCACCGCAACTTTCTCCAATCGGGTTTCGAACCCATTGATTCCCGCGGTGTAACATACCAAGGGATGCTTGATCAGGTGGACTTTGGCGGTGCCACGACAGCTCACAAAAGGGTGAAACGGGTAGGCCTTTGGCGCGAGGAACTTTGTCAACTTTGGATCTGACCCTATCTGACCCTCACTGTGAGTCACAGGGTGCATCCCGTTACATGGCATGTATACCTTCTAAAGGACTCCACCTTGAAGGCGAAGCACAGGACCCGTGAGGTTATCCAGGTCTGTCCCGCTTTCTCAATTCCCTATATATTCAAGTACCATCAGTCCCTCCACTGTCGCACTTCTACCTCATCCCCGGTTTCTGCAACCTGATTTTCATTCTCCTATATCCCAAGATGTTAACTTTCCAAACTCACCAACTTCTTATGATCTTTATCGCTATCTGTATAACCCAGTCTGTTTACACTCAACTCGTGGACATCACAGCTACATGTACAATTGGATACACTCCAAACGGATACCACGGAAACGGAAGTAAGTGAAAGTTAAACGGTTCACCCGCCCGTTCCTTCCAGACAAACTAACTCATTTGACATTTTTTTCTTGTTTTTCCACAAAACAAAAAAGTTTGTTTTGAGAGTGCAGAGAGATTATGGCAATGTCCACAATCAGAGTGTTCGTACGAAGGTAAGTTCTTTAAAACTTGATGAAGTTCTTTAAAACTTGATGTGATTGAATTCTTGATCAGTCTTTAATTTTTTTGCTCTTGAAAACTTTTCTTTGGTTGAAATTAATCATAGGACACAAATACGCTCCAATGCATGATTGTCAACACGGATGGCCACCTTTGACGAGTCAACAAAACTGCGCTGGTTATAAACTTCAAAAAAATTATTACGGTTAGTTATCGATTTTTTTTTTAATCTTTTTAACCATACTTGAGATTTGTTTTTTTAAAGTTATATTTTGATTGAAACTTGTTTTTTTTTTGGAATGGATCAATTTTGGGTCATAGAGTGTGGTACTGCTGATGGTAAAACTTATAATTGTCCTATACCTAAAGGTTCTCCTTTCATCCGTAAGTCTTTCTTGATTTCATTTTTTATGAGTTTTAAAATCAAGTCTTTATGAATCATTGATCGTGTGTTGATTTCTTGTGATAGGATGTAACGGTTGTAAACCAACTTGAATCTTTGATTTTTTTTGTCGAAAAATATAAGGAGCTTAGGTCCTCAAGAGAAAAATCGGTGTACTTTTCTTTCTCTTCATGACCTTTGGTTTTTTTTCTTTTGATCTTTTCATTCTACATTTTTTTGTCATGTGATTTGTTCAATCTCATGATCACAAAAAAGTGATTACATTTCTCTTTTGATTGTCTTGTCAGTTTTCAAGCCATGTAGATCTGGTTTTACGCCAATGCTTGATCAATTAGTTGGACATCTTGATCTAGTTAAACTTTGTCATCAATCTGATTGGAACACTTGTCTATCATTTCCCACTTCAGTTCCTTTCCCTTTTTCATCCTACAACTCCAACTTACGCCTAGTCTTAGACTTGGGTGTTTCATTGACTCTGAAAATTCCACACAGATCCACATCGTGCCCACTTTATCCCACATCTAATGTTGAAATGGTCAGAAACTTGCTTCCCAAAACTTCAATCACATCCACCTTAGAGTTTATTTCTCTCTTCATGTAAGACTTGCTCAAGTTTAAACTGTTGAAAGTGAAAGTGACAAGTATCTCAGAAAGCACCAAACAGGAGATGTGTAAAACATCTCAGTCTTCAACCTTGAAGTCCCAATCAAGCAAGTGAGACCCAAAAGTATGTATTACACATTTGTAAGACTGCAAGGGACATTCTGTCACTTGAGTCTTAGTATACATCTGTATTGACTCCATCATCTTTGACTTTCTTAATCTTTGTTTGTTCAAATCTCATCTTATTATATTCTTTTGGTTCTTTTTTTGTTTTTGAAAAGTTATTCACCTGGTAAAGAAGTTTGGGAAGATTATCTTTCTGAGATCTTGGATGAAAAATAAACTCAATCATAATTGTAGATAATTTAAAAGAGTGAATACAAATGTAGATAGAAAGGTTTCTTTGGCAATGATTTCATTTTCTTGAATCTTCAGTAAAAAAGACCCTGTCATGAGTTGTCCTGTGGTGTGCTTCAATTGTCTCAAGCACGCCATGGTCCCATGGAGTTTTCACTCCCTGCGGCAGTGCTGCAGTGAGGGCCCCCTAAAACTGTGGTCAATTGCGCCACTGGCTCTGTGGACCCAAAATCCCCCGCGCTGCGGCTGTGTTTGTGTAGGGGTGGAGTGATATCTCCACCTGCGCTATGTTCTATCTCTGGCACAAGCTCTAAGAAGAGCGCAGGATTATTCAAATCCCCTCGATATATTCCACTAAACCAGCTCCCATCAGACTAACTTGATATTGAAAAGAGATAGAGAAGAAATCAAAAGGTAAAAGAACTACCCCTACCTAAACCAGCTCCCATCAGACTAACATAATAATAAAAAGAGATAGGGAAGAAATGAAAAGGTAAAAGAACTACAAGGAGAATTGGTAAGGTGGATGAGAATTCAACCACATAAAACCAATACCACCATCTAAACCCATGATCCAAACATTACACCCATAACCCTAACAGTCTACTTTGAATCCACCCTTACAGTTTGGGTACCATTGCTCAAGCCTCAGGCCTTTTATGTGAAGCACTGCCAACATAGATGCCTCGGGTGAGGCATCATCAGAGGTAAAACCTCGGACAAGATCTGTCTGAGGTTTTTGTCCGAGGTAATCTTCTGCGCTGGGAATTGCCTCAGATCAAAACCTTGGGCAGCTTCTGTTGGAGGTTGGTAATCCAATAATACCTCAGATTGAAAATCCAAGGTAAATATGTTGGTGGTGAAGGTAGGTGGCTCTCTGGGAGAGTACTGTGATCACTAAAAGGGTAAATAAAGTTTGTTTGATAATTTACTAAATTATCATTTATTTCAATATGTAGTATCACAATATGAAATAAGAGAAAACAAAGAGGAGACCAGGATGGATAGTCTCCTTGGATAAATCCAGACAGGCTACAGTTAGATGACTCCTTAAAAGGAGGTAAGAAACATAATCATTGATTATAATGAAATAAGAGAGCTGGATCCAAAGCTCTATGTACTCACCATGTCCGTTTAGGGTTTGCATGTTGAAGAGCGCACACCGACTCCCTTTGAGGCAGAAAGGGAAGTCGTGCGCGCTTGTCAACAAGCAAACGCTATCCGGACATGGTGACTTTGATCTTTTATGGTAATAGATTGCATAGTGAGGTGTAGATCACTAGTCTGGTAGTTCTAAAGTCACCAACTTGCAGTTGTTCAAAAGGCACACTTATAACCTGTGAGTTAGGTCACTAAACTGCATTTGTTCAAAAGGTACACTCTTACTAACCTGTGAGTTGATATAGGTCACTAAACTGCCATTGTTCAAGAGGTAACTAACCTGAAGTTAATTGGAAGGTTGCTAACCTAGAAAGAGTGTACTTAGGGAAATTAGAGGATCCAAGGGATGAAGAATAAATTTACCTTATCTGCTAGTCAGGAAGCTACTTTCAACATATGAAGTGAATCATTAGTCTTATAATTATAAGACCTTTGATTATGTACTGCAAATGAACAAGGGTCCTTTAAAAGATGTTTGTAATAAAATGCTTGGGGGAAAATCCTTCTCAAGGCTGAGAGAGGAGGGGTTTATATACCTTCCTCTCTAAACCTAACTGTAGTGATATTTGTTCATATCACTACATTGGTTCAGGGTTTACTATTAATGATTGTTATGATTATTATTAGTGATACTAAATTACATATACATGTTGCGTATGTTATGTAGTACAAGCATCTTAACTCTTGACACTGAGTTATGAGGTCTAATTGATGTTTATTACATATTACATGTGGTTTTCAATGTACATGTATATGTAATTAGGGTCTGTATATGTTTTGTGACATGTTACATATGTTTTCTAGGCTGTATGTACATGTAATTAGATTCTATAAGTGTTGGTTGTATATTACAAGTTAGTCTTTGGGTACATACATATGTACTCAGGGCTGACAACATAGCTCAGTTTGGCCTTGGCCATGTGGCTTCTTAATTTTAGAGGGTGTTAAATGTAAGTGGTCCCAACTAGGGCTGTGACCCGACCCTGAGAGTTCTGGGCCGGCCCCGGGGCCAAATTCAGTCCTGAGTGAGCCCAAGGACCTCTGAAAACTGCTCAGGGCCAATCAGGGCCGGTAACACCCCAGGCAAGGCGGCAACGCTCCACATGTAGTGTCATGCGCACGCTCCGGGGCAGGGCCAGAGCTTCACATGCAGTGTCACCAAGATTCACATGAAGCGTCACCGGGTGCATTACCCACTGCCCAAAGCGTCACCTGTAGCTTCACCCTGCCTCTCACGCCCTTTGATCCACTGCCTCTCACGCCCTTTGACACACCATATCTTTGCAACACCTACAACGTTTCCATCTTTTCCTCACCTCATTTTCCTTTATCGCATATCAAGACAAATCAATACCCAACTCAAACCAATACTCAAATTGGTCGCTCATCGAATTTCAACAAAGCTCGACTCTGATCAATACTCAACTTGGATCCTAAGATCAATATCTACCTCTATCAATCAACAACCTCAATTGATTCTCTTACAACGTCACCAAACCTCTGTCTGTTCAAGCATGGCAGAACTAGTGCTTTGCACCTGCTCTCAGTGTATTAAAAGAAAGCATACCGACTCATCTGGTAAGGAAGTGGCGGGATTATGGATTCATTCAGGAACAGAAAGGAATCATTGAAGAAGGCTGGCCACCAGTTCAGAAAACACACCGATTTTTGAGGCACTAGTCGAGGATTTTCTCTCGAAGGCAAGCATCAAAGATGCTGAACCCGAGCAAGCTTCTTCTGATTCCGATTCAAGTTCTAATTATATCGTTGGCCCAGACGACCCTACTGTATTCAAACTAGTCTGTAAGTTACAACTTTCAATGGAATATATTGTTCAAATCTAACAAACAAAATACTTTTCGTTTTCTAGATTTTATAATGTATTTCATCAGCTGGTTGTTCCTCGAATGCAGAATGAGTTGTAATAACTGCCGAAAAGCTCACAATTATGTTATGCAAATTGCTCAATTATGTACAATAATTACTCTCAACAAAGAATGGGCAAGCCTGGTTCCAAAGGACGTAAGAACAATGTCGAATCGGCTAAATCTCGAATCAACTCTCGAAAGATTTGTATGCTGTATCAAGTGCTACACTCTCTACGAGCCCGAGGTCGCCCCAGCTGAATGTGGCTATCGAGAAATCCCATCAGACAAACATTGCTGTGGCACCAACCTCTTTTCTAGTCACACCATACCCAAACTTCCGACCATCACTTGCCTCTCTGGAAAACAAATCCGTGCTCCTGTCAAACAACTCTCCGGAAAACCCCTCTCCACTTTCATTATTCAAGACTTTCAGGAATGGTTGACCTGGTTATTATCAATTACATACATTGAGGACTCTATTGACAGTTGGAGTGAAGGATGTAGCTCGGATAATGGTGATGGAGTTTATGATTACAATCAAAGTGTAGCAGCCAAAAAGCTCTTCACCACAAATACAACATCTTCCTCGCATACTCCCTTACGATTGGCTTTTTCGTTATTTGTGGATTGGTTCAACCCCTTGGGAAACAAGAGGTCAGGAAGACAAGTCTTGATTGGGGTATTATCATTGCAGTGCTTAAATCTACCACCTCAGGCTTGGCAACAGATGAAGCACACCTTCCTGGCAGGTATGGTTCCGGCTCCTGATCAACCTGACATGACCACTATAAGTCATATCCTCCGACCTTTAGTCGATGAATTACTCAGACTAGATTGTGGTATCGAAACCAAGACCCACGGCTACCCAGGAGGACGGAAAGTGATAGTTTGACTGTCTTATCTCAGCGGCGATACAGTTGCAAATCATAAAGTCGCTGGTTTTATATTGCACTCAGGAAAATGTTTCTGCTCATGGTGTATGTTACAGAGGAAACAATTGGCAACGATGGTGGTGGGCCAATTACAAACTCGACAAGAAGTTATCAATGGGCGTTGATATTCATGTAAGCAAAAGCGTTGGCAGCAACCCATTGACGAAAGAGTCGAAGGGCACTAATCCGACATGCTTTGTTCAAGAGAGTGTCTTCAGGGCTACTGAGATCCGGACACCATTCACGTATGCCAAGCTTAGCAAACATTGCTTTTGTGTAAATCACAAAAAACTCTTTGATATTGACAACACTACCACCAATGTTCACACGCTTAGCTTTGGGTGCTTTCACTTCACTTTGATTGACAAGGTCTTTGGCTGATGTGCTGTCGAGTGCTCCTGATATGGCGGATGAGTTTGAGAATTGAGAGTTGAATTCCAGAAGATGGGCGGGATTTGGGGCCTTCGGTACCAAAGACAATGATGCCAACCCCCATATAATGCAAAGGAAGACATAGAAACAATTCTAAGAGAAAGATGAAGTAATGTTAGTATTTTTTTTATCATAGGAGAATACAAAAACCTGCCTTTGTGCCCTCGAATCCCTCTGGCCAATCTTCTTTGTTTAACTGGGCAGCATGTCGTTTTGGCAATGGTTTTGGGGGACCAGTGGCTTGAACGCGAGATGTTGATGGTGTTGATTTTCTCCGGGGAGTTGAAGACGGGGGAGGAGGCTTCTTGCTGGGAATACGGCTAGAACTCGCAGGCGTGGAGGTTTTGGGCGGCTTGGTTGGGATCGAGCCTGTTGAAGCTCTTGGAGCCTTCTTCTTTGTTGTTTGAGAGTTTGATGGGGCTGTGTTATTGACACCTATACCTTGAAGTTTGTTGACAAGGTCTTTGTAAGCTTTCTCTTGGGTAAGTGCGTCTTGTCGCATCTGTTCGAGCATCAGGTTTTGGGAGGCAATCTGGGCTTGTTGAGTTTTGAAGCTCTTCAAAAGCATGGTTTGAAGGTCGTTGGTTGGTTGAATGCCGGTAGGTGTTGGGACATTGTTCGGTGTTTGTGAGTCATTTGGAGGATTCATTATGACAAAAGACGATGAATATGAACAATGTAAATGAAAGGAGAAAGAAAATGTAAAGATCAATTAATGATAGAATGAGTTCGATGAAGGGTGAAGTAAGACTCTTCACCAAATCGGCTCCTGATTTATAGATGGCCAGGGTACGTAAAAAACCTATATCATCATTTGGTTCAACAGAGATCAGCAGCAAAATTTTCCTGATCAATTGCTAAAGAAGGACCCACGAAGGAAAGAGTCTTGAATATGACATAATAACGTACTTTTTTTCGGATAGCGTTTGCATCTCGCCAAGTGATTCCATTCTTAAGCATATACCGTTCAATCTCTTCAGCTACAGCTCGCTTTTCTGATTTGTTATCTTTGAATCTACTGAAATTTTGTTCATCCGTAAGCCAATTGAGCAATAAGTACATTGAAGTTTTCCCCTCCCCATTATCATCACGTTCCCATAGAATTGTTGTCTTGTTGCCTTTTTCATCTTTGTCTTGAGAACTTTCATCGTTTTTTTTTGGATTTTTTGACTTCTTTGATTGTGATTTCCCAACTTTTGACTTACGAGGCGATCGTGGTTTTGCTGGTCCTGCCTTTGATTTCGGACACATCTTTGATTTTATCTTTTTATTTTTGTTGTGAACACTTGATCCGGCTGATTGAGCTAGTTGGATTGCTCCGGTGAGGACTTGACTGAGAGTTGTAGGATCAAGTTGTAGTTGAGCAGGATTAGGATCAGGTTCGGAAGATGGTTCATGGGAATTGATCGTATCTGAGTGTAAATCTTGAGACGACGACATGAAGTTAAATGAAGTTAAAGTTCAATTCACTATGCGCGGTTTGAGGGGATTGAATTGGGTGTGTCGCCTCTGAGCGGAGAACTGGGCAGAGGACTGGGCATGGGACTGGGCAACGGGCTGGGAAAATTTTTTTTGCCCAGCTTTTGGCTTGAGTCTGGGAATCTGGACTTCTGGGCACGTGGCCGGGCACGTGCCCGGGCTTGTACTTTGTATCCCGTAAATAATTCAATTTGTAGTTAGGAACCCACACTATTTTCGAATAAGAGTGTCCCTTTTGGTTGACAAAGGCTTTGTAACGATCTAAACATTCTAGTCCCTGACCAGCAAATCCAAACTCAGTTGGATACACAGCTCAGGTTGGCAGAAGATACTTGCGCTGAGAAGGGGTCCTCCCATTGTGACCAGCGACGGTCCGCGCAGCAAGGAAAGGTAGGGCACAATTTAGAAGAGGTGGTGTGATTGTGTAAGGGAAGTTGAGTGATGATGACAGGGATCGTGGAGTTGAAAGATGAGCGGTGACTGATGACGCTCCGGCAGACAGCTGTGCCACAGCTGTGTTGTGCGGCAGGGTGAAGCTACAGGTGACGCTTTGGGCAGTGGGTACTGTGTTATGATCTCTATACTGAGATATGCTTGTAGTGTGTTTTCCTTTCGTGCCTACCAGGAAGGGGAAGCTTTTACCTTACCCCTTTCCTTCACGTTGCAATCTCTATATCACGCTATACCCACCTTGCCTGCTTGTCTCTACCAAGTCATCAAGGTCCTTACATATTGCAACGTCTACATTCTAGTAGAACAAGAAGGCGCATTGCAGAAGTTCAAGAAAAACGAAAGAAGTTATAGAACATCAAAGTTAAAAGATTAGAAGATTTAAAATAGATTCAAAGAAAGTTAAGATTCACCGAAGATTATAGATCTCAGAAGAAAGAAGAAAGTTTACAAAGTTTAAAGTTTAAAGTTTAATTATAGTTTCACATTCAAAAGAACCTCAAGAGATCACACGTGTCAATTCAAACATCTCGACCGAGTTAAACCCGATCAACTAACAATTCGAAGTTACCAGCGATCTTTTAAACCCCACATCCTTTATTCAAAACGCCTAACTACTCAGTACCCCGCAGCTCTACCCCGAGTGAAGAGGAAGAGACTTTTGCAGACGCTCCCGAAGTCGAAAACATGTCTAATATAAATCTGGAGGATGTTATGAAGAAGGTGGAGGAGCTAAGTGCTAGGTTGTTAGAGGAGACGACACTTCGGCAGAAGGCTGAAATGGAGTTGAATCAATTGAGACACACTCAAAGTGTCCCGATGGAAAGCAAACAGGCCTCGACAGGAGGGAACCAACAACATGCGAGCTTCACAGCCCACCACGTTGTCCCTTCGACACAACCCAAGCCTCCTAAGATAGCGACGCCCAACAAGTTTGATGGGTCTAAAGGACCAAAGGCTGAGATCTTCATGAACCAGTTAGGCCTGTACATCCAAATGAACAACACGTCCTTCAGCAATGACCAGGCAAAGGTTGCGTTCGCACTGTCGTATACAACTGGCAGAGCGAACACTTGGGGTCAGACGTTCACCGATCAGCTTTTAGACACCTCAGTAGCCCATCTAGTCACGTGGGCTAAGTTCGTCGAATCATTCAAGGCTACGTTCTTTGACTCTGAGAGAATCCCGAAAGCTGAGAAGGATCTACGAGCGCTGAAACAGACCAAGGCGGTGACCGACTACTGGATTAGGTTCTCAGAGTTATCGCTAATAGTGAAATGGCCCGAATCTGTTTTGATTTCTCAATTTAATCAAGGACTCAAATCAGAAATAACTGTGCATATGGTCCGTGACGAATTCACTTGTGTAGAGGATGCTGCAAAACTGGCAATTAAGATAGACAATAATATCAACAAACGGCACCAAGACTATCATGTAGCTCACCAACATACCTCGTCCACTACTGTAACAGATCCCGATGCTATGGATTGCTCTGCCTACAGAATCAACATCTCGAATGAGGAGTATAAGCGTAGAGGTACCTCAAGAGCCTGCTATGGGTGTGGTAAAACGGATCATTTCATCAGTAATTGCTCAGAAGTACGAAAGAAGAAAAGCGGGCTTTATAATCAGAATAGAACTTATGGAGGATATCAGAGAGGTGGAAATTCAAGAATTAATGAATTAGAAAGTAAATTACAAGCCCGAATAGATGAACTTGATGCAAAATTAAAAGATGATGAAAAGGGGAGAAAGGAAGGTGGAAGAGCTGAGTCGTCAAAAAATGGCAAAGCTCGGGAGTGAAGGTTGTGCCCTCCCCAAGTGAAGTTGAATCAGGATTAGAACGAGACATTATTGATATTCTTGAAATGCATGATACCAGAATTATCGATACTGTGCTTTTATATGACCCTGACACTGCCACAACCACCTCAGCTCGTGCCCTTGTAGACAGCGGAGCTACACATGAAGCCGCAAGTAAGAGATTCATTAGCAAAGCCAAGCTCACTACCTCCCCATTACCCCAGACCAGAAGCGTGATTGGATTTAGTGGACATGAGTCGGTAGTAACCCACACGGGGGACTACCATGTCAATCACCAACCAATCAACACCACCTTCATAATCACTGAACTCAGAGACAAGTACGATATCATTCTTGGAATGCCTTGGATCAGAAAGAACCACCATCTCATAGACTGGGAACATGGAAGACTAAGGAAACAAGACATCACAAACATTGCAGCTGCAGAAGCTTTGTCGTTACCAAAAAACTCCTCTTTGGACCACAGGTTGGAGCCTTTGAGGCACGCTAGGTTATATGACGAGGGGGTGCAAGTCGATGAAGACTTATTCACACCCCCGCAATGTGAGTTCGAAAGTTCATCTAATCAAAAATCTCAAAGACCAGATGACAAGTTGTTACCTCTCCTAGAACTCACACCAAACCAACGAGCTAATGAAGGCCCCAAGAGACAATCAGAAACAGAACTACTTGGCACTCAATGCAATCTGAAAAACCCCTCAACGGACCAAGGAGTGGAACCATTGAGGAAAGCTAAGAACATTGAGATGGGGTAAAGCACGAAAAGAGCTTGCCAAAACCCCCGCCAAGTAAGTGCGATATTCTATCTCCGTTAATTTCTTGTCAAAACGTTAGCAAGCAGACATCTCCTCTCTTAAGCTATGCAAGAACAGGCATCAGACAACGAGTAAGCACCCACAACTCAATCAGTACTTCCAAAACGACTATTGCGGCGGCGAAGACGGCTTGGAATGTGTCCACAAGACTGGCAGTCGAGCAGATCAAAGACAAACAAGAAGCATCAGCAGCAGATTTAGTTCCTAAGGAATATCACGATTATCTCAACATGTTTGAAAAGAATAATTCAAATGTCCTACCGCCACATAGACCATACGATTTCAGAGTAGATCTACTCCCCAATGCCACACCTCAAGCTGGACGAGTTATTCCTCTATCCCCGAGAGAGAATGAAGTGTTGAACAAAATGATAGAAAAAGGACTGAAGAATGGCACTATTAGAAGAACTACGTCGCCATGGGCAGCTCCAGTGCTATTCACGGGAAAGAAAGATGGAAATCTTAGACCCTGTTTCGACTATAGAAAGTTAAATGCACTCACGGTAAAGAATAAATATCCATTACCTCTAACCATGGAATTAGTAGACAGTCTTTTGGATGCTGATGAATTTACCAGCTTAGACATGAGAAATGGATACAATAATTTGAGAGTACGTGAAGGAGACAAGGCAAAATTAGCCTTCATTTGCAGAGCCGGTCAATTTGAACCTTTAACGATGCCGTTTGGTCCGACAGGGGCGCCAGGTTTTTTTCAGTTCTTTATCCAAGACATATTGAAGGCTCATATAGGCAGAGACGTAGCGGCTTATCAGGACGACATTTTGATCTATACTAAACCGGGAGTAGATCACAAGGCTGTAGTTAAAGAAGTTCTCAACATATTGAAGAATCAGAATGTATGGTTGAAACCAGAGAAATGCAAGTTCTCGAAGAAGGAAATATCTTATCTAGGTTTAGTCATCTCAAGAAATCAAATACGCATGGATGAAACCAAAGTCAGAGCGGTAACTGAATGGCCCGCGCCAAAAAGCGCTTCAGAAGTTCTCACGTTTTTAGGATTCTCAAACTTCTATAGAAGGTTCATAAGTCATTTTTCGAAAATAGCCAGGCCATTACATGAATTATCTCAAGATGGAGTTAAATTTGAATGGACAGAGGAGAGAAATCAGGCATTTGAGAGTTTGAAGTCAGCATTCACTACAGCTCCGGTATTGACAATAGCAAACCCGTACAAACCCTTCATTCTAGAGTGTGGTTGCTCAGACTTCGCACTGGGCGCAGTCCTCTTGCAAATATCAGAAAAAGACAACCTTCTCCATCCAGTAGCGTTCCTTTCAAGATCATTAATCAAAGCCGAAAGAAATTACGAAATTTTCGACAAAGAGCTCCTGGCGGTGGTGGCGGCGTTCAAGGAGTGGAGACAATACCTGGAAGGCAATCCGAACAGGCTGAGTGTCATAGTTTATACAGATCACAAGAATCTACAGTCTCTTATGACCACAAAAGAACTTACAAGAAGACAAGCTAGATGGGTTGAAATTCTAAGCGGTTTCGACTTTGAAATTAGATTCAGACCTGGCAAAGACTCAGCCAAACCTGACGCGTTATCTAGGAGGCCGGACCTAGCTCCTGCTGATGGAGATAAGCTCACATTTGGACAGCTGTTAAAACCTGTAAACCTACCAAAGGACGCTTTCATTGATGCTTTGGACTTTGAATGTCACTTTTTAGATGAGAACACGAATTCATCCAACTTTGAGATACAAGAGCAAGAAAATGCGGAAATTTTGTGGACCGATGAACAGATTATCGAAGAAATCAAATGCAAATCACAAGCGGATGTCAAGATCAACGAAATACTCAGATTTTTTAATGATATGCCTAAGTCAAAGTTTCTAGCTGACTACAAGGTTGTGGATGGAGTGGTGTATTTCCAAGATCGAATCCTGGTACCGGATGATGCTGACATAAAACTTCAGATTTTACAATCACGCCATGACAGCACTCTTGCAGGACACCCTGGTAGGATGAGGACTTTAATGTTAACAAAAAGGCTATATCATTGGCCCTCGATGAAACAATATGTCAACAAATACGTGGATGGGTGCCATTCATGTCAACGCGTGAAGGCCAGGACTACGAAACAAGTAGGAAGTCTACAACCATTACCGATACCAGAAGGGCCGTGGCTTGACATATGCTACACTGCCAGCATTAAAGAGGTTCCCAGATGGGAATACGGGTCCTAGTGATCAGATTCCCATTCTGCTACTGTTACACAGTTCCATGAATATTTCCTGAGTAGCCATTGTGATATATGTAGTCAATATTTTGAAATGTGCGTCTCAATCTGAACAAAGTTACAGCATGTATTACACATGGTTTTCTTATCTAGATGAGCAGATAGCTGAGCGGACCTGTATGTAGCTGATAGCTAAGGATTTACTCAGATGTTTGCACATATGTAGTGTATGCTTTATGGCTCAGATGTGCAGTGCAAGATGATTTGATTCTCCATTCTTCTCTCAATGATATTCCCAGCCTAGGTCATGTTCCGACCAGGGAACCTATTTAATGCTGGCAGTGCTATGACCTCATCACTGACCTACTGGAGTCAGGAGGGTGTGACAGCATTCTCACGGTAGTGGATAGATTCACGAAGATGGCGCACTTCTTGCCTTGTAACAAGTCCATGGATTTGGAAGGCCTTGGAGCATTAATGCTAGCTCACGTATGGAAATTACACGGTACTCCACGAACCATTACGTCGGACAGAGGTAACGTCTTCATTTCTAAAATCACTAGAGAAATGAACAAAAGGCTAGGAATAACGACACAGGCCTCGACGGCGTACCACCCGCAAACTGATGGCCAGTCAGAAATAACTAACAAATCAGTTGAACAATATATTAGGCACTTCTCGTCCTATAGACAAGACAACTGGAAAGACTTACTTCCAATGGCCGAATTTGCTTACAACAACAATCTACATGTATCGATTGGAATGTCACCGTTCAAAGCAAACTACGGGTTCAACGTGCAGTTTACGGACGTTCCAAGTGACGAACAAAGCCTCCTGTTGGTAGAAGAAAGAATGAAATTGCTGAAAGAAACACATGAAGAGCTCAAATATGCGATGCTAGAAGCACAAGAGACAATGAAAGCTCAATTCGACAAAACGGTCCTTGCAACTCCTACGTGGGGAAACGGAGAGGAAGTGTGGCTGAACAGTAAAAATATCTCAACAACGAGACCCACTGCTAAGTTTTCTCATTGATGGTTGGGACCGTATAAGATCAAAAGAAGAATCTCTACTAATGCCTATGAATTAAACTTACCAAAGGAAATGAACAATGTACACCCAGTGTTCCATGTGAATTTACTTAGGAAATACGAAAAAAGTGGAGTGGAAGGACAGGCAATGAAACAACCAGAACCAGTAGTAATTCAAGGAGAAGAAGAATTTGAGGTAAACGAAATTTTGAACAAGAGGAAAAGAAGGGGGAAAGTGGAGTATTTGATAAGTTGGAAGGGATATGAACCTAACCACGATTCATGGGAACCAGAAAATGCATTAGGTAACGCACAAGAATTGGTGAAGGAGTTCAATTTTAAATACCCTCAAGCTGAAAATCAATATCATAGGACACGGAAAATGTAAGAGGGCGAAGCTTTTCCCACAGGGTTTTTAATGCTAGCCCGGGGAAAGATATCTAGCTCATAAATTTGGGAGGGGCTGAGATATGGAGGGGGAGTGGTGTTATGATCTCTATACTGAGATATGCTTGAAGTGTGTTTTCCTTTCGTGCCTACTAGGAAGGGGAAGCTTTTACCTTACCCCTTTCCTTCACATTGCAATCTCTATATCACGCTATACCCACCTTGCCTGCTCGTCTCTACCAAGTCATCAAGGTCCTTACATACTGCACCCGGTGACGCTTCATGTGAAGCTTGGTGACGCTGCGTGTGAAGCTCCGGCCCTGCCCCAGAGCGTCCGCATGAAGCTACATGTGGAGCGTCGCTGCCTTGCCCGGGGTGTAAGAGACTGGTGTGAAGGCATTTTTTTGGTGAAAAAAGGGTCGGCACCCCGGCCGGGTTGGGCGCCCACGGGGCCATTTTCAGCTGTCATCGAGCAGGATCTGGATGCCCCGGGGCGCATACCGTCAGCTCTGTGAAAGACGTCGGGCAGAGTCGGCCGGGCAGGGCCGGGTCCGGGTCACAGCCCAAGTCCCAACCCCAACCACTACATGTTGGGTATTGGCTTGCCTGGCCCCCAAACTGACAAGTCAAAAGTAAAAAGACTCCCCAAGCCTGCTCAGGGGTCCCTGACTGGATTTTTTGGTAAAAAACTGGCCCCTAAAGCCTTCCCGGCCTGGCCAAAAAGTGTCCCTCACCCAAAGATCAAACACTGTCCCAGTCTATTTATGTACAAATCCACAAAAATGGACCTCCTGACCATATGATTTGGTTGGATTGCAGTATTTGGGGAATTGGGGAAGGACCCAAAGTGCCTTGAGGGTGTGACTGAGGCCTCTCAGGCACCTTCCACTGTCCACTCACTGGGGTTTTTGTTGTTGACAAGGTGTTTACACACCAATAATTTCCCCACTGGTTACCCAATGGAAAACAGATTTTTCCAAATTGCCAGCGCAACCCCCAACCATTGGGAGTTCCAAAACTTCTTCCCAAACCCCATACTAATTGGGGCCCGTTGGTGAGTCCTATCAGAACCAGCTTTGGGGCTTGGGCTGAAAGGGAAGTATGGTGTAACAGGTCTATGCTTACCTTAACTAAGCCCCTCACATGGCCGCGCCTGCGCCCTTGAAAGAGGGGCTTATAACTCAAACAGGGTTTTTGGTGGTGTGACTCCAACAATCAAGTCACCTTATGTTGTTTTTCATGTCTCTCCTCTTCCCTATTCCATTAATCTTTCAGCCCTTTTAGAGTACTGTTCTTCATGGGATGCTAAGCCTACATATTGTGATATACTTTTGATGAGCAACAGACATCCCTGCATGGCTTGAGAGCTGTGTTGAAAATGCAAAACACAGGCCTTATGTCCTGTTGTAAAAGGCCTAATACCACCCGGGCCCCGAAGCCAGCTGGATATTCCCTTGGATGAAATTCAAAAGCACATACAGCCATTCCGATATTGCTTGTCGCACCCTTTGAAAAGAAAAGGTTTGTGAGCTTGAAACCTAAGTTTTAACCGGTTAAAACCTGAAGTTTGGCTGTATTGCCTTGAATTACAGCTGAGTTTGAAGTTTTATCGAGTAAAAACTTAGGTTTCAACTTTTTCTTTTTCAAAACGGAGCGACAAGCAATATCGGAATGGCTGTAAATGACAAATGTTACATCAAGATTTCAGAGCTGTTCTGCTCCACCTGAACCACCGTGAATGGCACCATGTTATGTACAATCTGATGAAGAATAAAATACTAGAAGGGCTGAAAAACTTTCAAGCTGGGAAGCAAGGAGAGATGAAAAACAACATATTGTTGTGACTTATGTAATTGAGTGGAATCACACCGCCAAAAAACCTGTTTGAGTCAAAAAGCCTAAGCAGGCCTAAGCTTAGCTAAGCCCCTCTTACGCGTTCGCCGCGCCCTCGCGGCTTAGTTAAGCTAAGGTCTATGCAGACATGTCAATCATCGTGTACTTTCAAGTCAAGATACTTTTGTTGAATTGGTTTTCTGGTTTTCCCTTTCATGTTGATTCTCAATCTTCACTCCATCTCGACGATTATCGTCATCGAGGAAAAAGTCAGCCGTTTGTCTACAGTCTTCCAGCATCAAGCAATGCTATTGACCTGACCAATCACCTTCATTGTTGGTTATTCCAGTTCTGAATTAGTAAACCTTGGCTTTATCAGCAAGCTCTCCAACTATCTGTGCTTTGACCTATCTGGTTGCACTTTGGTATATCTCTCCCTTTTTCCTTGATAGTTTCAGCTCAACTTGTTGACTAACGTGTCCGTTGCGCTGATAGAACAATGACAGGCTCCACCACCTTGTTCAGCAATACGTATCAGCTGTACAAAAGCTACACCAGCGATGTTTGTCAATGGCTCATGGACGCCGCTGGTTACAAACAGGCCGCCGACAACCAGGCCGCTGTCAATGAAGCCCGTGACACTTCTCTCGCTCAGCCCCCTACGCGCGGGACAGGTCGTTTGAAAGGAAAGGCGCGTAAATTGGCTAAAGCCAGTGCTTCATCTGCGACTCAAAACAACAATGTCATGAAAACCTCGATCGCGGTAGACCAGCTTGTGGCATTAGCTCAAAACATCTCTCAGGACCACGAAAAGATGTCAAAGATTCCCAAGACGATCATTACCAAGCTTGAAAAGACTATCTCCCTCCGCCAGGATTATCTCGGACTCTATGCAGCCAGACCGTCACCCAAAGATATCAAAACAAGCCCACACCTTCAAGAAGAAAATGCGTCACATGCATATTTCGTTCGCGTCCTTGAACGTGTACTACGTATCCTCAAACCAAAAACCCCGCCGAGCCAAGAACTGAATCCGAAACCGATGGATCTCTCCGCTGCCGAGTCTTTGAAAGCTGTTCACAACACGAACAATTTTCATGTCTTAGATGTTGAAGACGTGGAGTACGAGGATGAAACTACTCAGAATCCAACTCCTGCGCCGAAGAACGTAGGCAAAGGGGCCAATCCACCCAAACAAGCTATCCAGGTGAAAGCAAGTTTGGAAGTTGAGGATGAGGATGCCGAAGCTATGTTCGCCATCTTTTGTCTTTTTACTGATATGCATCGACTTCAAGTGCTTGTCCGAGATCACTGGAAGCAATACAAGGCTGGAACGCTACCTCTTGAAACAGTTTCGCTCATGTCCAATATGGCGATTGCGGCTCTTCGACAAACCGAAAAGGATTTCATCAGCACTTTCGGACACCTCCTTCCTTCCCCGCCAACATACAAATCTATCTCTTTACTCATTTACATTCATTTTTGTCTACAAAGAGGATTGGATCCTGCTTACCAAGATGATCCCAGCGATATGTACAATCATGGGATGGCCGATATTGGCGAGCTTATTGGCCTTACAACTCATAGTACGCTCATGTCGATCCGCGACATTGTCCGCCCAAACTCAATTCCTTGGTCAATTCCGGGTGTCTTTGGTGTTTATGATCGCAACGCTGATCGCTCCAAGATGTCAATCCGAGAGACCACAGCCCAAGATCGAGTGATTTTAATTGAGCTCTTCTCAGAGTTTTGCGTCCTGGAACGCTGTAAAGCCTCCGATCGATGCGAAGACGAATTCACAAAGGGTATCCGAAAACTCTACGATACCAAGAACAATGAAATTCCGATCTGGCTAGTCTTGGCTGCTCAGATCTTTTTGGACTCTAACTCAATCCTTGGTCCAGAAGTGACTCGACCGTTCGAGGAGCTTCAAAGGGCAGCCAAACAGGTAGACCTCAATCTCGACCGATTCTTTGCGTCGAGACAAGGTGTACCCGACTTCGACTTATGGACCGGATCAAAGACTGCCATACTTCGTCACTTCCAAAAAGAAACGGTACAGGAATCCATCTTGGCAGACACGCTGACAGAAATGAAGATCTTCTGTAAAAACAGTGTTGACCGTCGGACACCTGCTGGCAATCAAATTTACAATCAGATTGACATCGGTCAACCCTTCAATCTTCGCAAGCAACATCCTCTTCTGTGTGGGACAGAACTTCTTGCCCTGCGTCTTCTCTCTCAAGATATGGGCATTAATGTAGCTTGCACTTGGGGATCTATAGTGTACACCACTCATGCGTACAATGCTTTTCGACAAACTGAAGCCCTGGACGTGGATTGGCCTCTGATTGAATGGGTCATCTCATATTTCACACCTGAGAGAATGTTTGCTGGTTTCAGACCGCAGACAATAGAAGAGTGTTTCAAAAGGTACGTCTCCCAGTTTGCTTCCTACTGTATTCACTCGTTCTCTTGGCGGGCGTGAACTGACATTGTCAAGTACGAACCTTTAGTTACAACCTACTCATGGGTACTTCACTATCTAATTTCGCCCCTAGCGCTCGCCGCTCGAAATCAACGCAGGGCTTGCGCCACTCATCTAAAGGCCCTCGAGACTGGTCTACAAAGTCAAAGGTTCTTGATATACTCCAGATTTGGGCCTCCGGGGAGGAGCCCGCAGGCCAAACAGATGTAGCAGGACGCATGTTGACGCGTCTGATGGCGCTCAATGATAAGTCGAAGGTTTCTCAAAACGCCAAGGTTGTACCAGTTGGAGTGGTTGGACAAGTCTGCACTGTCAAAGCGATGATCGAGGTCGAGATACCATGGCTTCGATGCGACTTCCTCGACCTTCATCTGCGCTGCATGGACTTTTTCCGAGGCATGCGACGTGAGCTTGATGGTCACTTCTCAAGGATATTCGGTCCGTTGTATATCGAGAACGAGAACCAGCTTTCTATGGTGGTTGGCTGGATGCTCATGATCAGTAGTCGCGACCAAAAGGCGTTAGAGCAGTACAAAAAGAAAGCACCGGGTGACATCCAGAGCCTTTCAATTTTCACGGGTGCTCGAGTGATGAAGGAGTTGATCCTTAAAAGCGGTGAAGTGGAAACCCAGTAGCATCCACTTCGTCTCATTGTTTTTGATTTGGGCCAGCTTTGATGATGAACCGATCTTAGATTGTTCAGTTTGTCCTCACGTAGCAGGTTTCCAATCATGGCATATGTTTGTTTTATTCAGGAAGAGGTAGAGGTGGCTTTCCGTCTCCTTGCAAGAGTTTAAGATCATTCTACTTTTTATCAATACCTTTGTCTGACGCTATCATGTAACAGAATGTATACCTCGTGCTACAATTAAACACTCGTGATATCAAGTTCTTCAAAATACCTGGTAGTGCCTCCCTAAAGATATGTGTTCTAGTATGGCTGCTCTTCTTTCAACGGCATGCATCTATGTATCTTATCCTTAGCCTTGGTTCTTTTAACCCAATCATGTGCTATTTATCAACGGATATCCGTTGGAGGTTAAACATCAGATTGTTCAGAACTGTGGGAAGCCCGAACATCCTGATCAGCTCATCATCAACTTCATCTTCCGATGCGCATCTATACTTATCTGACACTGATGAATGATGATCATAAAACAAGAATAAAAATTCTGGAAGTGAGAGTCAACATATTTTGATTGAAACAACAGTTTAAAGTCCACCATAGAACATTAATCTCTTGCTACAAACCCGCGCATAATTACAAATGAAAAACTATGATCACTTTAAAGGGGAAGTTGAAGAGAGATCCAACTAAACCAATAATACAGAAGTTTACATTTTAAAAGAAAAGCTATGCAACCAAGCTTTGAGTGAGAGAAATCAAATCTGTCAAAAAGATAAATCAAATGAAGAGTTGTAGAGGACAAGCAAGCTCTGAAAGTGTAGAATTTTTTCCTGAAGAGGTTGAGTGTGAGAATGTTTTCTTTTCTGCTCACGCCAAGCGCGCGGGGTAAAGCCAAGATATAAGGCCGGGGCACCAAGCTCAAGCTGGGACACGGTCAAGTTGGCTTTGGTTTTTGTAAATTTCCAAATTCATCAAATCCATCCAATCCACTTTCAAACAGAAGGAGAGATGTTTCAGTCTCCAGTTTTACAATTATTATTTTCAACTACATTCTTATTACTCTTACTATCTTCTCTAATCTTTCTGAAACCAAACTATACACCTTCACCAGCCGCAATTCTCTCAAGCGTACTCTTCGATCGATATCCAGGTACTCCAAAAACAGAAGCCGAAGCTAAAATTCAATGGATCAAACCACCTGTCGATTTTTTCGGATTGGATGTTGATATGGCTGATTCGATTTTACCAATGATTGGATCTAGAACTTGGTTTAATCTTTATCCTCATCCTACAAAAACCGGTCCAAAACCACTTCGACAATGGATCAAACGATTAAATTGGCTAAAGAAAAACTCAACGGATCCTTCAATCTTACGTGCACTCTCGATTCCAAAAGCTAAACTTGAAGCAGATGGTTATGTAACTTATCCTGAAGGAGTTCCTATTGGAAATGGTGAAGAAGGAGCTTGTAATTGGGAAAGAACAGGATGTTTGGTAGATGAAGAACATGGATATAAGAATAATTTGGATATCGTTCATGCCGAAAATGGAACTTGGGTTGTTAATTTTGATGATGGGTAGGTACTTAGGTCTGTTCGGCTTGTGATCATCACCAAACACCTCGGAATCCGAGTTTTCTCAGTATTTTCCTTACTGATCCAAATCTTTCACTTCCCTATGGATACCTTTTAGTCCACTTCCACCTTCGAAAACTTTATATGATGCTTTGGATCAATTTAATGCAAAGGCCACTCATTTTTGGGTAAATACTTTACCATTTACCAATGTGATCGGATATATTGAAATGATTGAAAATAAATATAGCGCCTGATTTATGATCGGTAACGACTTGATTAGATTGGAGGAAATGTATTAAAGAATTGGCGACTTGCTCTGATGGCTGCCAAACGAGGTGATCATCTTGCTGTACATACTTGGTCAATCCCTTTATCCTTTTGATTTTTCATATCAGATCCATTATATGGTTTTCTTGAGCTAAAGCATGTGTCTCTTTATAGGTCTCATGCTCATCTGACAACATTATCGGATAATGAAGTTTTGGGAGAACTTGGTTGGTGTATACAGATCATCGCTGATGTAACTGGTAAAGTACCTAAATACTTTAGACCACCTTATGGGAACATTGATAATCGGATACGAGTGATTGCAAAGGTCTGTTCGTGACCCTCCACTTCTTTCGAACCGGCATCAACTCATACATTGCATGTCTCACTGTGTCGTCTTTTATAGCATGTTTTCGGTCTAGAGACGGTGATATGGAATTATGATTCAGTAGATTGGGGTTTAAATCAAACTTACGCAACAGGTGATCTAGTTGATACACCCGATCCTGCCACCGCGCCGTCCTACCAAGCCGTAGTAGATGGCATCAAGATCATAGCTGCCAATGGACCAGGTTATGATCCGAAGAAGACTGCAAGCGTGAATCGACAATCAAATCAAGCAGGTTGTTTGATTCTAGAACATGAGTTGAGTGAAGAATCTGTGAGTGCTTTTAAGGATTCATGGGAGTTTGTAAAAAGTCAGGGATGGAAAATGGTACCATTACCTGAAGGCTTACCAGGAGGTGATGGAGATTGGTATCAATGAGTGATTTATCAGACAATTGAGTGTTTTCTCAGGAATGTAAGTTGAGTGTGTGATCTTAATTGAGAGGTTTGGGATGAAGCACTGACCTTTCATGTACTTCTTGGACGTCTGATTGTTGTGACGAACTAGTTTGGACTCTATGGATCGAAACAGATCACTGTTTGTGTCTCTTATACCCTTCTTGTGTCGTTTTCTCTGGGGTCAAATTCTTGCCTAGACTAGATGTTTTACGATCTTTCAAGGTCACTATCACCCTATGCGCTTTGTATGTAGGTAACTGGTGGCTCTATAATGTATTTACTGTAGATGGATATTTCTAACTTGGACCAACCCCATGAGACGACAAATTCCTACTGGAGTAGCTTCTCCTCAAGACATTGATATTTCCTTCTTTATGCTATTCTGCCTCTTCTTGGCAAATTCTCAGACTAGGATTGATCAGTATATATATGCCCTTATTGTTTTATCACTTTGAAACTCGCAGCTTTTCATTTTTCATTTTTTGTGAACTTCTGCTATTCTTTTCAATACAGTGGGTAAACCCGAGTACGTGTTCCAAGCCAGTCCGCATAGAGGTTTGGGTCCGAAATTTTTGAGAAATTTTTGCCATTTTTTCTGCTTTTTTTGGCGGGAGAGTAAGGTTGAGGGGTGGTGTTAGGCTGCAAAACTTTTGGTTTTTTTTTGAAAAAAAAGCAAATTTGGTTGTTATTTGCCACTTGAGCAGCCATATTCATTAAATTATAGGCCTAGTGCGCCGCTAAGTAGCTAGATAGGTACCTAATTGAGGCCTAGGTCCGAAAATCCAAACCTCTAAAAGAGTAAAATCATATTTTTGGTCTCCAAAACCATATTCCTAGATTCATCAAAGCAATGCCTTTTCAATGGTCTGGGTGCCAGTCTCAAACATTCAAATTGAGTGCCCCGACATTGACCCGAAAGGTGAAATTTGATTTTGCAGGGCAGGTCGGAACACGTACTCGGGTTTACCCACTGTATACATTTGGGTTGTAGAGGCTCACATTTTGTCTGGTTATTGTTTACTTGACATCTTTTCATGAAGGCTGCTATGATTTATAGGCTCATGAAAGCTACTAGGGGTGTCAGACTTCAAAAATTCAAGTTATGAAATATCAGAACTTCATCAAACCCTCGCGAGGGCGAGGGAAAGTTATAGGTTCACCGCTTGGTGAAAAGTCTGGTCAACTCTTGAGCCAGGTTAAGTCTTGTGCTCGAGATGTCACTGGCTTGCGTGCTATCCTACACCACAAGGACACATATTTGCGTCAGGGCGTCGGGCGTGTCCGAGATTGGGGACACGGCCCGGCATCCACCAACGGGGTGCTGCCCCGACGTCTGAGTGCGCATATAACCGCACGGCATCCTGAAGATGCGCTGGTGTCGTCCGCCGCCAGGATGACATGCCGGCACCCTGTGCTGGGAACACCTGGGGATATCCGATCAACGAGCATCCCTGAAGAACACTGCGGACAACCATCAGTCATCCAATTGCTAATATCAACAAAGGACCGTCTGGACACCAGGAAGACATCGCTCAGCCGTTCCAGTGGTACTGTCGTTCTCCCAACAGCGACGGATCAATTGGTGGTATGTCCTTTTGCTCTCTCCAGATTTGATTTATTCTTGAATCTGACCGTATGATCAAATTCCTTCAAATCGCCCCTTGTTTTCTTCGAATCTCTCTGAAGAAATCTCAACATCAACAGTCCTCAATCTCGTTACGCACTTCAACCTTCCACACTCTACTTAATCCAACATGTCTTTTGCTCAGAACATGGAATCGCCAGAAGTGACCATTGTAGATACTTGTCAGCATACCATGATACTTTTCATTATGAGCACATTAATGTTCTAAATCTGAAAACGTTAATACTATGTAGATTTTGAAAGATTCCGCTCCGGTGAAACATTTAAATATCGTTGTACGTTGTGTAAAGGCAGAGCAATGAATAAGATTGATAAGCACAAGGGATTACCCAATCACATAGCTATGATAGCTGCTCGAGAGGCTGCTGATCGTGAGAATCAACATCATCTCGGTTCGTTCCTTCAAAATGACGAAATGGATTCTTCGGACAAGCAAGAAGTAGCAGAACAAGACCAAGAGGAAGAGATGATCAATAGTGACAGATCATCACCAGCATGTCAGGGTTATACCGAGGCTCTGATGCAACTTCTAACTGGAAATTACGGTGACTCCGAATCCGAACATTCAGATAGCTCTGAAGAAACTCAAAAGCGTCCCGAGCTCGCTGACGTCAACTGGGATGCAATTCTGATGAACAAGTTGCAAGACGACATGGATCAAAGCTCAATGACCTCGGAAAGTCCATCAAGTGATTCAGGCATGGACAACAACATAATTGAAGAAGACAAAACAAAAGACACACCTCGAATTGATACAGACTGGTATCCGTTCACAAAGGAGGTGTGTCTTTTGGATCTTCAATAAGCACTAGGTCGCTGCATTGCTAATGTTCGGTTCAACTAATGTTCGGTTCCATCCATCAGCAGATTGTGGGACTGTTATCTTCAGGATCTGGACGCCACCTGGTATCAGAGACCGAGTATGAGCATAATCGAATGTTGTTTGCTATATGCAACATCTCTCTACCAGCGTACAAAACTCTAGGACGATTGCGATCAAGGATGTGTGCACGGTTTGGAATAAATGTACAAGAGTGGCAGAGTGCCCTCCAAAACCCGTGCTATGGACTCAGTATTAAAGAGATTGTGGGTCAGGTGAGCGATGTCTCTTGTTTCACAACACCTCCATCAAATTATTAACACATTTATTCTTAACAGGAGCTTTCAAATCCCGTGTAATGGAGCATTTGACCTTTATTCCAGAATATGATCCAAATAAGCCAATAAACCGATTATCTCAGTCCAAAAAGTGGCGTGA
>NW_006768773.1:1647011-1649647 GCF_000204055.1 Melampsora larici-populina 98AG31
CCCAGGGAGAGAATTCCTCAGATCTAAAAATTATTGTGAATGCGGATCAAGATTTCAATTCTCCTTTCTTGATTACTGTTGAAATCGACACAATTATGGCCACCTTCCTGGACTCAAAGGATAGTAAAGGTGTTCCTCTGCATGGGCGATATGGTGGAGTGATGTATCGTGGGTCATTTTATTTTGCTTTTCAACCGTGACATCATATTGATCAGCTGTACATATTCCAACAGAATGTGATGGAGAAGGCTACCGCGAGATACCTCTCCCAAATCCGTGGCGTATTAAAGCAAATGGGAAAGTGATTCGACATGTACCTATAACACTTTATTCAGACGATACTTCTGGAAATGTGTCAAAAAAATGGAACAAACACATGAGTTACTATTTTACTCTATCTGGTTTACCTCCAGGAATGACGAATCAAGAATATAATATTCACTTTCTTTCGACTTCCAACAAAGCAAGCGCTCTTGAGCTCGGTGAGAACGTGGTTACTGAATTAAAGTAATTTCTACACTTTATCATCCAACATCCGCATTTACTGACATCTGTAACTTTTGCTTAGCGTGCTTGGAAAGGACGGATTCATAACTTACGACGAATTGCTGAAAGAAGATGTTCTTGTAATGGTTGTTCCTTTATGTCATCTGGGAGACTCTCCTATGCATGCCGAAATCACCAACACCACGAATCCCTCGGTTACTTTGAATCCCTGTCGAATATGTACACTCAGTGTTGAAACACTGAGTGCGAAACAAGATGCTAAATATACGAGAGCTTTTGTAGGTGTTCATCAAGAAGACGTATGTAATTTTATTCATAATCTTTAGCGGAAAAAAAAAGTAATAGTAACATTGATCCAATCTCAACGTGTTGATACAGGGAGGTCCTAAGCCCCGTGAATGGGCAACTACGAAGTCACAAACTTACGAGTTGTGGGAATTGCTTCAAAATCCGAAGAAGCATGCTGAATTTCTTAGAAAATCAAAAGAATACGGTGTTAAGGACACAACAAATCATCAATTCGTTGGACAGTTTCACAACCTTCATAAAGATCATGATTATTCAAAAGAGGAGGTGCATAAAATGTTTACAGATCTCAACAAACAATTTGGCGATCGACTGTTCAATCCTTTTTTAAAGTTAGACGGTAAGGATTCTGAGCATGTACATTGGTAACGAGATAACTAACGTACAACTTTTAGGTTTTGATGGTCATCTAGATACACCGGTAGAATCTCTGCACGTCGCCTTACTTGGAGTGGTCAAATATCTATTCAAAGATGCAATGGATAATCTTCCGGATTCCGCACTACCTTCTGTTTTGGCGCGATGGAAATCTTTTGATACGTCTGGCTTAAATGTTCCACCGATCCAACCGAGAACACTGACAACTTATTATCAGAGTTTGGTTGGTAAAGACTTTCATACAATCTTACAATCAATACCTTTTGTCCTCTTTCCACATTTCTCTTATGAAAGACGAAGGATGTGGACTGCATTAGTCCACCTAGGTTCTTACATTTTTCAAGCTGAAATCACTCACGTACACACCTACTTAAAAAATTTAAAGAAACTGGTAAATATATTCCTTGGCCACCTTATCCGATGGACCGCACAGTGGACAAACAAACCCAAGTTTCATATGCTTGTTCATCTGGTCGAATCAATCGAACGGTTTGGTCCACTCTCTTTAGTCGCAACACAGAAATTTGAAAGTTTCAATGGTATACTACGAATCGCCTCAATTCACACTAATCGACACAATCCGGGCCTTCACATTGCTAGAATTTTCCTTTACGCCCGCATGCTTCGCCATATATGTTCTGGAGGCTCATTTTGGGATCACAAATACCACTGTCGAGCACGTGCAGGGAATAAATTGATTGCGTTGTTCTCAAAGTCCAAATGGATCCAGAAGTTCTTTTCTTATAACGTTGATTGGAATTTAAAAGGAAATTTCTCAATGAAGGGTATGTTAGTGTATAATTATTTGTGAATGAAAGGATTAAATGACTGATGAGTATCATATTTGTAGGTCAATGTGAAAAAACTGCATCTGGGTCAATTCCAAGCGAGCTGAAGAAGGGATTTCCTGCTCATATTTGGACACCAAAGAAAGAAGCAGTTCTGGCATCCAAACAGCGAGTTCATCTGCAGAACTTTGTTCTAATCGACCTCAAGTCAAGTGACTCGCCACAAGTGGGTCGTGTTGAGGGTTTCTGGGAGGGTACACGCTCCAAAAGTATTGAGCACTTAGTACACATCAAAGTCTGTACAGTCCACGATACCATTGATGAATTTTATGGATTTTGCGGCCTAAGTATCTCTCAAGAAGATCTATGGATATCGATTAGGGTAAATTATCTTTGATTGAAACTTGTCCTTTAGTTTGCATGCTGAAAAAAGATCTTTTACAGGACGGTCAAATGTGTCCTGAATGTCCAACACAATTGCAATCAGGCGAAGTGCCAACCCCAGAAGAGTCCACGAATACACGATGGACAACTTCCAGTGAAATCTCCATATCAGATGCGACATGAAGCCTTCAATGGCTACATAATCAACTCGGGTGCTCTATATTCGGCGGAATCGCATAGAAGTATAGCGAAGATTGATTATAAACCATGGAC
>NW_006768773.1:1649747-1893299 GCF_000204055.1 Melampsora larici-populina 98AG31
GACAAACTTGAAGTTCCTACTCAAGAAGATGTTTTAACTGCCATTCCTTTCCTGCCTGGAAATGCTAGTGGAATGACGGACGAGTGAATTTCATCACAAGTATTATTTTGTTGGATCTGTAATTCCTGTTATCTTTATCATCTTATCATCTTCATCATTTTATCAATTTATCAATTTATCAATTTATCAATTTATCATTTTATCATTTTATCAGTTTTATCTTTTCATGCGATTCATCCGCTTATCCGCTTATCCGCTTATCCGCTTCATCATTTTCATCATTTTTATCATTTTTATCATTTTTATCATTTTTATCATCTGTTGTCGTTATCTTTTATCATGGTATCATTCATGGTTATCTTTCATCACTACAGTATATTACAAATGTATTTTCCCTTAACTATGCTTTATTCGAAATTTTATATTAAAATTGCAACCAATCAAACCGAACTGCGATGAGCAATCTCGTGGGGTCAGCCGAGTTATCGTGGTTTGAAAAAACAACCCTTGGACATCCTAGGGTTCTCAATGTCCAAATTTCATCCAAAGGTCATCCACCGCTCAGCAGGCTGGATGCCCAATGGACGGCACGAGAGGATCCTTTGGGCATCGGTGCTGTGATTGCCCTTACAACAAACCATAACGACGTCCGAAGGATGTTGTTCCGCGCGTTCTGGGCTGCCCGATGGGACCCGCTCAGGCGTCTGGACTTCGGAGTCCGACGGACGTTTGTCCGTGTGCTGTGGGAGGACGTCCGTCACCCACCAAGAAAAATTGGACATCCGGTGGACATCCAACTGTCCTTGTGGTGTATATGTAATGTGCTGTACATGTGAGCTCTGTGACATTGGGTATCTAGTGACAGGGCTCGATCACTTCAAACTCCAATAAGCCAATGAGAACGCGCAAGCGATTACCATCACCAATCCTCAAGCCACAACAAAACCTCAACTTCAAAACTATCACTGATTCCACTTAGCCTGTCCCTTGAAAAACTTATAAGCGTATAGTCACGATGGAATGTTCATTTGGTATCACTGGTACGCAGAAATCATTGTTGGTCTGTGGTCTTGAAGTAACATAGTGTAAGGAAAACACTGACGCTATTGACTCATTCAGGCAAGGATTTTGTAATCTTGTTTGTTGTTGAACCCTGCTTGGAAGTACTAGAAGAACATTTACTAATATGTTTCAATATGCGATCTCATCCCATGTCTCTCGTAGTGCCTCCGACTCTTGTGCGAATCGTAGTATCGTCAAGATGAAAGCAGGAGAGGATAAGCAAAAAGTAGTTTCTAAACACGTAGTGATGGCTTACTCTGGAGAGCCTGGTGAGCTCTTTGAATCTGGTATTGTCACTCAGAAGAACCTTGGTCTCATTGACATTGTGAAATCTTTCAGGTGATACGGTCCAATTTGCTGAATACGTCGAACGTAACTTACGACTTTATGGTATCAGGTACTTCATACTTCCAATGACACAGTCTTTTGATTGTGAAATCTTCCTGACCAGACCTATCATCCCTCGGTCAACAGAAATCACGTAGAGCTTTTACCCCATGAGGCTGCATCTTGGACTCGTAATCAACTTGCCACTTCACTTAGGTCTCGTAAACCTTATTCAGTCAACATGTTACTCGGTGGTTACGACACAGCACGATCAGTACCAATGCTTTATTGGATCGACTATTTGGGTACGATGGCTGAAGTACCCTATGCGGCACATGGATATGGTGCCTATTTCTGTTTGAGTACGATGGATAGATTTCATAGCCCAGACATGAACCTTGAAGAAGGTCTTGCACTTCTCAAGCGATGCATTGATGAACTCAACACTCGATTCATTGCTAATCTTGGAAGTACGTATATATACCTCTTATAAGAGTACAAATATCTTGGTATACTCATTTATCTTTCTTTTTTGTCACTTTCTTAATTTCGCAGCATTCAAGATCAGGGTGGCTGATAAGGAGGGTGTTCGGGAAGTAACTCTGTAATATCTTTTGACGATGTAAAACAATTTTAGTTCCCCTTTGAAGTCTGCTCTCTGGGCCTCAAGTCTCAGTCGCTTTAGATCGTCTAGATGCATCCCAGTGACCAGAGATTGACATTTGCTTTAACAAAATGTGTCAGCTGTGTGTCTCAGAGACGTTTGCTACGAGAAAATCGCGTCAAGAATATAAATGATGTGCCCTCTGGGCTGTCACCGTTCCCGTTGGAAAAGACTGGCGAAAAGACTGCTAGGTCTCGTGTGTGTTCATGTCAACTCGGTGATGTGGCTCGTTGAGCTCCATCGTTGGAGATGCCGGTGCCCGACAAAAATCATTCGATAGATCCTTTAGTACAGCTCGCCACGAAAGTACATATATAACCAGAAGTATAGAGCCAGAATCAGTCTTGTAGAGCTAGAGCCGGTTTCAGTAGCACTTGACAGAGTATATCTTGTGGTGTGTAGCCAGGCTGCTGAAGTTATCTGGATCTGATCACCTAGAGATGGCCTAACATTCGAGTGGGTTGAGAAATACTTCCATGAGGTCCAGGAGGCCGTGATGATTCCTGAATGCAAACAAACAATTACGGGTATCATTGTTCCATAGAGTCTGCGTCTATATCTCTGAGATGAGAATTTTCGCGTAATTTCAAGATACATTCCCTCCAGCATACAAGCTTAGAGAGCAAACCAGCTGACCCGCTAAGCATCTGAGTTAGATGTCGGCTTATGAGTCAAACTGCTTAGTTGTACTGGGGAGAGCATTTGAAGTAGATTTAGAAGAGTCACGCCTGTGGGCACCATGGCGAAAATTTCAACCTGGTGCTCACGCGCCTGAAGATGATTTTCAGTTGGTCCTTCAGGAGAAAAGCTTGAGCTTGACCTGATGTTGTCACTGATGAAGCAATCAATCCGCACTTTGGAATATGTAAATTTCGAGCTGCTCGTTCTCCAGGTCTCACGACTCCCTCAGAAGATATTCAAGGCAAAGTACGTGACGGTGAAAGGGACTATTCATTCTCGTGGACGTCAGCTGAACTCAGCTGGAGAATGAATGCGGCAAATGCAAATACTACAGCAACACGCTGATGACTTCTCAGCTTATGCGCGCTATACCTCAGCTCAAAACTTGTAGATAAAAACAAGCCTGGTTGCTAGTTTTGGGATCTTCAGAATCATCACCCTAGAGAGTTCATCTACACACCATTCAAATCATTCACTACTTCTTATACGAAAAGTTCAAAAATGCTTTATAAAGACTTCGCTAACCCATCCACTCCTTCACAGCCTACTTTGGCAACTCGTCGCCGCGCTTCATCTCTACCAGAATTGCATGAGTTGCGTGCAAGACGAATCTCGTATGATTTCGATCCAGCTTATTATAGTCTGAGAGGAGACATAATAACATCAGAAGAGGTGTTTTTAACCGCGCAGTCTTCGCCCAACTCATCTTCAGACTATATACCACTAGCATCAATTGAGACACGTGAGGCGTTTGCAGCAATCGAACGAAATAGGATCTCTTCGAATTTGAATGATCAATTTAATGATTCCTTGATATATAGCGATGACTATATTCCTCTATGGTCAGTCCTTTTTGTATCATCAAAAGCTAATGTTCATTCACAAACATTTACGCATTTTTTTCATATGCAGTTCTTATAGACCACTCCGAACTTGGAAGCGTGTGAACGAAGTCCGTGAAGACCGCCCAAGTTCGCCTGATCACTTCTATGGATCTGACCAGACGCTTAGCCGACGTGAACAAATATTGAAGCTATTTCCAACGATCCCACCGCCACCACAGGTCCCTTTACCCTCACTTCCACCCCCTATCTTTCTTAGTGGTAGTGGGGCTGCAGAGATAGTTTGGAGATATCAGACTGAACCAGCCCTATCCCGAGCTCCATCACCACCTACAAGCTTACTCCGGAAAGCTTCAATTGGAACCTTTGGTGAACCTAGTGAGTAATCTTACGCTAAAATCTGTCCAACAGAAACCAAGAGGCGATATTTCAATCGAGCTCAACTTTTCGGGCTCTTTGTTGAATGATATACAGAACTTTCTCCTGCAAGAGCACTTAAACAATCTTCAGCATTTCTTAGACCAAGAACCATGTCAGGAAAATTGCTCAAAATGTTTAAATACGGTCGAGATTGAAATAAAAAGAAAAATGAAGGAGAGAAATAGAGATATTTTTGATGAATAGATTGTTTCTGGATAACATCTTTCTGTTGGGTCCATTGTTCTGGTTACTGGTGGAAATGAAATTTTAAAGTTGATCTTCTGAAATCCTTATTGTGAAAGGCTTACTGAAATTGATCGATCAGGTTTTATTAAGGTGAGAAAGCTGGCTCTATAATTTAGAAACTTTGAGTCATAATTTAATTTCTTTTTCAAGGGATGGTCAACTTGTGATGAATTGCATACACATTTCTAATCATCTTTTGTGTTCATAATCATCGACCTTTACATATTCACTGAAATTCTTAAGCCTTTATTAATGGGTTGACTCACACTCCTGATCATTTCTCAGAACATGATACGTTTATACTTATATCTACTGAGCTTCACATCATGCCAGATCTTCTCATCTTCTACACTTTTTTATCATTTAATGTGACGCCTTACCTCACAGATGTCTCATCATATCGCTATTCATACAAAAAGCACACAAGAGTCTGGTGATGACTGCCCAAAGACAAGGATGGCATCAAATGTGTAAGCACAAAGATTCAGCTAAGCTTACAATGACGCAGTAGTATAGGATGTACATATATACGACTTTCCAGAGCCACAGCTGAACAAAACTGAAGTAGAAGCCATGCTTTGAGAGCGCAGATGCCACCGCGCCATGGTAATAGTCAAGCTTGACAAAAGATTATGAGGGGCTGTGCCAGAGTACAATATACATTGCCCTTTTTCTCGCGAGTGTGCGCTTTAGTTCTCGCTGGATACAGGTCTTCAGTTTGACCAATACAGCCTGGTATCGTCTAGTGGTTAGGACACCAGGTTCTGATTCACCAGTACATCCTGGTGACCCCGGTTCAAACCCGGGTACCAGGTTTCTTTTTGCGTTCTGGACGGGGCATTGGGCTTTTCGGACCTTGCCAACAGCGAGGGAGGTTTTGTTTCGTAATGGGATTCCAGAAATCATCTTGATGATTACTTCGGTAACCTTTTGACATGATGAAATTTGACCGAACTGGTTGCACGATCGGTTTTGAGATCTTTTTGTATGTGCCCTAGATGCCCAGGTAAGCATCTGAGGCATGCACAACTTGGTATTTTGAGGTTGTGTGAAGTTACAGCTGAAAGAAAATAGGAATCCAACAACATTATCCTAACAACAGAAATTCTAAACAAAAAACAAGAGCTCAATTATCTTCGCCCCATCAGATTCAAAGAAGTGGATGATCATGATACAGTGTGATGAGCGGGGACGAAGAACCGATTGAAGTGGCATCCATTGGCCCAATGTGTTGTGCCAGATATATAACCCTCAGTGTTACTGAACCGAATGACGCGGTTGACTGTATCTTCCGAGACGGAAGCAATTGTTCATGATGTGTCGATGAATATGTGCCTCAAAAAAATCATTATGACCGGCGGAAACATTCAACTGGGTTACAAGTACCAATACCCTGCGATGGGGATGCTGAGGATATACTGGATTATATGTCCTAGAATGGTTGGAATGTAAGTGACGGGGAGTCGAGACGAAGCGTTGGGTATGTTGGATCTCCGAGTCTACCAAAGAATAAAACCTCACACGCTGATACGACCCAACCAACCCTTGAGTGCTTTCCAAGATAGGCGTTTGTAGACTCAGTTGAGAGACTACAAGAAGAATCGTCGAGAGTCAGAACTCACTTGTGAGCACTGAAATTCAGCTGGCCATGATCCAGGAAAGGTCTAGGATCCTTTGGTTTTTGAGTTACTTCACAGCTTGATGTTCTCAGTTTGGTGGTGAGCGAGTCTTTTGACATTGATGTAGAGCGGAGCTGGCCTCAAGGATTTCCCGAGTGTTGCCGTTTGGCTTCTTGATGACCAGTCTTTAAAGAAAAGTGTGAACAAGAATAAATCTTGACAATGAAGGATCTGGTGTGTCTGAATGCCTCCTGTCACTCTTAGGCTTTGACTCGAACGCAACTCAAGTGACTCTGACTATCTGGTCACCTTTCGCGGCGTCATCTTCGTATGCGTCCTCTTGAGGGGCATCGGACCTGTACACTGGGCCGACATTGATTCCTTTCTGGACACAATGAATAAGTATTGAAGCTCACAAAGCGGCCAAACTGATGACATCAGACCTCACACAATTCATAAGCCAACCACAATCAATCACGAGGAGATCACATATAGAGATTGTTGAGAAAAATGTTGACCCTCAATTTCGGGAAGCATTCTAATCGCTCACCAGTCACTGTGGGTCAAGATGGGATATAAAGAAAACTCGGCTCTTGGTGTCACTCTTCGAATTAGATAACAGTGCTTCGGAATTGTGAAAATAACACTTTATTTATATCCTCAGAGGTTCTGTTGCCAGAAACTAATCCCCTGTACAAAGAATTCAGAGACCAGCGGTATGATTTATATATTGAACGCGCTGGTCATTGTCTGTGAGCTTGAGGCTGAGCTTTGTGAATATATGTGCTTTTCGTCTTTTTACCTTTTCGGCCGTTTGCTATATTCACACTATTAATAATTGAGTTGGTGTTAGACTTGCACCCGTGAATCGATGCAAACATTCCAGCTCCAGTCCAAGGCGTTATTGCTCCTAAAACAAGACTGATGCAATATTGATCAAATGTTGTGGACCCATATAATGTACTGCAACACTTGTCAGATTGAAAAACATTCACGATTGAATGCCTTCTGCTCAAGCTTGCTGGCCCATTAGGCTTGGAACTATCACTTAGATCTTTCCAAATATAAATGATGGCCGAAAATCAAACCTATCAAGGATCCATCCTTGGGTTCAGGATCTTTTGGGGCTGATGACACAGTCGCGAATATAGAAAGCCACTTAGTTATCCAAAGTGGAAAAACTAGGTAGATATTGCACTTACAACGCGTGTCTTTAATCTCAAGTTCACTTTTATGAGTGGGCGGACAGCTTGTGGGCGTGATTTGACGTCGTTTGCTAAGCCTGACCGGAATGACAGATGAGGCCAAACAAGAGAAGGGATGTACGAAGAGTCCTCAAGAGGTCGGGACGGTAATGGTTCAGACCCATCGCGTCTAAGCCCAGAAACCTCCACGATGCGTGAGGCACAAGTTGGCTACGGGAATGGAATCTGAATATGCTCGGTTACACGAGATAATCAAAATGCTTTGTCTTCATTCCTGCAAAGGCTGCAAGTAGTATATATATAGACTCGAGCTCTCATCATCCCACAGTCGATCATACAGAAGTACTAACTACAAGTCGTAAAATTGGAAAGTGTGATATATATGATAACTAACGATTCGTGAAATCGAGTGATCCAGAGTGTCATGATGTCCGACGTGTTTGTGTCCCAGCGATAACCGACCCACGACAGTAAGAGCTCGAAGGACATCGAAAGCACATCGAGATACGAGACCGTGATATCGAATACGGCATTGGAAGCATCAATCAGAAGCGGAAGTGAACTTTGAAGCTTTGATTTCGTCTTTCGCGTCTCAATTCAAAAGGAGGCTATCTAGTGCATCCGGGTGTGGTTCGCCGTGTCATCTGGAACTAAGAGCGAATGTGTATCTTCCGATAATAAGGTGGGGTCCACCGTCAAATTTGATAGTTGATTTGAACGCTCCTCTGAAGAAGAGTACGCGCAAGCCCATAATAAATGACGAATACAAACAATCAGATCTAGTTTGAATCTGAGCAGGGAGATATGATATCTTCAACTTACTCCGAGTAATCTCGACCACATCCCGAACAATTCCGAGAAAGCAGTGCCGGAGAGGTTTAGAGAATGTGTGATAATCTAGTCGTGTGAGCACTTCACTAACATCGACTGAAAACGTAGTTCCTTCAAACTCCATGGGTACATCGATGGTTTTCTTCTTCTTAATCAAAGAGTCTTGATCACCATCAGATCCCTTAGTGGGCCGACCGCGTTTGCGTTTGGGTGATGTGGAAGCGTTCGAGTCAACGATTGATTTACGTGGCCTTCCTCGGCCTCGCTTGACAGGCGTATCAGCGGAATCCGGCTTGGATGTGGGTTCAGATGTGAATTTTACTGATGATGGGTCTATTGACATATTCGAAGTAGTAGTAAGTGATCGATTTGTAGAGTGCTTGGTGACTTCAGCTGGTTTATCGCAGACTGAGAGATCAGGGTGAATCAAAGAAGCGGAATCATAATGTATGCATGATGTGCATCGGGAGTTTAAGTCAAGCCGGTACCGAGTATACATGTGTCAAGAGCATCCACTGATGATCCAGATTCCACAGCAGAGTCATGCATGATGCGGGTGTGTGACAATGTGGGTCGTGAATCAATTATCAGACACATGTAAAGGATCACCCTGACGTGCCTGACGTACCTGACGTGCCTGACGTGCATGCAGATGCTGCAGAACAACCTCAGCAATACCATGCTCTTACGAGGGCTGTGACAAACAAAAGCCTGTAGGTTTTCATGCTCAAGGAGACGAACTTTGAGCGTCTTTTTGAGTATTGTTAACTTCAGAAAAGTTTGTTCAGTTGTCCCGCGAGTCTTGACAAGGTGCACCGACGGCTTCCATACGCAAGAGGACGGGTGTGGTTAAGAGAACAAGTTTTTTGAAGTTGGGGGTCAGGAAACAAAGATCGGGAGGATCGAAAGTTGGAACTCACACAAGGTGACCGTAGGAATCTTGATGAGGAGATGTCAAAACAAGCAAATTGTAGGTCCCAGGAAGGGCTTGTTCAAGCTAAGTCCCAGGATAATCCCAGCGTTCAAAATTATTACAGAAATCGTGTGAGCGCTTCTGAATATGACTCAATCAAAGGGCACCGTCATGATTTGGTCTAGAATTATTGAATGAAATCCAAAACATTGCCATAGCCCGACGAATTCAAAAGTAACAACAATACAAAGAAGTGAGAAATCAAAAACAAAGAAAATCTCGAGAAAGAGTGCCATACCTTACACCCTTTTCACCTTCAAAAACACACAACATATCAAAAGGAAAGGAAAGAAGATATGTATGTATATAGAATGGCGCTTATAAAGGAAACCGTTTGACCGGAAAGTAAGAGAACCGGAAGACGGTTGACCCAGTGCGTAGTCCCTCATTTCATGTCGAGAAGTTGAATACATGGACTGTGACTACGCGTTGACCATTCTTCAACTTGGAATCTGAAGCCAGTCAAAAATGAGACGCTCGAAGTGTGCGGTAGAGGTAGAGTTGTTATTCTGCAACACAAGGTAAATAGTCATCTTGGTGAGTCGAAGAATGCAACTTGCTTGATGGTGGTCTGTACCTCACATCTTTGGTGTGTCATGTAGACACCGTTTTGACTATTGACTATAATCATTCTATTTGACCCATTGATGTATTTGTGCAGGTTTTTCAATTTGAAGGGTCTTTCATCTTTTTTTTTTGGAGGACTGACCAGTTCTTTGGCAGCTACGATTACCAAGCTCCCTCGCTCATGAGTCGCCGAGGTCGTGAGGGAGCTTGATAAGTTCGCTTGCCAACTATCTTTGCTTGAACTTACCAAAGTGCATCCTTGATCAAATTCCTACCAAAACCAAGCCAAACTAATGGGAAAGAAAGTAATTATACTGGGAAAGCCTCTGTGGATATAATCGAACAACAAATGGAAAAAAACTCGTTAGGCGACGATAGGATAGCACTCTTTTTTGTAGCAGTTGATCAAGAAACTTCGATCAGATGGTGAATGTCAGAGATCTTGGGTCAGAGTTGACGGGATGGATCATATGAATATGATGCTTTACGTTTTTTTTTCGCGTCGTTTGTAGCAAAGTAATGCATAATCATTTCACGAAAAATGAGAATTGTCATTTAGCCCGGGCTACTTTGCAAGTCTAGCTTTCCACAACACCGAAGTGTTTCCCAAGATATGGGCGAGTTTGATGGCAATGTTATTTGCAGGACATCATGATGGTTTGATTCCGAATCCTGCGCTTTTCTATGGCATCTCATTGATCACTACCAGTGTTTAGCTCGTTATATGCGCTGATTAATGAAATTGTTCTGAAGGAGATATGGATTTTTGTTTTTCAATGAATAAAAAGGCAGCTTTGTTGTTGAACTTGAAGGTCACTCAGCCAAAAACCTCACAGCGCTTCCTTCCTTCTTGATTTCTTAAATCTCTTTACTCAATCTCAACTTTGGCTTGCTCTTGACCACTTTTACCTTTGCAATCACCTTTACGTCGGTAATTTCCTCTTTACCTTCAATCATCACTTTCAAGATAGTCTTTATACTCATATTGACTTGACTCTAATTCGATATCTTCAATTTGTGTCAACAGTAGGACATTTATTGTTCAATCATGTCCTTCGATTCACAATTTGACTTAGATTTGTACCTTGAACCCTACTATCATCAATCGTGAGTGCTTCTTCTGGCTTCTGTCTAGCTTTCGGTCATCTCGCCGAGCAGGGCGATCAAGTTGAAGTGTTCATGTTCCAAGCATTGATATATCTTCTTCTGGCTCGTAGCCTTTCAGCCCTTGACATCCAAAGCGAACATCCAATCTCATTTGCTTCACAATATGCTCCTTCGCAAGAGAAGTTGATGCCTTCACTATTCGAATCTCTCAACCCAGATCAACCTGGTCAGAACACCGGGGAATATCCCATCCTTGGTCATCTATTGAGTCCGCAGTCTTGGACAAATTCTTTCAATCTGGTCAACCTCAAACAACCAGATCTCATTGAGAGCTCACTACAACACCCCGGCCTCACTTCCCCAAGTCTTGAAGATGAGAATCTTCACTCGCTCACAAACGAAGTGGACGTGGTACTTTCTGCAAATAATCAAGTAGCAAGCTCGCCAATGAAGGGGAAGCGAAAGAGGTCCGCAAGTAGTGAAAACTTGGAGGTTTTTCAAGGTCTTACAACTTGCGAGACATACAAGATCTTCGAGTGCAAACTCGATCCAAATTGCTTTCAAAAATTTAACCGTGCTGAACATCTTGCTAGGCACGAAAGGTGTGGTTTCATTTCATCATTCTGTGTTATGTGACTCAATTTTCTGAAAATATATTTGATTTGATCTCTTTTAGGAAGCATACAAAAGAAAAACCCTTCAAGTGTCACTGTCCAAAGGCATTCAGTCGTTTAGATAACTGGAGGTAAGAACAATTTCAGTACCAATAACGAAGACCTTGAAGACTTTAACTTACTCTGATTTGATGTTCTAGACAACACAAACAGGCTGCTCACAAGCTTACTCCAGTGGCAAACGCAGAGCAGGAAAAACTTCTGATGCAAGTTCAGAAAGACTTGCAACGGTTAAACAAGTTGAGAATAGCGACGATCGTTGCTGAAACAAGACCAGTGCAGATCCCCACGACAAAAAAAGCGAAAGCTGCTCCAACCCAAGAAAGGAAGCGGGAAACGAAGAAGGCTCCATCGTTAAGCTTATCGCACGAAGCCAGCGGGCCGTCGAAAGTGCCATTTCAACCACCCGAGCCACCTTGCATAGATCTTCCACAGCTTCACCCTTACACTATAGTACCGGCTTTAGAATCCTATGATTTTTCAACTTCACCGTGTTCCAGTCATAGTCAAGGCTTCCCAAGCAATGCGACCGATCTGTCGGTATACTCATTTGGTATAGGATCAAGCAACTCAGATTTCACGCCGCAGGCCACCTATTCCACTCCCCGTGACTTCTCCACAAGTCCTTACTCAACCCCTATGGACTTCAATCGGGTGATCTCTTTCGAAGATATGCTTCATTCTAGCACGACACCTGTTCCTCAACTTTCCAGTTCTTTACCAGGCATTCATCCTGGACCTTCCTTTTCATCACTGGAACCGTTTTATTTCTATTCTAATCCTATTGAACCTTTTCCTTATGATCCTTCAACATTTGTACCTTCTCGTTCCTCAGTCCATTTCTCTGATTCTTCTGATGAACCTCTGAGTCTAAGTTATGTAAATCATTCATCTTCCTTGTAGTTATCAGTCCTCTTTTTCTTGTTTATCGCTAATAAAGCTTGTATTCCTGTCTCCTCTGCATTGAAAAGTTATTTTGTCCTCCAATTTGATGGGATGCCATAAGCTGTCATAAGAACTTCATCATGACTGTTCCTGTTTCACCTGTCTCAGTTGACGTAACACTCATAAGGGCCCAATGAGAAGCTGTCCTTTTTTCGTTACGATGGCTCTTAGGTGACATATCTCATGGACATGATATTTTCGAACCTTCGCACAATTCAAGAATGATCTTCCACTTCTGTTTTGATCATGGCTGGCTTTGTTAACCGCCGCATAGTGATCTCGTCCCTATCAGGAGCTGATTGTGTGTCTCTGGGCTTCCAAACAACACAACAACTGACGGGCGCATATGTAATATCATTCAGTTCATGTTCAAATGCTCGTCAGTGAATTTCATTCTTTCGTTCATGCACCAAATCATCACTGCTAAATCACTCAAGTCATGATTTTGAAATCTATCTATATATATAGTAGCAACATTTCTTGATACCCGTTTATTTCCCAGTTGTTTCCTCTACGGTTTTCCCACCACAAAGAACCCATCAAAAGAAATTCTACTAATAAAAAGCTACAGAGACGATGTAACAAGAAAAAGATAATACCCGAGAAAATGTGATGAGATTAGTTTTAAGAATCAAAGACTTAAACATAATCTCCTGGGTTCCAACCTCCTCTTAGAGTTTGACCGATCTGAAAACTTGTTCGACGTTGTTGTTTAGATGATACTCGACCTAAACATTTACAGAAATCCACATCAGATCAAGCACGAGAGATTTGGAGAAAAAAAAGGTCAAGAGAATGGAAACCTACCACCAGTGGTTCTCATCTCTTGACAAACAAATGCATTAGGTGCTCCTAACCATTCATCAAAATGATATTTACCTCCTGCTTCACGACTAGGTTCAACATCATCACCTGATCCGAATAAATCTAAAGCTAATTTAGTATGTGATACACCTGCATACGTTGTGATACAACGTGGATTGACAAGGATACGTGCTGGACTGAAATCCGAATTCGGTACTTCTTTCACTTTCGGTTTCGATTGATTTGTAACTTGTTCTTTTTTACCATTCGGCCCAGGGGAGGAAGTCACTGTCTTTCTCTTTATAACTTTCTTTCCCTTCTTCTTTTTTTTTGAATCCTTTTCTTCTTCTTTCTTTGAATCGCTCTTTCCTTCTTCTTTCTTTGATTCCTTCTTTTCTTCTTCTTTCTTTTCATCCTTGATGATCTCATCTCGTTTTTTCTTTTCTTGTCCTTTCGGTAATGGTTTCCCACCCACCGCCTTTTCTTCTTTATTCGTCACTCCTGTTACCTCTTGTTCGGCTTGTTCCATTTGTTTCTTCTTTTCTTCTTCTTTTTCTTCTCCTGCTGTTAAATCTCTTCCTGCTCCTACTCCATCTGTTTTATCAAAATCAGCTTGTGGTAAATGTTCATTATCAACCAAATCTACGTTTCCTTGTTGTTTTTCTTCTTGAATTATGTCAGTTTTCTTTTCATCTACAATCGGTTTAGTAGGTGTTTCAAGAACATTCTCTTCTACAGGTATTGATAATCGAGGTGAAATGACTCTAATTAATTCTTCCATTTCTTTCGATACACCTCTAGGTTGACCTGATTTTTCACGTTGTTTGGCTTCTCTAGCTGTTTCCTTGACTCCTTCTTGAGCTGCCATAAGCCAAATATCACGACAGAAATGCATTTGACTTGAATCCATACAAGGTCCTTCAGACCAAACAGGAGATTTACCAGCGCCAGCCGCAGTGATATTAAAGACCCCATCAATTGATGATCGATATTTGATTCCAGCGTAATAGGTAGTCGCAGGGTCAACGATATGAGATCCTGATTCACAACAGAAAACTTGAAAGGGTAAATGTTGATTGTAACGTGATGCACTGGCTGCATCACGAGGTGGAGCTTCGCTGAGAGGCGAAGTAGATTTGGATCCTCTGAACAGATTTCCGTCTAAATCACGTGTACGCCAGCTGATGATGAGAAAACCGAATTAAAGGAGTGATCAGAAAACCGATGAAAGATTTGAATTGATGTAGAATGACTCACCGATCATTGTAAATGAAAAACCCATTATGTTCTTTCCAATCCATACTACAGACCATTGTTGCTTGATTCATAAGACTGATCCTTAGAGTCTCTAGTAAGTCATTAGGACAAGTGAAGCCTTTAAGCCAAATCACCCTTGAAAACGTCACTTTTCGTCTTTCATATAATTCAAAGAGAGGTTCGAGTGCCAAGTTTCGAGTATAAGCTTCTTCTAATGGATAATAAGATGCAGCCGGATCTTCAGTCATAGGAGGTAAACGTCTAATTCTAAAAGGAATCCCTAAGATCAACATCACAGCCTCTGCCAGATCACAAAGAAATGGAGTTGAATCTGATGAAGCATAATCTACAATCGAAACAAAGATAGTTTGAGTTCCGACTTTCTTGGAACTTTGAACAATGGCAGCTAATTGATCTATAAAGAAATGATCAGCTGAATGAACTACTAAAGCAAAAAAATATCTCATTCCAGGTTTCGAAAGATCAGCATAAGGATCTTCATCATCACTTGCAAACGGTCTAGTAAGTGTTGTACAAGCTGCTGCGGCCCAACCATTAAATGATAATAATTCTTCGACTGTTCCTTTGATGACTTGTTCATCTAAATGAATCGTTTCAGGTGCACTTGCAAATGGTAATTGAAACCTTTGCCAAAAATCTTCCATACCAGTTTGAATATCTAAATCAAATAAATCTTTACCATCTTCTCTATTGATTCTAGATTGAAGAAATGGATATTTTTGAGGATTTAAAGCGGTTGAAGCAAGTGGTGTGCCTATGGTGATACGTTCGAATACATTTGCTATAGCTATTTCAGAATGAGCAGAGGTTTTAGTTGACTAGAAAAGAAAGATGAACCAAAAGTTAGTGAGAAGGTTTTTCCCATGATCGGTCAAGAGTTTCAGTTTTAGATTTACCTTTGAAGGAAAGAAGATAGATTTGATGAACCAGATTGCGATTAGAGAACCGATGATACGAAGAGTGAGTCTTTGATTTGAAGTGATAGCCATGAAGAAATCGATTGAAAACACATTCAAGAAGTTCAAGTGACCAAATCAAATTCACACTGAAACTCAAAGTGGTGCAACCCTATCACACTCAATTTGACTTCACACCACAACACACTATCGATTTCTTTAATCACACTTCATCACTTCTCTCTTGTGAGCACCTATCTACCACTTTCAACCCGAGCTATACTTACTCAAACCAACATGAAACACTTCTTTGCAGTTTGATTGGATTATTGTGGATGTACTTCTTGAATCACAAGACTGGCAATAGCTATCCAAGAGATCCTCATGTTTCACAAGTCAATCACAGGGGGGATCAATGATGATATGTTGTATGTCCGATGAAGAAACACATAAGTGATAGGTATCAGTGACATCCAACACTGTCAGTCAAATCCCATTTCAGATTCAGCGCTTCAGCTTCAACTTCAACTTGGGTTCTCAACTTTCCAAAATGCTGCAAATCTTTCCGGCAGCAATTTCAACTTGCTTTACATCAATCCTCAACACATCTCACAACATCCGACCTTCAATCAACCAAATCGTACGAGGTCAAATCCGATGTCGTGGTGATCTAGCACCACGTAAATTTAAATATCGAAAAGCATTTAAAGGTCGATTACCGATACGAACAGGTGGTTCAACTGTAGCAACTACATTAGAACATGGAGATTTTGGTCTTAGAGCACTTGAACCATGTAGACTGAGTGCCAAAACACTTCAATCTTGTGAAACGGCTATTAAGAAAGCCATCAAATCGGCTAAAGGTGCAAAGTGTTATTTGAGAGTGTTTCCTGATTTACCGGTTTGTGTTAAAGGAAATGAGACTAGGATGGGTAAAGGAAAAGGTCCATTTGAATTCTGGGCTTGTCGGTATGTTTGATTCTTGATTATGATTCATTGAATCTTACATTTTTTTTAGATTGAACCGGAATTGATGTGATGGAATCCACTTTTTTCTATCTTTTGATCTTCAGTGTACCTGTTGGTAGAGTTTTGTTTGAAGTGGGAGGAGGTCGGATTCAAAAGGAATTAGCTTTTGCTGCACTTCAACATGCCAAACCTCGTTTACCAATCAAAACCGAATTCATCGATCGTGATTCGAAAGCTAGACTTGGAAATCTTTTGATTGAAAAACCTAGGAGTGAACAGAGAACATCTTCGGCTATGGCTGAAGCATCTAATACTCCATTAGCTGTCATTGGTCGCATGTTGGAGGCTGTTAGAGAAACTAGAACATCATCATCAGCATCATCAGCATCATAGAGGCAGTTTTTGAATTCAAGGACACCAATGATCGAACCCATAATGCCATACCGAATATTCTTGGAATTGATACTACTACCGCCAGACTTCAGAAGTCAAAAACGAAGACCCAAATCCAATGGTTCGGACGCGCAGCTCAATGAAAGATAGTTAGGACGAGAGTTGTACGAAAGCTCCAATCGACCGACTTACACTCGAGCCATCATCCTGTTGGTAGACTCTATCATGATCCTCGCAATTTTGTAAAAACTCATTTTGAACTTGGTGTGAAGGCACCTACAATGAAAATTCTACCTAGATTATGTGGATGCAGAACCGCGTGATTGGTACGATCGTAGCTCAATAGTATACCATCTCGAGCTTATAGTGGCTTGACAATGCCCGGCAAAAAATATTACTAATGGTGTTATGCGTGCATCACGTGCTGATATTCCCCTTGGCCAAAGAGAAATGAGTGTGAAAGTGTGACTGTTGGAGGATCCGTAGTGTGACAGAGTATAACACTAGAAATGAATTTATGGATCGTTTGTCATTCCAAAATTAATAAAGTGTGTCATACAATCAAACTCAGAGTGATTTTATAAATCTTTTGCCTTTCCAAAATCCAATAAAGAGCTTAACTTACCCCCCAACTATCATGGGACTGACTCGCCATAAATATCTACATACAGTCAATTCCATAAAACTTGATCAGTCTTGTCGAAAAAACTCAAGGCTAGAGAAAATTTGAAATGAATTTGTCTCAAGCCATTTCTCATTCAAGAATATACCAAACCTCGATAACACTTGGATCAAAATCTACTTTGAACTAAAGCCAATAAGCATTTACTGAACATGCTTGAAAGCCACATATGTTTGACGAGCAATTGGATTTGGAACCCAATGCTTGACCCAAGTCCTATGCAGGAGTTAGTTAGGTGTTGTGTGGATTTTTTCCAAATGATATCTCAAACCTCATGAGCCAAACTAGCTTCCTCAAATTTGTTCCTTCGCGCCAGATCATGTAGTTTCCTGTTGAGTAAATACACGATGACCTGTCCCTAATACTTTCATTATCATTCGGTAGGTTCTTGTATATATTATTCTCAGTATCCTACTTGGTTAACTTTACATCTCACTTTCCAAAAGACCTTATGTTTTCAATCCATTAAAATTTCATAATCATTTCATAATCAGGTTTTACAAATACATACATACCACATCTTCAACCCATTTCACCTGCTATTCTTCTGATTTTGTAAAAGATGTGAAAATTGAAATCCAAAGGTATTGTGCAAGAGCTGTTCACCTTTTTGCTACCAGCCTGTCAATCATGCACATCATTTTCAGAGACAATCACTCTAAATACGATACCCCGATTTTCCTCGCTTGACACCACACAGGTCCTCTATGTGCAGGTCACGCCGCTTTACGAGTCGCTATCACTGGAGATTCCCGTATTGAAAGGGTTTTGAAATCCAACGGCTTCTTCCTCGGAATCAGAATCAGATTCCTTTTCTCTATCTTTACCTCTTGAAACATTTTTAGTAGGTGAATCCCAATCTGATGGAAAACGACCCAATGAGATTACAATCAATAAGTCAATTGGAACAAATATATCACTATCCTGAAAATGATCAAACCACGTTCTGAGAATGGTTTGGTGCGCGACTCACCTGCGACCCCCTTCAAGCGTATGGTCTCTAATGGAATAACGGGCCGTTCGATCGGAGCGTTTGAAGAGAACCTCGCATCTTTCTATAATATGCCAAAAACCGAGGGATCATCAGACCTGAACTTGCCCGGATCCCATTGATGCAATTGAAGATCTTGAATAACTAGTCAAAAGTTACTTACTGATTTGAATCGCTTAAAATTTGGTCCCGAATCTTCGCTCATCCTCTGCTTCGCATTCATGCCCACAGGTTTTCTCATCATCCTCACATAATCCACCTGGAAGGAACATTGAACGCCCGCACCCTCCATATCTTCCTTTGTCCATCGGTCCATTTCCCTTATTTCTTCTTCTGCCATATCCACTTCATTCCACCCGATCCGACGACATTCACTAGGAACACTTGTGAGGAGAACTGGTTTGGAGATGCGTAATTTGTTGAACTCTCGGTTGGCATCTAGCTCTAGATCAGTCATCTTCTTGCCATGAGTTTTGACGACTAGAAATCTTTCAGTCTTGTCATCCTCCACAGCTTTCCCTTTATCTTTTTGCTTTGAAGTGCCAGTAGCCTTTGAGCGTTTTGGGGTAGTGTTGGATTTTGGATCTCGCTTTCGACGTTGACGTGAAGTGGGTTCATCCGAATCACTATCAATCTCAATCGGTGAAATTGCACGCGGCTTTTTACGAGAATCACTAGTTGACATTGTGACATTGCCAGTATCAGGCTTATGTTTCCTTTTGTTAATCTTTTGACGTTCTGCGTCTCCTCGGAGCATTGCTGTAGCTGGTCCTTCGATATTGTTAATATCCTGGATGTCGATTCGACCATTCATTCTAGTACTTCTTACACTTGTGAATGCGGAGGAACTGGGTTCATCACGCCTTAGACGCGGTCTTTTGTCTGGACGAGGTGGACTTGGCAATGAGCTCTCGGGTTCCAAGTTGGCATGATCGTCAAAGGTGGGACAGTAGCGATCCATATCAAACTCTTGTCGATCTTGAGCTCGACGTTTGAGTAGTCGTTTTTGAGGTTGCTCTGAAGGTTGGAGAGAAGGACCGGGCTATTCAGGAAAAGATGATGCTCAGATCTTCTATCTCCACCAAAAGCAAAAACATTGGATTGTTCTATCACACACAGTTTTTGATGAATAGTCTCCTGTGAGCGGGTTCGATGGAGATCGTCCAGAACCATTCGAAGCGCTAACTTGATATCGATCAGACCTGGTTGTCAATTGTTTCCTATCATTCTTAGCCAGGACAATGGCCTACTAAAAAGATGAATATCTTAGTTCTGATCTCAGTCAAAGCTTTCAAAAGACTCACAGCACTGGCCGACAAATCACCAGATTCGTTGGCTACATCAATCCTTGCATTCTTTTTCAATTCTTCTAATTCGTTTGGCTCTGGCTCATCGCCAAACATACCGGCATAGTCTCTTAAACGTTGTTCGGATGTCCTCAAGGCTGCCCTGCGAGGCTGAAAGGAGAAGATAAGCACAGTAGTGATGTAAATAAGTGCTCTCAAACCAATTACATCTTGAAGATGGATGGTAAACACTAACTGGTAGTTTCCGCTGGGCAGGCCGGGGTGGTGATTGCGTAGGTAATACCTCATCCGCATCAATTATGGAAGTGGCCCTATCAGCTCTGGAGGTAGCTGTGGCGATCTTGTTACTAGTGACAGGCTCTGATGGTTCTGGGGAAGATTCATCACTAGTTTGAACTCGAGTTGATTTCTTTACTGATGGCTCTGTGTTCAACCAAATAAATCATACTGGATGAGTTGCACTTCAGGTCTTCAAAAGAGGAAGACCATTGACATACGAGTAGTATTCCTGTTGTCTGAACGGCTCGATGGCGATGAATGAGATGAATGTGAAGGACGTGAAGCATATCTGCTCGTCATGATGAAATGAATCAAGTTCAAGTTTCAATGGTTGATGATTTCAAATCATTCAAAGCTTAAGGTCTGTCACAAACAAACATTCTTTAGGTCTTAAGTACCTGGAGTGCTCTTTAAGTACTTAGTCTAGGTTGAGCTTACCGTTCATGTTCCGAATCCGAGCCTTCACGAAAATCGAATGAACGTCATTGGTTGGCTATTTCGACTTCAATTCATATTTACCAATCTCTTTGATTCAACAACCTTCAAGACCACTAACCCATCCAAATGGCGGCCAGAGCACCCTTAAGTTTGCTTCATGGTAAGCTTGAAACTATAAACATCTCAACCCAACAGCGACTTCTTGCTGACCAATTTCATTTGGGTTGACCGTATCAGCTGGTAATAGCAGTAGACTTTTTCTTGCCCGATCACAACCCTCTCTCCTCCAAATCGCTGCCTCGCGTCATCAACAACAAAGGTTCATGGGATTCTATCTCGATCTTTTTCGAAAATGGAATCAAACTCATACTTCACGTAACTCGCCACAGGTCTTCTAGTTCGAAAGTTTCACAGATTTCGGATCAAGATGCTATGAACTTACTCAACCAACAAAGAAAATTGAGGCCTACCTCACCACATTTTACTATTTATGAGCCTCAGGTAAGCGCTCATAGTGTAATCTCACATAAGCAACCGAATCAGCATCCAATTCCAGTGGTCTTTACTGAAGAAATCTTGATGTCTATTCTAGCTTACTTGGTTATCGAGTATTGCTAACCGAGTCAGCGGCTCAGCATTATCAGTAGGTAAGTGGCTCTAATTTCAATCAGACCTAATCATTTATTCTAAATGTGATGCTGAAGTTGAATCGTACCAGGATTGTACGTTTTCGCGTTAAGCTACATGGGCTTACCCGCTGCCGGAATCCCTATGGATTCAGAGACTCTAGTCCAATTAGCAGCATCTGCTCCCGAATGGTCCAAAGTAAGCGGATCCCTCTTTGGTGAACAAAGGATGTATACTCATACGTGATGATTGGTTGAATTCTGTAGGTTAGTGCCAAGGCTTTAGTGGCTTTGCCTTTCACTTTTCACACATTTAACAGCTGTCGACATTTAGCATGGGATATGGGATATTGTGAGTGATTTCCTTTTTTAATCTCGTCATCAATACGTAATCAACATTGCTCATGTTCTTGCATTCTTACCCAGTCATGGAGCTCAAGTCCAGTTACGCGGCTGGTAAGCTTTTGATCTGATCGATCGTCACATAATTTTCAAATGACACATCTAGCCATCGCTAATATGTTATGATTGGATAGGTTATGCTGTCATGGGAGCAACAGCGGTTTCAACTGTGGGCCTGGCGTTGATATAGGTTATCCCATAGGACCACCCCATTCGATGTATGATATGTGACCATTATTATTGAAGATAAGACTTTCTCTGGGTGGTTGGTTTGAAGTCTTTTTCATCTTTTCAGCATACAACACGATAAAAATCACATCAATGTGTTTATCTGATAGAGGGTTGTCAGGTTGGGTGGATGGGGAGTCCCATGTAGTTTTTCTCAACCACTTTCGCATCTGCTACTATTCAACAGTGCCCATAGTGGCTGAGCCCTATTACTGAATATAGCAATGGGGCTTTCATCTCCCCTTGCCGTGTCAGCCCCTACTGCTGTTGTGTTCATATTGGTATAAACCCCCAAACCTATCAACTTGCCTGAACCTAACCAAGGCCCTCTCTCTTGCTCACGAGTAGTCACAGATTGAAGCCTGTTTGTTGCCCAAGATCAGCAATACGTTGAATCATTCTTTCTTGATCATCCAACTTGTGAAACTTCCACACTTCTTCAAACTTTGATTCCAAGTCAAGCTGTAAGAGTTGGCCGGGCTTCATACAGGCGCTTGTGCATCTTCTGGTGCACATTCTCTCCATCAAACTCATCTGGAAGAGTTGTTAGAGATTGGAGCTATACAAGGTGCTAAAAAATTGACTCACTGGTAAAACAACAGGATGAGACATTTAAAACTGGGCAACATACACTGTGTCTGTAACCTTGTAGCAAGTTGATGTGCACACACCAAAGACTTTTGATACATACTTGAAAGATCCTTTAAAGAGGTCTCCAGGATAGGCACATCTTCCCTTTGTCAACTGGGATGTTGACCCACAGTTGACCCCAAATGCTGACAAAGGATCCCACAAATCCTTTAGTCAAATGATCATTCACAAAGGGTACTCAACACCAATCTCAGTCTAAAGCATACCAAAAGATTTTCTGATTTTTTTCAAAACTCTCCGTGTGTGGATGTTGACATGCTAAGATGATACCAACATGGTGATACCAGTACTGCATCACATTGGGTCCCAGAGGCAATGTAATTCTGTCACCACCTTGGGCCGGGTTGCTCCTTGTTGTAATCAACACATCCACAGTTACTATACTGGTATAGTGCAATACCTGGAAAAGTACTGACCTCATGATACTACTCTCAAGATACTTTAGTAAAGTACCAACAATCCTACACTATTACCCAATAGGGTATTGGATTCCACAACACCATTGCAGACCAGCTCAAGTAAAGTAACACCAACATTAGGTCCAATAACTATGGTGACTGTGGACTGCCAAAAGAGTCAAAATCCCAAAGGGCAAAAGATCAACTTGAAAATTGGTTGCAAAGCCTTGTTTATTTTATCCTGAGTCTGACCAACAACATGTTGCCTACTGTCACTTCCTGTCTCATCTGCTCAGTGTTTATTCCAACAAGTGTTTCTTTATATCAGCTACAAATTCTGTCTCTGGAGACTGAGTCATTATAAGGAGCACTGGACTTACAATGTGGAGAGAGTCTTCTTCTGCAAAATTCAATGTATCACGGTTGCAAGATAACATCACAGGGGAAATCACAAGTATTTATTTGAAAGATCATTATGATATCCATCAAAATGACTCATGAAGATGCTTTTAAAGATCATCATCTTGAACCACTACAGTTTTACAAGGCTCAGGTTTCTAAGAGGATCACTCACTGGGTCAATGTGAATCAGGAAATCAGGACCAATATATCATGCATAGATGATTTGCAAACAAATAAATAGGAAAAGAAAGTTGGAAGAAGGGATTTTTTTGGTACAAACTTGCAACAGACTTGGGCTCAAGATAGGCTCAAGCAGGCTTTCAGGGGGAGTTTGATATGAAAATTTCATGTTTTCAGGGGTTGACGCATCTGGAGCTTCACAGCCACCATAGACACCAGTACTGTATCAAGTATCAATAATTTTATCAATACTGTCACAATATACCATTACAGGTATCAGCACCAAAATAGCTTAACAAGGCAGTATTGTTTCAGTTGAGTGGGGATTAAAAGAACAAACAAAATAGTGGTACACAAAGTTAAAAACCACACAAGAAAACCATATGAAAAAACCATACAGATTTTTTGGTTTTTGTGGGGAAAATCAAAAAATCCATGTGGTTTCATGCAGGTTTTTCATGCAGGTTTTCAACTTTGTGTTAAATGAAAGTGGTGTGTTTGAAATTTAATGTAGAAAAGAAAAGGAGAAAAAAGGTCACAGATTATAAAACCAAAGGGATGTTTGAGTTTAGAAAGGAGAAGAAGAATAAAAAACAATCAGTGTGTTGAGACAAGAGATAAAAAAAGACAAAAGAAATAGAATTGTTTTTTTACTCTTTATTTTTGGGTTTATCCCCTCCTCTTTCAATTTGATTTGATCAATGCCATACTATGTGCCACACCTCTTTGACATTCTAAATACTCATCATCTGCTATAGCAACTCAATTTTTTGACCACATTTATGATCCTACAAAGTGTTCCACTTTTTCAAGCTCCTTGATTGTGGCACAGACATCTTCAGCAGCTATGAAAGTCCTGTCAACTGCACATGATGCCCCATAGACCACTTGATGATCTTTGGCCAGAGACAATAGCACAGGCTATCTTACTTCATTCACCTAGTAACAAGATGATGTATGTCAACAATCAAAGTCAGCTTTTAGTCAAAAAAACAAGAGGCATATAAAGTTTTATTTACCTTACCACATTATAAGGCAAGATCTGGGTCCTTTTCTACTGCCTTGGATGTCTCATCAACAAGCTCAAGGTAGTTGCAATTCTTGCTTTCCCAGAAAGTCTGCACTTTATTTTGATGTGATTGAAATCCATTGTCATCATTGTCCTCTTTGTTGTTTGAATAAGTTGCACCATCCAGATTGTTCTTACCAGCATCCAGTTTGCATTTTTGTATGTCACAGGCAGTTTTGTTGGTGTTCAATTGACTGATGCAAGTCAAACCAAGAAGCAATTAGAGGTTAGAGAAATGAATACAGGGAGAAGGAGACATCATAAAATTGGTGAAATAAAGGATATTCGAATACATGATATATTGATTGAAAGAAAGTGAAAGAGATGAGTGAGGAGCATAATTATCTACCCCAATTAATTGGAAACTCACAACTCATAGAGAAATTGTGAGAAAATTGTACCAATTCTCTTTTCCCATCTTTGGGAAGAGAATGTATGAATGATTTAATTTTTGTTATCTTTTTATTTCCTTAAATTGCTTATTCTGATTTTCTATATTTCCTAGTGTTGATTTCCCTAGATAAAAAAAGCTCATTACTTGTATTATTCATTTCATCTTTATTCACTTTACCAAACCATTGTAGGTCAGGACTGTCCTTAACAGCAGGATATTGGTGTTTGTTCCATATAACATGTAGCACATTTTATCAGGACACTTTGATAGTGTGAGGATGTTACAATACACTTTGACATTTTCAAGTTTGTAACAATCCTTGAGCAGCTTTGTATTCATAAATTTCATCTCCAAATTCAGATTGAAAGTAATCTGTTTGCCAGCAGCGGCGAAGGATAGTGGCTATGTTTAATACATGTGATTTGAGTGCTTCACCTAACTATGAATTAACCCAGAAATATATTGCATGGTTAATTGGGAAAAGAGGGCTGCCTCAGAAACTACATGAATCAATTTTATCTTGAAGGGATTTGGCAAGTTTGACATATTGAGGAATGACTAGAGATTCAGTTGGAGCTTTGGATTCAAATAACTTTGTCAACTGAATGTCAGAAAACCCCCAACCTCAGCGCAGTGCAGCGCATTTTGCACAAAAAATGTGCTGCACTGGTAATTGAACTTTGAGTACCGTGCTGTGAAAGTAGCGCAGTGAGTCAGAAATGGGAAGTCCCCTGTGCTGCACACATAAAAGTACAGTGCAGGGGTCATAATTGGCGGGTAAAAAGAAGCTTACAGCAGCAAAAACTGGGCTGCAGTGCAGTGCAAATGTGAACAGTGGCCAAAATGCCACTGGTACCCTGTGGTGCGCAAAGGCACAGTGTCAAGTTCAGCCAATATCAATGCACTGGTGACCAGCACAGCCACAGATTGCAAGCAGTGGAGTACGCAGTGAGCCAGGGGTTGTGTCAGGGAAGGCACAGCACAAAAACTCAGTGATATCAATAGATAGAGATAGATACAAGATAGTGGAATAAAAGAGAGCTGACACAAAGCACCTTAATCAATTTTCCTACTTGCTTCCATTGTTCAGTGGAGATTCAAACTTTGTTGAAATACCACAATTTTGATCTTGATTTGGATTTCTAGGTCCCAGTTTGAAATTTTGATATTTGCACTTTTTGACTTTGGAGATCTCCTTCTGATTTTCTTTAAGAATTCTGTCAATGACCTGCAATAAATGAAGGAGCATTAGAAGTTGATTCCAAGGAGGAAAATATAGTCAGAGGTAAAAATTCAAACATTGTGGGTGTTAAACAACGTTTCCCAACATCAAGACTTAATGTTCCATTGGATTCTGTACCCTGGAATCAGTCCAGGAAAAGGTATATCCATACTTTTGCAAGTTGTATAGAAAACTTGCAACATTCTGGAAGATCCTCCAATATTTTCAGCAATTCTATCAAGCCAGAAAAAAACTCATTAGAAATGTCATAAAGGAAAGCAGTGTTAAAAACAAAAAGACATGCTGCAAGTGCCAAATGATATACAACATTGGCCTTGGTGCTATCAGTTGCAGGCTGATTGGGAGGAGGTTCAGATGGTCCATCAATAACATTGTACCATTGATGACTGAATTCATTTCCTGGTAAATCAGTAATTCCATTCTCATTGTAATCTTCTATCTCACCTTCTCCTATACCTTGATCTTTGTTGATAACTGCATCTTGTTTTTCTTCATCTTCTTTGGGAATAGATGTCATAGGATGTTCAGAAAGGGGAAATTTTCCAAGCATCATGGACTCAATCAATGGAGGTGCTGGAGCTTAAATTTCCATCACTTGAAGTCCAGAATCAACTCTCAAAGCTATTTTGTGACTGGCACATTGAACTTGGTCAGTAGGCTCATCAAAGTCAAATTGTTCATAGTTGGCCTTTGCCATTTTTGAGAGCTGTGCTTGCATTGCATAAGCACATATTGTTATCACCACCTGAATTGTGAGTCTGTGAGACCCTGTATCCATAAAAATTGTATGTCAGCCGGGTTTGTTGAGCTTGTATATAATTTTTTGTTTTATGTATTTTACAGTAAAGGCTGTGCATTGAAAGTACATTGATTAGTGACTAGGCAAACCATTACACCTTATAGTGCCATACAATCATCTTCATGGAGAGATGACAGTGCACATACTTCCATTAAGAATTGATGTATGCAACCAAAGCTGATATGAATCTGTATTGATTGTGAGGCAAAGTCCAGGCATCAAGAATCAGGCCAAGCTGAGAACTTAAGTGTTTGCCTAAAATTAAAAAAAAACAGAGAAGTCAGATCTTCTCAAACACCAAGGTAAAGAAAGTAAGTTGATGATATTAGTTCACTTACTTGGAGTTACAATATAACAGTTGATCAAACTTAAAGCTCAAGATATATCTTGTGTGCAAATTGTGCTACCCAAGTCAAACCATAGAGTTGAGCCAGAGGGTTTGCATATTGAAAAACCACACAAAGTTCCAGCTCTTCTATTCATAGTCAAGGTTGAGAAGTCTGTAAAACCCACTTTCCAATCATCTGATTTAAGATCAAGTTGGATAAAGAAGTTTGTTGATATACAATCAAGACATGACTGTTTGTGGTAGAGTTACGGTAGTGAGAAATCCCAATCAACATTGATGTTGATCAATCCCAACCCGTTTTTGTTTGTTGTTTGAGCTAGCATATGTATAGTCAGTTTGTTCCCCCTCTGACTCTCTTTCCTCATCTTATGGGAAAGAGAGTAAGTCGTTTTTCTAATTACTGTATTGAGTTATCTTACTAATATTGTTGATATTGTCAGAACTCCTTAAAGATCATTAGCCACGAGCCTTTGAGCTCATAACTTGTTTCTCACACTTAAGTTTTTCCTCCTGACCTTTGGGTACTTATTTCATCCTTTAAACTCTCACTATCAGTATCTTAATCTCATGTGTTGTTTCTTTGTGATTGTGTTGTGTGTCGTTTAGGTTAGTTCTACAAGGTCTGCATACCTTTGAACGTGGAGAAGAGTGCCCACGTTTAGCACTGGTTGATTAGGTTAGTTAATAGTAATACATATTATCTTCTGGGAAAGAGAAACTCCTTAAAGATCATTAGCCACAAGCCTTCAAGCTCATAACTTGTTTCTCACACTTAACTTTTTCCTCCTGACCTTTAGGTTAGTTCTACAAGGTCTGCATACCTTTGAACGTGGAGAAGAGTGCTCACATTTAGCACTGGTTGATTAGGTACATCGGTTGTTAAGGCCTGGCTCAGGGATCAAGGCTTGTCGACGGAATGGAGGAAAGGGTTTACCAAGCAATCACGTAAAGTATATTGATTGTCGGATGAGGAAGAGGGAAAGCATATTACGTAATACAAGTATATAGCTAACTCTCAACCGTGACATGTGTTGTAGGTTTCACACGTGTTACATATAGATTCATAACATTATTCCCCTTTTAACTCCCCCTTTTAACGCCCAAGCTCCCTCTTGAAAGCTCTGCGTTCTTCCCCTGGGCAGCATTAAAAAACCCAGTGGGAAAAAGCTATGCCCACTCTCACCTTCTCCGTCTTCTCCTATATCTTGACGCGCCATCTGGGAATCTTCTGTTAAAATCATTTAATAAATCTGTACTATTGACTAAATTCATTTCAGGTTCCCAAGAATTGTGATTTGACTCGTAACCCTTCCATTTGACTAAATATTCAATCTTCTTATGTCTTGACCTACAATCTAAAATCTCTTCAACTTCCCATTCTTCTTCTCCGTTTATTGTGATTGGTAATGGTTCTGTGTCTCTTCTTCTTTGTTCAATTGAATCAATGTTGTGTTTCCGTAATAAAGAAACGTGAAAGACTGGGTGAATTCCCTTCATTGAAAGCGGAAGTTTTAACTTGTAAGCTGAATTTGACACTTTCTCAATGATAAAGAAAGGACCTAGCCATCTATGGTCCAATTTAGGTGTTGGCCTAGTCGTCGAAATGTTTTTCCCATTAAGCCAGACTTGGTCTCCCGTCTTCCAATCGGGCGTTTGCCGTACATGCTTGTCAAATTGATGCTTCATTGACTCCTGTGACATTTCCAAACAACATGTTAGCTCCTTTTGCACTTCTTCTATTATGTTTAACCTATTCTCAACAATAGGAATGCATTGGTCGCTTGACGGAATCTTGTTGAAAATTGGGTTGTATCCGTAGTTCGCCTTAAAAGGTGATATGCCTGTTGTCTCGTGGTCTCGGTTGTTGTACGCGAACTCCGCCATAGGTAGTAATGCCGCCCAGTCGTCCTGTCGATACGTCACGAAGTGACGAAGGTACTGCTCGATTGATTTATTGACAATCTCGCTCTGACCATCGGTTCTAGGGTGAAAGGCTGTCGAAGGGTGTAGTCGAATGCCCAATCTGTTGTCCAATTGCTTGGTAATCTGTGATATAAATACGGTACCACGATCGGACACAATACTCTTGGGAGTACCGTGCAGCTTCCAGACCTCCTTAATCATAATATCAGCCAATTCGTTAGCCGTCATGGATTCTTTACATGGGATAAAGTGAGACATTTTTGTTAAGCGGTCTACCACCGTTAGGATGCTGTCATGGCCATCTGAATCCGGTAATTTAGTTATTAGATCATAACTAATGTCGGTCCATGGTCCTGCCGGTATCGGTAAAGGTTCTAAGGTGCCAAACGGTTTCTGTGTACTTGATTTGACTCGAAGACAAGAATCACAACCGTCGACGTATTTGTTCACGTAAAGCTTTTGAGAGGGCCATGTGAAACACCTACGTACTAAACTGAGAGTTTTCGACCTACCAGGGTGACCTGCAAGAAGGCTATCATGTCTACTTCGTACTATTAAGTACTTAATATGGTCATCATCTGGTACCTCAATTCGGCCTTGATTATAAAGTATTCCGTCTTTGACTTCATAATTCTTCATAGTCGTCTTGATTTTTGAAGACATTGGGTTTTCTTTCGCATTCATAATTTCACTTAATCTTGCATCTTCCTTGCTGGCTTTTCGGATTAAATCAATTATTACGTCATCCGTCACGAATTCTTCTGTAATTTTGTCACCTAATTCTTGAACCGATTCATCTTTAATTTCACTTAAATCAGATATTCCCAACACATCTACTTCGAACCAGTGTTCGGCGTCTTGAAGTTCAATGCTCTCGTCGTCGAAAAATGAATCAAAGCTGTCCACATCAACCAAGAATGAGTCTTCAACTAGGTTATCTGGTTTAATAAGTTGTCCGAATGTAAGTTTCTCTGCATCGCTGGGCGCCAGGTCCGGGCGACGTGATAATGCGTCAGGTTTACCGGCTTTCCGTCCAGGTCGAAACTTAATGATGAAATCGAAGCAGCCTAGTGTTTCGGCCCAACGAGCCTGTCGTCTAGTTAGTTGCTTCGTAGTCATAAAGGTTTCAAGGTTTCTATGGTCTGTATAAACAATAACCTCCAGCCTGTTTGGATTACCCTCAAGGTAGTGACGCCACTCCTTAAAGGACGCGACTATGGCAAGTAATTCCTTGTCGAAAATTTCATAGTTCCGCTCTGCCTGAACTAGTGATCTGGATAAATATGCCACCGGATGTAATTCTTTATCCGTGTCGCAGTATTGAGATAATACTGCTCCTAGTGCGAAGTCAGAACAATCACATTCCAAAATAAAAGCCTTGTAAGGGTCTGCGATTTTGAGAATTGGCGCTGAAATGAATGCTGTTTTCAATGATTCGAAGGCGTGATCACAGTCTTTATCCCAAACATACGGGGTCTTTAGCTTTGTCAAGTTATGTAATGGTCGTGTGGTGCGTGAAAAATGATCAATAAAGCGTCTGTAAAAATTCGAAAAACCAATGAAACGCTGCAGTTCAGTTACGTTCCGTGGGGCTGGCCATTCCTTTACGGCTTTGACCTTCGTCGGATCCATCTTCACCCTATTCTTTGAGATGATGAGGCCAAGGTACTCTATTTCGGATTTTGAAAATTCGCACTTTTCGGGTTTCAGCCATAAATCATGTTTGTCTAAGATATCAAGAACACTGTCAACTGATTTCTCGTGATGCACCCCACTTTTCGTGTATATCATTGTGTCATCTAAATAAGCTGCAGTGTCATTTCCTATTCTCCCCACTAGTATGTCCTGAATAAAGTACTGAAAGTACCCCGGAGCACCTGTAGGCCCAAAGGGCATGGTAAGTGGTGCAAATTGCCCATGTTTGCATATGAACGCTAAGATGTCTTCGTAGCCTTCAGCTACTCTCAAGTTTCCATATGCATTCCTGAGGTCTAGCTTTGTATATCTATCAGCATCCAGCAGACTGTCGACCAAATCCATGGTCAAAGGCAACGGATATTTGTTTTTGACCGTTAGAGAATTAAGCTTTCTATAGTCAAAGCATGGTCTAAGATTCCCATCTTTCTTCCCTGTGAATAACACAGGGGCAGCCCACGGTGAGGTTGTCCTACGGATAGTCCCGTTCTGGAGTCCTTCCTCAATCATCTTCTTTAAAACTTCGTCCTCCGCGGGTGACAGTGGTATTATTCGACCTGCCTGTGGCTGAGCACCAGGCACTAAATCAACCTTAAAATCGTATCTTCGACGCGGTGGTAGTCGTTGTGAATTGGACTTGCGAAACATGTGTAAATGGCGGTGATAGTAAGCCGGGACGAGTTCTTCCACAGTCTTGACTGGTTCCTTCATCTTCAGGTCGGCAGCCAAACGTGCGGAAGTAGACCAGGATGTTTTCGCGGAATCGACATCAATCGGTAAAGAGCTGTTCAGGGAAGAAATACACTGGCCAGCTGCTTCATGACGTAAAACTAAAGCAGGACTATCGGACTCACATCGCGGGGATGTCAGCGTGTCTGTCAGAACACACATCCCCTCGTCAATTTGCCTAGCATGCCCCTCCGGTATCACGTCAGGATCCATGGGGGTGGTTTTCGGCGTAGACGAAACTGCTGTAGCAGTTGCGAGTGAGTCGGGAAGGTCTGGTGACTTGGGCTTTGGTGCTTCGACGTTCGGTAATGTCGTAGGTGGTGGATTTGTCTGAGAAATTAGAGGTAACAAAAGCTTGCCAGCTGTTTCGCGTGACAATGGAGATGGTACATGATCGAACTCACATCGCGGGGATGTCAGTGTGTCATTCACAACACTCATCCCCTCGTCACATGTCCTAGCTTGCCCCTTCGGCATCACGTCAGGATCCTCAGGGGTGTTTTTCGGATAGGACGAAGCCGCGTTAGCGGCTGCGACGTTCTTGGATCGACTGGTTGTCGGTGTGGTCGTGGTCGTCGATGTAGTGGTCTGTAAATTCAGTGGACATAGGTGATCGCCGACTTGTTCTTTAAAATTAACGTCAGAAAGAGGATCATACGCACGTTGCGGGGATGCTAACGTATCGCTTGCGATACACATCCCCTTGTCACATTGCCTAGCTTCCCTTAGGGGCTCCACGTTGGGGTCCTGTAAGGGTGGTGTCGGACTGGACAAAGCCATAAAGGCTGCAACGTTCGTACGGTAGGTGGCGATTCTTCCGGTATTCCAGTTGATTCTCGAGTGGTGCTTCTTGATCCACGGAATTCCTAGAATTCCGTCATATGTGTCTTTAACTTTAGTGATGATGAAGGTGGTGATTGAGTTATCGTCGTGGATGGTTAAGTCGGCCTCATACAATGCTTGACTCTTAGAACCATCAAAGCCGGTAACAACACGCGTGGTCTGACTGGCGTGCTGCAGTATGGTAGTTCTAGCGGCAAAAGTTTCACTCAGGACGTTGTGTGTTGCTCCGGAGTCAATGAGAAAAAGGGCATCAAAGAAAGGAAGTGGTGTGGCGCGGGGTTGGGACAGAGACAGAGTAGTACGCAAAAAGAGACGAGGGTCATCTGCATTGCACGGTCTAACAGTACTAGCTCCTAAGTTTATATCATCTAATCCCCCCAGGTGGCTCAGGATAGGCACACTCATTCCTGAGCACCGCCATTTTTTGATTGGTCGGCTCTACTTCCTCCTTGTTGTTGATCTGATTGAATAACTCCCGAATTACTCATTGATGCGATCTGAGCTTCTAATTCTGCAATTCTATGTCTATAATTATTAGTTCCATTAAAACCCCCTCTCTTCTTTCCTTTACGATCACCCCTCTTCACAGGACAATCTGAAGCTATATGACCTTGTCCGTTGCAATGAAAACAACACCCCGTTCGCAACCTCTTTGTACGTTCTTCGTCGGTTAATTTAACATAGCCAGATGAAATGTCCATTGCATTGGGGTCAGTGGGAACATGAAAGGTTGTGACTGAGCTGGTTACACCGTGGATTTTGCTATCGAGTTTGATCGCTAAGTTGGCGATTTGTTCAATGCTAGTGAAATCCTCCTGCACCATCACCATCGCAACTCTAATTTCCTTCTTCAATCCCTGCTCAAAATGACTAATAAGCGTAGGCACCTCCCAACCTGTAGCTGTCGCGTAAGTATTGAATTCATGGGCATACGCAGCCACCGAGGTTTTCTGAGTCAGAGTACGCAGAGCTCGTTCAGCTTTTGATTTCTTTTCGGTGTCGAAATACATCGCCTTAAAGTTGGTGATGAATCGGTCGAAAGTGGCTAGATGGGATGTAGCAGGATCAAGTAGCTCCAAGGTAATGGGCTGGGCCCAGCTGCTAGCAGCGCCGGTAAGGTAGGACACGGTGAAAACTACCTTACTGCGATCATCCGGAAATTGATAAGGATGAGCCAACAAATACAATTGGACTTGAGTTGCGAAAATCTCTGCAGCAGCTCCCCGAGTTCCACTGAACTTATCAGGAGTGGCTACCTTAGGCCCTTTGGGAGTAGGTGCCGTCGCAGGCTGAACGAACGTAGCAGAAGGAGCGGTTGCCTGATTCGTCTGATTGTTCGCCTGCATGGCAGCAAGGCGCGCCTGAGCCTCGTTGGATCTAGCCTCGGCTTGCTCTCGGAGAGATCGCTCGTTTTCCAAAGAAGCGGCTAGCTCGTTGAGCTGTCGTTGAATATCCTCCATATCGAGAGGTGGTTCAATAGCGAGACGAGTTTCGAATTCAATAGCAAGATGAGCTGCGGGTGGTTCAATAGCTAAGTGGGTTTCGGAATCGACAAATGGTGGAGTAGTGTCAGTGTCGGAGTCGGCGTCGCCGATAGCGGGGAGGCTGTATGACGGTGACGTTGTGGCGTTTTTCGGAGGTTTAGGTTCAATTCAATCAAATCACTAATTCTAGTCGATCTTGCTAGTTCAATTCAATTCAGTTCGGTCAAGTCTAATTCAGTAAAGTTCAATCTAATCTGATCCAGTATGTTTGGTCGAGTATGAGGCTTTGATGTGTCAATCAAGGTTTCAGTTTGGTTTCAATCTAAATCTAATTTTATCTAAGTTGGTTCTTTCGTTCTTGGATTAATTCGATTCGAAGTTCCTCGATTCCTAGTATGAGATCCGACAATATGTTAAGGCCTGGCTCAGGGATCAAGGCTTGTCGACGGAATGGAGGAAAGGGTTTACCAAGCAATCACGTAAAGTATATTGATTGTCGGATGAGGAAGAGGGAAAGCATATTACGTAATACAAGTATATAGCTAACTCTCAACCGTGACATGTGTTGTAGGTTTCACACGTGTTACATATAGATTCATAACATCGGTGTTCCTAGCCATTTACAAAGTTGACTTTGGAAAATAAGATTCCATTGTGGTTTGAGTCATGGTGGCTTGTCTGTCTTGATTACTTGAGCTTCTTCTTCAGCAACTGTGATTGGAATGAAAAACCTACAGCTTTGACTACCCTTTGTAACCTGATTAGTGACTCAAATTACTGGATGTTTGGACTCTGATGCCATCTCCCCATGGTACTGGACCAATTTTTGACAGTCTGAGACTAGGGAATCAAAAACATTGAACAAGATGAGATATGGACTGGTGTAGTTTGAGTGCTTCAATGTGGAACAGGAGATGGGGATAAATGTGAAGCAATGATGATTCTGGAAGACAAGAGGAACTTATATAATAGGAAATTGGCAATATAATGACAGAGAAAGACTATTGGAAACATAAAAATACAATAGTAATCAGAAAATGAGGGGAAACATGATTTTTTTTAGTTCAGCTCTCAGATCTATGCCTTTCTAAAACAATGAGAACAAAATTAAAAGATTCTTTGTTGTTTCAAATTCCATGTCTGTCCAATTACTGATGTAAGGAGATGAGAAAGAGGGACAAGTGATCATGGTGGACTGGTTTTGTTGAATGTGAAATCCTGGGAAAAGAAGGTAGGACAGTGTTGAAGAGATAAGTCAATCATGTATGTGTTGTTGATATGGTGGAGGCCCAGTCAGTAGTTGCTATTGGGCCATATGTTTATGATGAATTGAGAATTTTGATGCTGGCATTCATATTGATTGATACTGTCAAGATACTGACAGGCAATTGATACAGCCCAATGGAGATATCTGTAAAGTAATGGATTTTCTGGTACTCTACCCAGTGCTGTATTGAAAATCACAATACTGTCTTCAAGGGTTGGGAGTACCGTATTGGCCAGCCCAATACTAATTACCACTGTTACTATACTACAAAAGAAGTGACTATACTGCTACTTTACTGCAAACAGTAACATAACTATGGCAGTGTTGCTGTAATTTCTGTTAAAGACCTGCACTTCATTGTGATTGGTGGTGTCCACAGACTTCAACACAATGTCCCATCATCCAAACATTCAGGTCTATGTATCTCCGGATTGGCCATCTGAGATCATTATCTCTCCACTTCTTATAAACAATTATATTCCTTTTTACATTCAATTGTGCTGAACTGTTTTTTGTTGTGTGCATAAAATTGGTGAAACAAGAGGAGATATGGTCGCCTATGTGATGCACCTTTTATGCCACCAAAGATACCCATGCAATGTGTGCAACAGACCCATTGCATAAGTCATGTTTAGCTTGGACCAATATTTGATAAGGGGTGGAGCCCACATAATGCACAATAAAGCAAAAATTACCAAAAATATCATTTTTCCCCGGGAAAATCAGTAACAACATGTATTGACATCTCACACCTCAAAGATTCGGGGGCTAAAACATTGAATCCTGAGTTTTTGTGGCCCCTGAAGCTCAACTTAGTTGGTATTATGAGCTACTTAGTACCATACAGGCTATGTAGCTATGTATACACCAAACCAACCTCATGTCTGGGGTGTACTGTGGTAGATGATAGGCTTTTGAGAGATCAATCCATTACTTACATCCATTCAAAGAATGGTTGATCTAATTTCTTTGAAGGATCTTTCTCATTGAAAACTTACATTTTTAGTTTTGTTAATTTTCTTCGTCAACCATTTGAGCAATATGGAGGGAGGAGGACCCTCCAATGATGATCAAGCATCTTTGTGATCATTCTTCTGTACATTTTTTCAAAATATCTGTGTAATCATCTTGATTTCTGTTTGCTTTCAGGGTTAAAACTGAGTTTCCCTTTTCTTGTCAGTTAGATTTGACATAGCCATGCCAAGCCCATCACACACATTGAGTGTGGTTCAGTGAATTTGAGACCAAAACTGGCAAGACCAGTTAGAGATGTTATGTCTGCTGCACTGATGAGTGTTTTACACATTTCAGATCAACCATTCATTGAACATCTGAATCCAATGATACCTTGGAAGCTCTTCTTGTATCTTTCCAAGTACCTTCATGTTCCTACCAGTCTACCAGTGAAGCACTCGATCCTTTCAGGCTTGAGTGTCTGTAGAAGGACTGGAGACTTACCAGCCTGAGATGGGCCTGGTGAGCCATCTGGACCTTTTAAATTTGAGTTTGGCTTGGAGGTTTTTCACAACTTAAAATTCTCCCACTTGTCCTCAATAAAATATTGTGGTCTTTTTTTCTGGAGGTACCTGTAATCAATTACTTCATTTCTACCTATCCAGATTCTCTATATCTTTCTCAGATAATTTTCAAGATAGAAAGGTGGTTTTTGGTTTTGAAAGTCAAACTTTGGTTGCAGTTAATTTATTTATTTTCAAATCAAAACCAACAAGAGAGTTCACTGAATTTCATCATCTTTCCTGAAAGAGGAGAGACATTTGAGCTCTCAACTGTGTGCAAAGACCAAAGTTGTTTAATTTGATTTTTTGAAGACAGTTTCTTGACAATCATAGTGATATCTGAGCAACAAAAGATAGAAGACTGTGTCCAAGTGGGGTGTTTTTTATGTTCTTCTTGCTCACCAAAAGTAGGTGGTGATTCACAAGTATTTTTCAGGCCACCAAGCTTGGAAGGTCAAGAGATACCTGTAAGAATCAGACTTGGGTTAAGTTATTGAGTTCCCACTAAGAGTTTTCTTTGTATTATAGTAGCCTGATCTGGGAACCAATCTCTGTGAATGCTCTGTATACAGTCATCTCTGTAGAAATCCAGGGCATTCAAAAGCATAGATTTTTGCCAAGGTATCCTCTTGCGTAGCAAGGTCTGTCCAATGATCCACATGTCCCGTCATTTTGGTTACATCATGGTTTATGGCAGAGTTGGTCAGGGACAAGAAGCTCATCAATAAGAATTTACAGTCCTGTTAGGAGATTCTTGCTCCCAAGCTAAAAGCTTTGTGCAGTGGACCCATATGAAAATCACTTGAAGATTTTGTCTAATCAACAACTTCTTTGTATATTTGCTACCAAGTTTGTTGAGTCTCTGGAACTTGTCTTTGAAGGTACAAAGATGCTTGGTCTGGGTCTACAAGTCTTTATGTGGTGTTTATGAGATGATTGAAAGTTGAACAGTATTTTCCTACAGTCTGAAGTGAGAGTATTATTCAGACCAATAGGTTTTATTTTATTTATTGGTCTCGCTGAACACACTAGGGGTTAAACTTACAGCGTAAGCAAGAGATGTGAGCATTATGAGCATTTCAATTTTCCCAGGCTTGAAAAACATGGGCCACAACAAGTGTTGGTTGGAGCAAAGTATGGCTTAGCTAATATAAATGACAGCTCACTGCTAAGATCATCCACAGCCAATTACCATAAACTGTGACATATTGAAATTTGGTGTGGATACCCACACAGGCACGACTCTGAGTGTCCACATAACTGAGTGATTTCCCACTATGTGAGCCCAGATAAAACATTTTTTTTTGGTTGGGCCTTTTTCTTGGATCCATTTCTACCTCACTTTTCTCATAGCTTTGAGCTACAAGATTTGAATCCCCCACTTGAACTTGCACTTTGATCACTCAATTTTCATACCTCAAACACTTCCTTGACATTCTCTGAGACTGATCCTTATGGCACACATTGAGTTTGGGGGGATGGCTGGGTGTTCCTTATTAGCTTGGCCTTCATCAGAGCCATCATTCATTGACTTGAATACCAACTGAGATTAATGGCCGCGTGGTTAAGCACATGAAAGTCTGACTTCTAGACCAGATTATGTGGACACATCTGCTCAGGATCTTGTGCCCTTTAATTGAGAGGTACAACCCTAGCACCACGCTCCAATACAAGGCTAATCGACCCCCCCTCATTGTGTCAATTGCTATACATGTTTACCTAGTTCCTACCTCAATAACCAATGTGATTGTCTCTCATGTTTTTGTACAACCTGCCTTTCTATACTTAACTAGCCACCCAAACAAGGAAGAGTTCAATCTCTCTTTGCTTTGGGGTCATTTATTTACTGCCTTTGGCGGCTGTGACGTAAACTACAAGACATGTAAAACAGCCTAGAATACAAGTACCACAGCGCTTTAAAAGCAAAATTCTTTGGTAAGTTATGTCTTATTCTCCTTAGAAACCGCTCGCCATTGTCACCCTGCAAGGCATCGTGATCTTATTGTATCTTGGATAGCGCGAGTAAGACACTGTTTATCCCTCAAGACCACTGACCTGTGGTTTGCGAGGCTGCCCTGTTCTATTGGTCCATTCTCACGTCAAAGTGCATCAGGTCAGATCAAAACGTACGTCAAAGAATATCTAAGAGGACGCGGTCCATCAGTTCATCGAACCTGCATAGCTCCCAAAAAGACTCGTAGCTATTGACATTGTGAAATCAGGAGCTCTCCCTGCACTCGCCAGTCATTAGAGTAAAGATAAAGAATCACCATTACATGATAGAAATCGAGACAATGAATCTACAAAGAGGATGAATGAAAACTAATACTCGTCTGGAGCAATTTCCGCAACAGAGCCAGGAATTATACCATGAGGGATTTCGGCGGCCCGCGGGATATGGTAGGATGTGTAGGATGATTGGATGCATGTGGATGTTTGTGTATGCCGATTCGGGTATCTATGCATCATATCACAAAGCTATCCTTCGGCTGAAGTTATACTGAGCTATCCTTCGGCTGAAGTTATACTGACACCTTGACGTTACACTGGTCAGGCATCCGTCGACTGTGCATTATTATGTACAGTCGTTTTCACAAAGCTTGCCCGAATCTGCCCGCAAAACTCGAGCAATTTGGCGGCGACTTTGTGGCAAGCTTTTTCCAAACGACTGTACGTCGATCACACAAAAGATTCCAGACGCGGGACCTCTAACCTTATTTGGTTTCGCTGATTGAACAAAGAGTCTCAGAGAAGCTCAGAGAGCGGCTTGCCGAGTTTACGATCGGTATGAGGGGTCCAAAAATGCACTGCGCAATTTTTTGAAGGGGTCTCAAAAGTCTTGCTTATCATCTCTTACTTGCCGGGTCAGCCGGTTCAGCCGTTACCAGATATAGACCATTTCTCTTCGACCGCTCAATTTGAAGGGACCGTCATTAGACTGTATGCTACACGTGTTGAAGGGAAATGAGGCGCTCAAGATTATGGAATTACATCTGAGTTAGCGTACAAATTGTGAAATCCTCACGCGGCTCTTCCGAGTTCCATCGATGGCGTACATGTGAAGTCTTGAGCCGGTTCTTTGACCTTTCTCGGAATAATGACGCTGGTGGGTCTGTGTTCCGTGGAACGCTAAAATTCATGGAAGTTGACTCTCAGTTGATAGTCATTTATGCTGTGCTCTCACTAACAGTGAAAGAACTGCATCACATGGGTTATGAAATTACCGTTCATACCCACCCGTTACTTGAATTGAGTCATGATGATGGAGGCTGACAGCCGAGGTTCGAATGGACCAGCGTGTATTCGGAAGATATTTTATTGGCCTTGATGGCGTTTACACTTACAATTATGACATACTCCGACTGTTTATCCCGATGCTTGACAAAGTCTTGCGGCTCTGATTATCACAGAGATATCAAAATTGCACAGACTCAGAGCCTATCCTTACGAAATTTCTGACACCACATCCCAGGAGGTGGCCAGGCTCACACCCAAGCACAAACCACTACTGAGCACCCTGCCGGTGGTTAACATCGTTCTAACCCACCATTCCAAATCATAAGGATGAAAATAAGGAACATCTTATCATAAGCCCTTGAGACCAGCATTTGAGCATTCTCCACCTGTGTTAAAAGCATGGGGTGAACCACGATTCAACATCACCTTCCAAACGCACAAACCCAATTCTTATGGCCAACGCCACGCAGTAGTTGAACTTTTTTTATCAGTCATCACAATTTGTGTTAACTTCATATATATTGTACAGTCACCCAGTTGTACCACACATTCCCATCACTAGTCTGATGTTGAAATCATGTTACCGATCGGTTTGCACCTTGACGCCCGACGTTTTCTTGAGGATAGAAGAGTCTTTGCAAGAAGGTCATATATGTGCGTAATCATGATTCAACGCTGCCGTCACCGTTCGATAAAGTGTTTCATCCAAACTTCGCTGAGCTTAGGAGCGAGTTACAGCATATACCTGCCGTCCGCAGATAACCCTCAAATACCGTTCCTCTATCGTTCCTGTGACCGTAATTCTTTGTGATAATCTGGTCTAGTCTGTTCAATCAACGTTTAAGAAAGATCCCATTCATTCCATATTTTACTACATACCTTCTTTTTATTGCAATCTGTGGTAGCTATTCAATTATCTTGATCGGCGCGAGTTCTGTGAAGGATACGAGGGTTTTATATCACCATCGGATCCATTCTCTCCTTAGTTCTTCGCAAATCTATCAGAAGATGGATCGACCCAAACTTCCTCCTTTACGTATGGCGCTTCGTCAATCTATCGAAGATTTCGATCATCACTCTCGTCAATCTCGCCGCACTATTGACTCGACGTCCACCGGAGGTCGTTCAGGTCTATCAGCATTACACAGTCCGGGGCGTCGCTCGGCAATGCTGTCCAGCTATTCTCCTTCGAGGCCAGGCGATCTTTCTATGTACTCCCTCGGCTCTTCGCCGTTGAGTTGTACTCATGCTCACCTGGCGGCATCTCGAAATTCTGCAATTTACGAGCCATTGAACGTAATTCATCAGTCGCCGCATGACACACATGTCCTAAGTCCCTCACGCGGAGAGGAGCGAACATCTAGTCATTCTCATAGCCAGCCTGTTTCAGCAAATCCCTCTTACTTGTCAATCCCCGATATGAACTTTCGAAGAAGATCTAATAGTGCTGTGGATCTCACCTCGTACCAAGGATTTCCTCCTGCGCATATCTCTGAGTACCATACTAGGAATGATTTTAAGCAAGCCAGCCCCCAGACTCCTTTCTTGGAAGGCGGGCCGAATTCTTCACCTGAAGGCCACCATCACCGGCGTCAAAATCGGCCGTCCGATGGAAGCCTAGGTTCTTCTCGGATTGACTATACGAATCCGTCAGTATAAATACAGGCTCCTTTCTATGTCCCATATCCTAGTGGTCGTGATGCACTTCCTGAATCTCGGTTGAGGCATCGTCTGACATGAGCTATTCTTTTTATGAACCTTTTGAGTCACAGAAGGAGTCAAAATTCACCTCTCTATCAACTACACCAGAGCGTAGATCAGTCTGAGTCAATGAACTGGCCAGGAGGAAGGTCTCAGATCCCAAGCTCTTCTGCACCCTTTCCTAGCCCAATAAGCCAAAATCAAAGCAACTTCACTGATCCAGCACCCCCGCCTAAATGGGTATGTGACTACGTTGGGTGTGGAAAAACTTTCACCCGTGGCTTTAACTTGACACAGCATAAAGCTGCAATTCACAGAGATGAAAGGAGATTTGAATGCGCTTAGTAAGTTTTTCCTTGAATCGACGACCCTTCATAAATGCAGTTTTCCTTTAAATCAAGAATGCGATGTATGGCCTGCTCGATCTGTGAAGTCTCGTTCACCATTTTGATATTTGTTATCTCTTGTACCTATATCTGAACAATTTCCACAGTTGTGCAGCTACATTCTACCGCCGCAATGATTTGGCTCGTCATGAGCGCTCACATACCGGAGAAAGGTCAGTTTGACATTTATGACAACATTTTCCTCACATCAATCGCACGAAAATGAGAATTGACCAAAGCTTGGCATAAACAGGCCGTATAAATGTGAATGCGGCCAAAGCTTCACTAGGACTGACTTATTGACGTAAGTGCACCTTCCAGATTGACGCTTTTTCAACTTGAAGTTATATCCAGGTCCCTTGATGCCGCTGAGACTAACCAGCCGTTCTGTGTGGCTAATAAAATTTCGTCAATCATTTGACAGTCGACATAAACATTATGGTAATTGTTCTTATCATAACCCTTGAAGTAAAATGCTTCAGGAAGTTTGGATACCTCAGATAGGATAGAAATAACCCTGTAGATCTCTTGTTAAAATATTCAAAGGTTCAAATCACTCACAGAGAAAGTACTTTCTGCATCCCATATGATGAATGTTACTCTTTCACCTCGCCTCAAACATAGTTCTTAAGCACTTCCCTAAAAATATAGAGTTCCGTTAAACATAGATTTTGCAATCATTTATTTATATACTTATTTAAATGGACCCCACTATTTATCGCCCGATTAGGAAATATCCGTCGCCCCTTTTTTTGGGAGCATTACCCGAGGTATCCGACGCAACCCGATTTCATGAGCCTAAATTTGGCTCAGTCGGACATGCAGGGCGACTCCAGGGCTCAACTCACAAGCACGTTCCCACCAGGGGCTCCACACATGACCTGATTTGCGCCCCATGTGTCCACAATAGGGCAAATAGAAGTTTCCTTTTGTGAAGAAACTTTTCAAAAGGGCTATCAATGACATCAATGCCCGGACCGGCCCTTGACACCATATCTCCCTGCTGCCCAAAGGGAGAGAGCACGCAAGAAACGCAAACTCCCTTAAAGACATCTTGGGCGTCCAACCCCTTTTCCCCCTTGTCCACTTTCACCAAGTATCATCCTTTCCTAACATCTTGACACAATCTTCCACAAACACCCCACAACTTCCCCAAAACAAACAACACGGCTAGCTAACTCGGCTTACACGCCCTACTAGTACACAGATACAGTCTTCTTTCATCTTCGTTCATACTTCATAGTCAATATCAAACCTTGAGCTTACAGTTCACAGATCAACAACACTACAGCACGTAATACATACTGCATACACACCATGTCAAACCCACATCATCCAGCCTTAACACCGATGGAAGTTACCCCAGACCCTCATCCCCACCTCCCAAACAACAATATTACCCATCCTAATACCCATAATCACGCTTACCCTCCTCCCCACGGCTTCGACCAAACCGGCCAAGGTCATAATCGATATCTACCCCCTCCTTCCTACTGGTATCCACCGTACGCACCACCTTTTTTCTTCGCAAACGGAAGTCAAGGACCCATCAACCCCTTGGTTCCATTTGGTTATCATCAACCTCATCCATCTGGGATGAATTGGCCGCCGCAAGCGGCGTATCATCAAGCACCCTTGTTTCCCGACCCGATGAATCCTTACATAAACCAACCACACCAACCTGTTTTGAACCATCAAACTATGAGTGATTTACCCTCTACGGCCTCTTTTTCGACACTTGCAATCTCACCCGCCACCACCTCATTGTCTACTTCACCTGCCACCACCGAAAGCTCTACTTCGACCACTGTCCACATCCAAACACCTGCGATGACTCCATCTCAAACTTCACCTCCCGAAAACCTTATCGCAACGCCTGTTCTTAACGTCACGACCCCGGTAATTGATATCCCAGCTGTTATTGATCTTACCAACGTAGTAGAGGCCATTGAGGAAGAGGTTCAAGTTCCTCACAAACGAGACGCGGACTGGCCCCAACTAGGTATGCCCAAATAGCCACCAACCATGTACATACCGTTCTAATCTTCGTTACGTCTTTCACTGACGTGTATGTGCATTCTTTTTGTGTTAGGTGTCTCGCCAATTAGGTTGCTTCGCTCACCAAAGGTGGGAAAGGAATTTGTCCAAATGCAGAATGGTTTGATGTACATGTATGCCGTTGCACGTCATCAAGGGTATGCCTTCACTATCAAGAGTCACAAATCCGACAAAGAACAAACGGTTAGAATTTATTTGCAATGCTCACTTGGGTACAAGAAAGCCGGCCACAAAGTTCCTTCGCAAGCCAAGAAACGATCATCCTCTTCAAAGAAGACCGGTTGTATGTTTGAGATCTCCCTAAATTATCATTCCCGTCGTGACCGATGGATTGTCACTCAAGACCTCAAGAAGATCTGCAAAACGAAACACAACCATGACCCCTTTGATAAACCTAGTGATCTCTCAATTTATCGACGATTCTCTCCCGAAAACCTCGAGCAAATTGACCTATTTTCCTCTGCTGGCTGCCGTGCAACTCAAATTCGGTCCCTTCTCAAGATTGATCCCGACTCTCAACCACTAGTTCGTGACATACACAACGTCCGAAGTCGTGCTAGAACCAATTGGCTCAATGGTCGGACTCCTGTTCAAGGTCTTTTTGATTTGATTACATCAAGCATCTGGGCGCATCGCACTTTAACTTCGGAAACGGGAACGTTGCTCAACCTCTTCTTTGCTAGCCCTTCCGCCATTGCTCTGGCTCGTTGATTCCCCACGGTTCTTGCTCTCGATTGTACTTACAAAACTAACCGTTTCAACCTTCCACTCTTACACATCGTTGGTACGACAAATACTCACAAATCATTCACCGTGGCGATGTGTTTCATGAGCAGAGAAAAGGAGCCCCAGTATGAGTGGGCCTTGAACCAGCTCAAAGACGTCATATTTCACAATGAGGATGCCTCCGCGACGGTTCAGCTGCCTCAGACTTTCGCAACGGACGCTGAACCGGCCCTGTTCAATGCTATTGGAACGGTTTTTCCCGAAGCTACCCACATCCTCTGTGTGTGGCACATCAACCAGAATGTCGCCAAAAACTGTAAGAACAAGTTTACCAATACCGAATGGACAGACTTTATGAAACTATGGAACTTGTATGTCGCCTCCTCAACACCTGCTGAATACGATTCAAATCTTGAAGAACTTACCAAAGTAGCAAGAGCCCATGATGTCTTTGATTACTTGCAAAACACTTGGATTTATCGAAAGGAGAAGTTTGTCACGCTGTTTACCTCTGAATCACCTCATTTTGGTAACTCATCAACATCTCGAGTGGAAGGCAGTCACTTCAGGGCCAAACGATTCCTCGATGGCCGCAATAACGACTTTGTCACTTGTTTCAATTCTTTCAAAAGGTTTGAAGAACACCAGATGAGCGAAATCACTATATCAGTTGGAGTTGAGCAGACTAAAACACTCGAAGGTCTTCCTATATTCTTCAAAGACCTGAATGGACGCATCTCTCATTACGCACTCAAGAAAATGAAGGAACAGTACAACTTATTGCCTGATTCGCTCCAAAAGCCTTGCACTCATACTTTCAGAGGCGCCTGGGGCCTTCCCTGCTCTCATGAACTGGCAACTGCGCGTGACAACATGGATTTCCTATCAACGGACTTCATGCACACGCAGTGGCATCTTTTCATGGAGGTCCCTCCAGCCAATCATGTCGGACTTCAAGCTGCTGCTAGATCAAGATTCGACCGCATTATTGAACTACCTGAACAAACTTTGCGCAAGCTCTATGTGGAAATTGGATTACTTGAGACCAATCGATACACGCTCTTACCAATATTGAATGCTAATGTGAAGACCAACAATCGTGGTCGACCCAAAGCTACGAAATCTCAAGAAAATGAGGGGAGTCAAGGTAGATGGAAGTCTCAACACGAAATCGACGAGGCAAAGAAAACCCCTCGGCTTAGCAAATGCAGCTACTGCAAAATCGGTGGTCACAAAATCACAACGTGCCCATCTCGTGCTTCTCAAACCTCCAAAGATCAACAAGACGAGGATCCATCCAACCTACCTATTGCCTCCAGCTCTGGCTCTTCGACTTCCGCTCAAGGATTACCATCGACCTCTGCCGCTGATGTGCAAATGATGGATGATTTCTTTCAAATGGAAGAAGATTTCATTTTGGACGAGGTGGATAAAGAATCAACGGGCGTTTCCTTAGCTGACGACACGGATGAAGAATCGCTGAAGAAATCAGACTCCAGTGACTCCAGTGCAAGCTCGCAACATTCATCTGACTCATCATCTGAAGACGAATCTGAAGAGAATGAGAACCTTTGTCCTTTTTGTGACGACCCTCTTCCTAAAGAACCGTCAATCAAGCTCACTGAACTCATGGAAACCCTACTGAAGATGCCTAACATTCGAAAAGGTATTGGCCGTGTCGGAGCAATGTCACTTCTGGTATGTATCTGATCTATCTTTTTTTGGTATGCATCAATTTACTGATATGTCACGCTTGAAGCACAGTTCATGCAAACAGCAGACTTCTGTCATTTGCATCACGTGGAGACAGACATCATACCGCTTGGTGTCAGCAAGGGATGGCCAATAGCAATCGATTTCAGTGGATTATCTGAGTATGTATCCACTCTACACTCCATCTTGTTAATACTCTGTCTAACTCCCTGTTTGTTTGTCTCACAGTCGCATCAAGAAACATTCAATGGTCCTGAGCAATATCATATGCAAAGTCCAGAAGTCCGCTTATCTTGAATCAGCCAAAAAGCTAATTGGACACAGCCACATGAATCGAATTGATGCGCAAATGGATCATTTTGAGGTTGAACAACCTGGATAGTGAGTTTTCCACCTGGTACCTTCTTGATCATCCAATAGTGTCTGAAGTCACATGTTTCTTGTTCTAGTTATGGATATGAGGGATATGTGATCATTCTTAAAACACTGGAGGAACTATTCATTAACGACATAGCCTCTAAATCACATCTTAACGCCGCAAGGGCGTCCCCACTCAGCGTTCAATTGTTTCTGCGACACGTACTCGTTCCGGAAATCAGTATCTCTTTAATTGCAGAAGATTTAAACTTGAATCGAGGCGATCCCAAAGTACGAGCCACTCTGGAAGCTACTCGATCCTTTGGAGCCGCCGTCTTTCCACTTCCAGATGAATTTGAAACCCACGCTAATGTGAAACAATCGACCAAGCGATCTCTTTCATCCAAAAGAAGTCAGCGGGGCACAGCTTCATCCAAGTCTTCTGCGAGCTTCAAGAGCATCTTGAAAACCCCTGACAAACAGTTCATACTCAAACAACTACCTTGCTTCATCGTGCCTTTCATCAAGTCCATCTTCAACCCACCTGCAAATGGCAACTGTGGTTATTGTGCAATCGCCGCATCACTCAATAATCAGACTCAGGACGCGTATGTATCAGTTCGTAGTCAATTACTTGAAGAACTAGTAGGCCACAGGGCAGAGCACGAGGGCCTCCTCTCCATTTCTAGATCGCAAACTGGAATGAAGACGAGACGGGCTATCAAACCTTATGCGACCGAAGTCATTGAGGATCTACTGGTTCGCCTTGAACCCCAGGGCCGCACTTGCACTTTGGAGTTCTGGTTACGCATGCCTTACATGGGCTACATTGTTGCAAGTACTTACGACTGTCCCGTTGTACTCTTCGACCCACTGGAAAGTAATTGCAGTACTTTTTTTCCGTATCGCACCCCGCCTAACGACAAGCAACCAATTATCCTGGCTTTTGTGAATGGCAACCATTTTGTGAGTCTCGGAACCAGGGGTCCATCAAAAATTCCATTCCCTCAGTTATACGGGAAGTCCCCAACCATCAGCGCTACCCGAGTACCAGACTGGATTGCAAAGTATAAAGGCCAGATGGATATGTGGCTTGCTGCCCGAGCTCAGTAATTTCTGTATCTTTATCTGTATCTTATTTAGTTGATACTGGGTTCTTTCTCTTTACACTTATGCTCACTGTGTGGTTGTACACGCTATCTTACATTATTTCTGTATCTATGACCCTGTGTTGTTCTCTTTTGAACTTATGCTCACTATGACTATGTTGTTATACACGTGCTGTCTTGTTCAACTATTGTATGCCTTCTATGCACTTTTGGTTAATGTATCACCATTATGATATGCAGCTCTTGCCTCCTCTGCAATGTGTGCATGACTCCAAATTACCAGCCTTTTGGCCAGTCGTGTAAGACTAAAATTGTGCCATCACCGACGTTGCCCGCTTCCTGGAGCAACCGGGCTATATTGTAGGTTTCGCCCGAGGTCCGACCCAAAATTATCCGTAAGGGGGCGACGGGTTTTCCTAACCGGGCGATAAAGAGTGGGGTCCATTTAAATTATTCACTTATTCATTTACTTATTTATCTTTCAAAATCATTCAAGCCATAAATTATATTTCCTTTTCCTTTTCTTCAATTTGATCTCTTACTAAAATAAAACTATTGTTCATTTTGTTTGCAATTGTCGGTGACTCTCCTTTTACATCTGTTCTTTAATACTGCAACATTGATACCAGCATATCAAAATTATATATCACTCAGTTAATTTCATTTCTCAATTAAATTGCAAAGTTTACATTTTTGAATCTTTTGCTAGTAATCAACTTTTGATTATAATTTTTAGCTTTCTTAATTATGCCCAACCAAGTCAATAAGGAACTTAAAGTGATAGGGCTTAGGCATATGGCTAGTTTCACCTTTTGAAATCTTGGTCAGTTGACCTGTGTTTGTCCAAGATCAAATGGATGATGACCCCCTGATCATAAGAGCAAACCCCGCTCATATCTGTTTGAGGTTTGCATATACATAAGCTGTGCACAAAAAGGTTTCTGGCTGTAAGCTCACTATCTAAAAGTCTAGAATCCTTTCAACTTTCCAAATGAGAAATTTATGAATAAAGAATGTCAATGGCCAAATGCTTAAACTAGCCATGCTTTTGAATCCCATTGCGTCTGTTTTATCAAACCCATCATACCCATCATTGACAATACTCAATGATTACAGCATAAAATTTCTATTTGTTATCTCCTCATTGATGTAGCTTCAAAGTGATTTCCCAGGCATTGATGATTAGAAAGTATCACATGGAAAATGGTCAGTGTGGTTGAAAAACCAAACCAAGGTCCACCAGAACATTCGTCATTTGTGCAAATTGCCACACATAATAAGAATGAATATGGTCCACCTACATTATACATTATCCTGTTAAATAATACCATTGGTTAATCAAGAGGTTCATACCACTTTTGGAGATTAAAGGACAAGAGAGCAGAAATTCAGTAATTTTCACCTTGCACTGCAGCTTACAACATGAATGCCTAAACATTAAATCTTTGTTGAAAGTACACTAACTCATGGGGTCTTACAGAATGTACAGAGCTCCATGATAAAGAAGTAGTACAACCTTTTCTGTAACCGATTTCTTCAAGTCAAGCTGTGTTTCTCAAGTGATAGATTATCAGTCAGATGGTTACAACAGTGATTCTAAGAGAAAAAAACTTACTCCCTTTACAAAATATAAGGAAAAAGAGTCAGTTTCAAGAGACTCAATCAGATACATACAAGGGAAAATGATTTGAGAAAACATATCAGGATTGATGTGCAACAATGTTAATGGGAAAAAAGAACATAGTACACTACTACACACAAAAAAACTTATCAAGACTAATATTGTCTTTCAACAAAGACGTCCACCCATTTTGATCTATATTTGAAGTGGTGTGACATTTTAGAAAAAATACAACCACACTTTCAATAGCTGTATATTATTATAGTTAAATTCTGAAAATTGCATAATCCATCATCTTGCTTAGCCCAGGGTTTACCCAGACTTGGTGCTGGCCAAGTCTTTGTTGCATTGCATAATAGTGTTAAAAACAATAATATGCATATTTGAATTCAAAAGACCAGGGGTTGAAAGCCAAATCAAATAGCTTTCACCCCAGATGGGCAACCCAAGTGAACAAATTTGGGCACAACTCTTTAAACTTAGTTCAAACTCAAATATTTTATCAAAGCCATCAGTGTGCCACTGCACAGCCTGGGTTGCCCAAATCTGGCCTGAACAAGCTCAAAATCCCTGCAGCGTGCCCTGGACTATGGGGTGCTGGCCCTGACAATGTCACTACTATTCTAAAAATACCACTCTGGAACTTTTCCCTGAGAAGCTTGAGAGATTCATCAGTTCCAGTCAAAATCAGGTGATGCTCCTAGGGCTGGCCCTGTAATCTTAGGGTCCGTTCACAGCCCTAATCTGGCCTATCATGGCATATACTTCACCTAGTATAACCCATGAAATCACACAGTCTGTGGGCTTGACTTCCACCCTAATTATGCAATTGCATTGATAAGAATTTATGAACAAGACTAAGCTACATGTCTCAGTTTTTTTTACTTCCAACATATATTCAATATGTATGTAATTATATATGTAAAATGACCCTTGAAACTGAGACTGAGTTGCAATTCTTATTTTTGGACTTGGTAATGGAGATCTAATTAGTATCCAGGTATGACATGTTTCTTGAAAAGTGGACTGTGATGAGTGACAAACTGTATTCTTTTTAAGATATCTATGATTATCACAGAAGTTACATGTATGGAACACTTTTAATATCTATTTAGAAGAAGTTTCAGTCTGATTCACCCAGATCAGGAATATTTTACCCATAAATGTATTACATATTCATTATCATATGTTATGTGATGCTTGGCATGATTTGTGTGTTGTAAACATGTATCTTTCTTACATTTTGTTACCAAGTGCAGCTAGAGCTATTGTCAGCCATGAGGAGTATTCTCAACACTCCCATTGTCAGAACAATGGATTTAGTGTACAAGGATCCACTGGTCAATCGGAACATAGCTCAAAGGAGCTAAGACCCCATTGTCAAGGAGTGACAGTGATCCAACACAGGGATCATCTGTTACTGGTTTCAGTGTACCAGATAAGAACCCTGATGACAGCATCCAAGAAAACCCTGATAGTCTACATAGCTCAGAGCAGATGAGTCACTCAAATATATAAACAAGGATTCCATGCATCCAGAAAGAAGAGAACAATCCTATTATTATACCATACCACTTTTACCGCAGCTCATCATTGAATTAGTATTTTACATCAAAATCCTTCTTTGTTTATCTTTCATTTGAAAGAAGACTTATTTAGAATTCTTATCGTTTAGAATCCTTTATTGCATCTTCTTTCATATCAAAGACACCCTTTTTTCTCTGAGTCACTATCTCTTTATCAATTGATGGTTTCCTTACTATTTGAATTGATATTGTAGATAGTCTCTCATTTTCCTTTTTGATTATAAATTCATCAAATCAACGCTAAAGTGTCACCTGAGGAATAACCACAAATCCCTTCATATTCACCTTAGAAGGCTACTGTCGTGATTGCACTTCGATAAGCTACTGGCAGCGGTAATCATCCCACACCTAAGACAACTATATGTAACGACTATAGTTCCTTTTACTTACTTACAAAGAATTGAGAAATAATCTCCCTCAAGTTTCAATAATTATTGTCTAAAACTTGATAGAATACATTTTGTAAGTACTATTCAGCTCTGAACTACCAGTCATCTGCCATGACTTAGAGTCTCAGGCTGACAGCTATGGCTTTGAAGAAACCTACTAGCCCAACAGGTTGTGAGCACTCATGACGAGCCACATTTTTTCAAATGTTGAATGTAGCTGCACAGCTGTTGAAATTGTTCTGATATAGAAACAAAATATAACAAAGATCAAAATGGTAAATGAGACTTCACAAATCCAGCAGGCCAAATCATTCTCACATTCTTAACTGGAAGGAAAAATGCATTCACATATGAAGTGTTTTCAATTCAAGGAAACCCGACTCAGCGCATGTTAAGGTTCAAACCCCAAATTTGGCTTGATGATGCACAGCAAGGCTTCCCAAGATGCATTTCAGATAGATTTACAACATTAAAAGATTTCTCAGCACATCTCACTCTGTCTGTGTGGTAGTTGCTTGCTAGCAACAACTTCATTTGAGGCAAACAGCAGGAAAACTGTTGAAATATTCATTTGCCAAGATAAGAGTATCTGTGTAAGGAGATATATGTTAGACAATAGATGTCACAGCTGGCATTGCTCATGTACACCTGCTCAACCATCTAAAAGATGATTGATGACTATTCAAAAGTGATCAATCATAACTATGGATATGATTCACTTTTTTTTCAAAAAACTAGTCACCTTGATCTCAACCAGTAACTTTTTTGAAAAAATCCCCCTAAGTGACTTTCTTTGACACACTGTGTCCGTATCCGTGGAGCACGTCAACGTGCACACACCAAATACTTTTGATACATACTTGAAAGAGCCATTAAAGAGGTCTCCACAATAGGCATGTCTTCCCTTTGTCAACTGGGACGTTGGCACTCAGTTGACCCCAACTGCTGACAAAGGATCCCACAAATTCTTTTGTCAAATTATCATTCACAAAGGGTGCTCAGCACTGATCTCAGTCTAAAGCCTACCAAACACCTTTCTGTTTTTTTTCAAAACTCTCCGTGTGTGCACGTCGACGTGCTACAAGGATACCGACATGGTGAAAGTCAATTGATGGCTAGTAGTTCATATCACAGTCCAAAGTATCTGCCAGAGAGGTAAGTATGTTGTAGTCTATAAAAATTTCTCTTTATTATCACAGGCCTGTCCGGAATCATCTAGACAGTAAATGTGTGTGAGGTTTCAGTCAACTCATCACTGCTGGACAGGTAGGTGTTACCATAGTTTGATGAGGCATTAGCAGACCACTGATCACTGCTCAACCAACAGGTGCTACTAGAGGTAGTGCCACCAACCATCTGGTAAATATTGGCTGTTGAAAAGTTAGAAGCTCACTTGTAATTACACTTGAAGAGGCCTCAGTTTGTAGCTATGTACCACAGATGACATCAACAGGTGACAGTTTAGCGGTCCTCAGTCAGCTCTAAGCATTTAAGTAAGATATAATTGGTGAGTAGGTACCAGTTGAAAATCCATGACAATGCCTTATCTTAGGGAGGTGTGTAACGTTGGGAGTGGAAGTAATATCTGTGAAGATATGTAAGACTTCTCAAAGCAACATCATAAGTTAGCTTCAAGTGGGCTACCAAAAGCATGATCAACCAAAAATTTAAACATCAAAACTCTCCATCCGTTCATCTTTTGCAGGCCAACTCACACTGCACATATAATGTGTTTCTCTAAGGTGAAAAATGATTGAACTTGATGCACAAAATGCTTAATAATGCAGATTTAATGCAGAAAATGCAGATTTAATGCACTTTTAAGGAGAAACACATTATATTCACAGTGTCAATGTACAGCATGATCAGGCAGAAGTGACCCCACAACCTTTCCACCAAGTGATCCTTACACGCTCGTGTTATGTACATACTTGAGCATCTAGCGTACGACAAAATCCCTTGATCTCAAGTCCATCTGACCGCCTCTCAAGTTTAAACTGTAAAGTCAAGATTAGCTCTAATATCTCTCACATGGCCCGCTTCAAAAGTTTGCACAAAGAGCCTGATCATCACACCACACCCCAACAAAAGTTTGTTATAAATTTTTTCATTCCATTTGTAACACCCTACGAGATTCAAACTAACAACATCAAAAATCCTAATTAAGTCGAACCTTCAACTTTCGCCGCTTCTTGACCTTCTACATTCCTTTCGTTAGTTGAAAACGGTGTTATGTCTAACTCTTTCCATTTAGACAGACCAGATTCAGATCGTTCTAATTCTCGATCCAATAATTGAATAGCTTTAATAGCTGGTAAAAATGCTGGATCTAATCTAAATGATAAATGTGGTAAGACTAATGAATGAAAAACTGCTAAACTTAATCGAGTTCCCTATTATCAAATCAAATCAAACAAAACAAAAACAAAAAATCTTAGTACGTTCATTCAAACTTCAACATCAAAATCAAATCAAAAAAAAACCAATCTCTTACATGTTGTAACATCACAGCACCAAGAATAGCTTCAACTGTATGACCTCTAGCAGTCCATAAACCAGTTCCAACCATCTCACTCGAACCCGAAGACAATCCATCTAATTCTCTCCATCTCATAATCTTTTCAAGTTCCCATTGGTTTCCAACATATTGTCCTAACATGAATTTAGTTAACAAAGCGTTTTCCAATACTTGTGGGGATAACCTAGAAGGTGTAGTGGTAAGTGGTGAAACGATTGGAGCGTTGATCAAAAAATCAGATAAAGCAAAATGCATCATCCTCCGACCTAATAAAAATCAAATAAAGGTAAGAATCATGAATGAAAGATCAAAACGGGTCAAGAAGTACTGACCAAGGAAACTAAGCTTTGTATTATGTTCTCCTAAGAGTACATATCCCACATCACCTCTCTCGGCCTTAAGTTCATCCAAACTAGCTTGACTCTTAATCAAATTCTTAGAACTCACAATCCTACAAGCAAGTTGTTCAGTAAACTGAAGTGGAAACAAAAGTTCTTCTAAATGTTCTTTAATCGTCTTCGAATGTGGAAAGTGTAAGACAGCACGAGACGTCACAGCTTTAGCTGGTTTAAGAATCTGTCGTAGTTTGGATGGACTATAGAGATGTGATGTAGGAGTTGTAGGAGAAGGAATGGTCGAAGGTTCAGGACTTAGAATTGCACCTCGGTAAGGTCCTACCTTGAAGGAGGCAGCTACTTTTTTAGGGTTAGAAGGTGAACGTGAATTATGTGAAGAAATTGGGTCTGATACATCATTTGTGTAAGATCGTTCTTGGGTAAAGGTTGACTTGTTACGAGGTCGGCATCTAGAAAGGACTTTGAAAAAAAGCATCCAAAAGAAATCGTCAATAAATGATAATTATGAAGAAGTTTTAGAGCTTTTTGATTCAAGGAAAACTTTCAATCTTCGAAAGTAACATTGAAATATTTTCAAAAACGTTGAATCATAGACATTGGATGCTAACCGATCTTTGATTCGCTAGTACTCCCAGAAGTTGCGCCAAGTTGAATAGCCGTACGGATCGCTTTCATTTTTATAAAATTCAAATTAGAATCTGATTTAACCTTTCTATCCAACATACGTAAAATAAACAACCATCAGCACTGTATCAAGAAGAGGCTACTAGATATTGAGAACTGACCTTAAAATGTAACCTAAAGACGACGTTATGGACTGATACCTCGAGCTGATGTGCTTTTATGGGAGGTTTCGAGTGTATGTGAATTACTAGTTAACTTGCATGAAGCTCGAATAATTGACTTTCTTGCTTGGTTGTTCAGTGTTATCTTGAAAGAGTGAAGAATGCGATTTAAGAAAACATTATGGTGCTTGATCGGAAATTTTTCAGGATCCAATTCAAACTTGACCTAATTCTAACTTAAACACACTTAAGACTTAACACTTATGTCTTAAATACAGTTCGAATGCTACTAAATTTTAAAAGCATTCTACTAAATAAACCAGTTCGAGTCTGTTTCTCGAGTTTTACGGATCAGATCAATTGACCGTGAAAGTTGAGGGAGGCCTCATTTGTCCTTTGAAGGCCTAACTCCAATATGAGCCAAAACACTAGTAATGATATATGGCGCGGCACGTTTGCCTTTGGTGCATATGGATCAGAGGTAAACAGGCAAAACAGAATCAAACGCTCTCGACACTCAACATATCTCTCTCTTGAATGATGTCTCATTACCCTCACAATCAATCACTCCTCTTCAAAGTTCAACTGTTTTATAAAATTGCAAGCAAGACAATTTTTTCCCTTGGATTGTCTCAAAATCTAAAATTAATAAAATTTCATTCCAGATCTCAATCACTTCACTTTTTAATTAATTTTCAAACTTCTTATTCTTTTTGAACTTCTTTCGGTAAAGCTATTATTAGACAAAGAAAAAAAACAAGATATATCAGTTCAAGTCATCGATTGATCAATTCATTCAAAACACTCAAGTAAAAGAAAGCAATACATACGTTTATTAGCAGGGAAACATAAAACTTCTTTAATCGAATTATTATCAGTTAGTAACATCACTAATCTATCGATACCTAATCCCCATCCACCAGTAGGTGGTAATCCATGTTCTAATGCATCAATCTATCATTTCCCCCCCAAAAAAACATCATCATCATCAATGTCAGATGGTAAAGAGCACTCGGAAAAAAATCACTTACAAATGTTTCATCAATTCCTTGTGCTTCATCATCACCTGCAGCTTTTTGTCTAGTTTGTTCTTCAAACCTTTCACGTTGATCAAATGGATCATTCAATTCGGTATCTGCCAAAAAGAAATTCGTCAAAAACCATAATAAGAATCGAAAAAAGTTCTAGTCAAAAAAATTAGCAAAAGAAAAAATCAAGAGATCCTTGCTTACAAGCATTACAAATCTCTTTAGTCGCCACAAACGTCTCAAACCTTTCACATAATCCTACTTTACTTCTATCACGTTTAGCAAGTGGTGACATGAATTGAGGATGTCCTACAATAAAACTAGGTGAAATACATTGGTTTTCAATAAACTCTCCTACTAATTTATCTAATAATCTTGAGTTCGTTCTAGGTGCACTACAATCTACATTATGCTAAAACCAAGAAAATTTTAAATCATTCAAATCAGCTTGAGTTTTATTGTAAGACAGTTTTCTTTGTTTGTTTGATGGATTCATTGAACTTGACTTACTTTCACACATAATTCATCTAAAAACTTGGTCATCAATTCTTTATCTTCAAAATCTTTTCCAGAAGGAAACTTCACTTTCAATTGTGATTCTAATTCTTCAATCATATTAAACCTTTTCCAAGGTCTAGAAAAATCTAATGTATAAACCTTTTCACTATTTAATCCTTCTGGATGATAATCAATTTTATACGATCCTCCTGTGATTTTATAAACTAATCCTGATATTAATGTTTCAGTTAAATCCATTAAATCATACATATCTGCATATGCCATATAAAATTCACAGATTGAAAATTCTGGGTTCTAAGCAGAAAAACAAAGTCGAGTTTCAAAAAGTATGGTGATCTGTATTAGTATCAATGAAATGAATGATACCGAATCGAGATGTATAAGCACTTACATGGGTCAGATCGATAGACTCATTCCTAAACACTCGTCCGATTTCATAAACTCGATCAAGTCCACCAACCACAAGTTCTTTAAGGTAAAGTTCAGGAGCAATTCTTAAGAACAAGTCCAAACCTAACGAATTATGATGAGTGATAAATGGTTTAGCAGTTGCTCCTCCAGCGATCATGTTCATCATCGGAGTTTCAACCTAAATGTGATTCAGATCAGAAAGATACAAGATTTGTCAAGTTTACTGGAATCAAGATGAGGTTCTAGAAATCAAACTCAAAACGAATTTCACACACCTCTAAGAACCCAAGATCATCCAGGAATCTTCTAACATAATTAATAATCCGAGCTCGAGTAACAAACACATCTCTAACATCCTTATTCATGATCAAATCAAGGTACCGTTTACGATGACGTTGTTCTTGATCTTTAAAACCAAATTTAGTTTCAGTTGTACCACTCTCGGTCACAACTGATGTTTCAGCTCTTGGTAATTGATGTAAGTTGGGAGAAAGTAAAATCATCTTTCTAGGTCCGATTGATAATTCTCCTTTCTTCGTTCTCATTGGAAATCCGGTGACACCTACTATATCACCTCGACGGAAGATATCATGGACTGCTTCAAACGTGGCTGGGTCTTCGGCATCACTATTGAACATTCCAAAGAACATGCGCCACAGTTCATCAGTTAGCTAACATAACGCACATGGTTGGTATAATTTAAAAGAAGAAATCTGAACGTACTTTGCAGATGCCATGATCTGAATCTTATGACCATCTGCATGCAAATCATAAAACCTGAGCTTAGCCCCAGCTTGTCTCATATTATGAATCCGACCAGCAACACTGATCTTATCTTCCGGATCAAGTCGATCACCACCATTAGGAACCCGATCAGAATAAGTTTTGATAAAGTTTTGTAAACCGATCGATACAGAAAACTTGTGTGGATAAGGTGATGGTAGTGATGGATCTTCAGAAGGACTTGATGAAAATGGTGGATTAGCTTGACGTAAAGCTTGGATCGCTCGACAACGAAGTTCGTAGTATTGCTAAAAAGTCAAAGATGATCGAATTGAGTCAAAAGACAATTTGTATTCCGTTTTCAAAAAAAGACTTTATTCACGTTAGGCGAGAGTTCTTCCTCTGCATTAGCAGCTCCCACAGTAGCTTCTTTCTTGGTAGCAGAAACCACTGGTGCTTTAGGCTACAATCCGATCCAAAACAAAATCAGTGACTAATCAAACAAAAAAATACCCAAACAGCTATAAATCCACTTTACCTTTTCAGCCGCTTTCTTTGCATCTTTTTCACGTTGTTTAGCTCTTCTTTTTAATTCACTCTTACTTACCATCTCACCAGTAAGTTCATCGAGATATGAACCTGGTTCAGTTGGACCTACACCTTTGTCTGCCATTGATTGAATATAAAAATGACGAGTTTGATTGAGTTTGAATGGTTTGTAGGTTTGATTGAATTGAGTTAATCTGATGGTGAATCGTAGTTGACCAAATCGCATTCAAGTTCTTTCGATTTTTGATTTTCTCAAATTCAAATTCTTCAAAATCAAAAATCATCCAAAAAAAACATTCCGACTCGAATTACACATCTATCATTCAGTATAAGCATCTATCTTAGTAGAAAATTACCTACGAATAAAAAGTACACAGAAACATCAACAGCCCCTTTGGCAGTCTCATCTGCTTCAACAATCTTGGCCTGTTGGATAGTGTCATCAGCTTTAATAATAGCAAAAAATAACTTCTTGGTCTGATCAGCCTCTCACAGCGTGATATAACATTCATAAGAGCACCCACTATGGTGGGCGTGTTTTATCGTAAATTTTGCGGTCCCGACCGCGAAATTTAATCATGCGTGTAACAACTAAATTAGTAAACGCATAAAAACCACTATGAGCTGCTTTACGACCTGATTTACCAACGATAAATCACTGTGAGTCAACCAGATCCACAGTGGTATGATCTTGAAATGAATCATCACATTCCTCATAATCTTTTCCCAAAGATCAATTATCTCAGAAGTCTTCAAATAGCAATAGGAACAACAATAATAACATCAACTAGTCTTGACTTCTTGTTTGATAAACCTCACATACCACCTCCGCTTCCTCGCACTCAAATCTGAATTGATCGAGACTTATCAAGACTGCACTCAACGTGCTCGGAAACTATATAAGTTTTCAAGTTTGAACTTTGAAGTTGAGGTGTTGAGGTCTGAACGTTGAGATTTGAAGTCTTGAATTGTGGAGTTTGGGATTTGATGTTTTGGAAAAGGCAGTTGTTGACCGATTATCGTACGATAAATCAAGTCGTAGGCTTGCGTAGATCTGAGCACGCGGGGTGCAAGATTTAACGCAGCAGTACGGACTGCATGTCTAAAACAGGTCCGTAGTGGACCTGTCTGGATTTTAGCGTTACGGTAACGCTAAATCACCTCGTTAACGCACCCATAGTGGGTGCTCTAAGTAAATCAAGTCAACCTAATTGCAACATAACAATCATAATATCCACTTTCCATACTGCTCTCCAATCCTCAAACCATTTAGAAATAAAAACCAAACTTTTCAAAACAATAATAAAATAAATCTCTCTCTTTCTCTCTTTCTCTCTCTCTCTCTCTCTCTCTATTCTGTTTGTTTCATCTATCATAATTCAAAAAAAAAGAAAAATGTAATCAAATAAAGTAATCAAAAAATCATCATCATCATCATGAAATCAAAAAAAAAGTAAAACCAAAAAGAAAATCATTGTGGATACACCAAAAAAAACAAAAACATTAAGAAAAAAAAAACAAAGAACAAATCAAAATCAACCTCCCAAAACTCTCTTCTATTCTTCTTTCTCTTCTCTTCTCTCTTCTCTTCATTCTCTTTCTCTCTTTACACCAAAACCATTTCTTCAATCTACTTCTTTATCAAATGAAAAAAAAACACAGACACACACACATATATATTTATTTATTTATCATATATATAAGAGTAAAAAAGTCAAAAGAAAAAGTAAAGAGAAAAAAATGAAAAACTGTTGATCGTGTCTTGAAAAATTATGCTTTTGATCTTCTTGGATTTACCTATGTATTACTAAACATGACCTAATCTAAACTCTAAATATCTTTTCCCATTTTCGAATCTATGTAGAAAAGATTCCATAAATCTATCAAATCAAAAAAACAAACAAAGACAAATCCATAAATCAATCAACTTCACTTTTTTCTTATTTTAATCATTAAAGAGTTGTAAAGTTTCCCAATCAGCTTACCTTGAATTTAGTTTTCTCTTTCGGTTGTAATTCACATACAACATAATGTGATCCTTTTCCAACACCTTGATCAATCCTCGTAACCCTAGAAAAAAAGTAAAACAACCCACCCAAATATTCCATCAACAAACAAATCAAAGAGAGAAATCAACAAAAAAATCCTCTTACACAGGTCTAACAAAATCATTATCCCAATACCCTTGTAATTCAACCCCACCCGCCGTATTATCATCAACCCAACACTTCACACTACCCCATCCATCTTTCCTAGGTCCTTTTTGATAATAAACTGCAATATCTCCACCTTCGACTTTCAAGGGAATCTTAATCAAACTTCCACCTTTCTCACTATACCAATAATGTCGTTCATCTTCTGCATCTATCTTAGGTGCAATAGGTTCCCAACCTGAATTAATAAAAACTGATTGTGGTAATGGATTAATCAAATCATTTGCTGATGCACAATTCGGTTTGATTTCTCTAAAACTCGAAATCGTATGTGGTTTGTCATGAATTCTAAACGATGGGATTTTAGAATAACCTGCTTTGGCTGTTTTCGATAACGATCCTGCTGCGTTCTCGTCATTTTCGATGCCCGGTTCAGATCCTTTGCGTAATCCTTTACCTCCCAATAAACTTGGGGCTGTGTTTGCATTCGAGCCAGTCATACTCAAACTTTCTGATTTACTGAATCCCGAATCTCCAATAATGGGCGGGGCCAATCCAGCTAAATCGGCCTCTAGAGCTGCTTGATCCCATACTGAGCATATTTCGCTCTCTAAGAATGAAATCACCGTATCTGCTAAAAGTTCGTGACCTTTGGCATTGGCTAGTACTGGATCAATAAAATATGACTGTTTCACTTTTTCTGGGTTGACGAGATACTCCTCATAAAGAAGCCCTTTCACACTACGATCCAAGAATTATGGATTTCAGTATTCTTGTTTTGTAATCGTGGCTTTGAAAAAATCACTAACCTGAGGTGGGGTACATCGTAGAAATGTGCTACAGCTGAATGCCAGACTTCTGGTCCAGCAAAACCGTGCTCACTTTGTAGTTGTGGTGAGAAATGTCCAAGTAAGATCACAGCTGGTTGGTCTTGACGAAGCAAGAGTGATCGGATTAATAAATCAGTGGTTGCAATCGTTTCCTGGTCACTATTTGAACACACCCAGAAGATGATAATAGACTTCAGTGATCATGAATTATAGATAAGAACTATGTAAAGACGAACTGAGGATCATCAGTATCAAACTCGACGATGACTAAATCAACCCGATCCGGAAGATGCATCGCTGAACAATATCCAAAGTACGAAGTACCCGTTCGACGAACTGTGGAGGAGAAAGATTCAAGATGAACAGATGAAAATTTAAACATTTAGTCAGCTCAGACGAGACAAAGAAGACGAAGAGGATGATGGGAGAAAATTGATTTGAGACTGACGTGCACCATTGGTGAGTTCGTTAGCCGGGTGTGGAAATACGTCATTGAGCCAAGAGAAAATACGATGAGGATAACAATTCGGGCCGATAGGATTTCCAAGTGGATGAGCAGTGGTAGCATCTAATCCATGACAACTGGAGATACTTCCACCCAAGATTCCCACTGTGATCGGTAAACCAGACATAGCCCTTCTCAAGACCCTTTTAACTCGATCACTCGATCCAATATGGGTACGAGTTTTAAGGATAGCTTGTTGTCCATAAACTTGACCTAATTCATCACCTTCACCAAAGGTAGGACAAAATGTGAATGGAGCAAGATCACTGAAATTGGCGGGACCGATTCCTGAACTGGAAGATGAAGATGAGCCTTGGATTAATCGTTGACGACGTGCCGAGATTTGTTGAGCATCTGTCCTTCTTGATGTGGATGAACGTGTGGCGAATCCAGGTAAGGAACCGGCCGGTGATCCAGAAAAGCTTATGAAATGTAACAGAATAAAGATTGTGGCACCAGCACCGAGGGCTATCAGAAGCCGTCTGCGAGACTGATAAAAGAAGAGAACAGTGCAATTTGATGTTAGATTTGATTGAAAGAGAAAGTACGCGCTAAGAATTATAAGTAAGCTTACGATCATTCCAGGTCGAGCTGAGAGTTGACTCAGACGAGTTGAGGAAGAGGGTCGAGAAGGTGAAGAATCACGTTGAAGATTATTATCGTTATTAGATGAGGTGGTATGTCGCTTTTGCATCTCGAGATTCACGACGAGAAGCTTTGTTGGTAGAATTAATTTTTCTGGATTGAAATGATGACGTGAGAGAGTTGAAACAATGCACCAAAGAAATCAACACACAGTGACGTGTTTATGATCGGGTTACAGAATACTGACCTCAAACTTGATATCAATCAAGATATCAATAATCTTTGATATCAAGACTCAAAATATCAGCATCGATCATATTATTCAAGAATCCTTGTAGTTGGAATATGGATGCTCACAAATTCGAATATTTTCCGTTCATCAATATGTTTCTTCGTGATCGTCCTTCTGATTGATTTGAAAGGAGATAGAGGTAGTTCTGAGTTGTCTATTAAGTTTTCAATCAAACTTGAGAAAGTTGAGGATAGCAGCTAGGTAAAATGAGAAAATGATGATAATCTGTTTACCTATTTGTTTGGTTTTGGTTTTTTAGATTTTAATTGGTTTGTTTGGTTTGATTGAGAGTGTCAGACTTCAGTGGTGTACTCATACACTGGGTGTGGTGGTGGTGGCTGGATCTGAATATACACATATCATCTGTTACATGCGTAAAACCTCTTAGAAGTCCGTAACATCCACACTTGATCATTCCCTAAAAGCTTCCTTCATCACATGGTCTGAGTCTGATCAAGATTAGATTAAGTTAATAATGGAAGAAAGCACTGAAAAGGATATTCTACCTTATACAACATGACTTAAGCGCAAAGATCCGGGCATTCACATGCTATAGATTTCGAAAATCAGAACTTAGAAGGCCCTGTTGACCAATACTCCAAGGAGATTTTAAGTAAACATCAGAGCTGGCTAAACTTATCATTGGTGCATTTTTTCAAAATGTCAAGTATATGGAAAGCCGCTGACTCAAGACCTTGTGAAGGAGACACTTGTTGAGTTTGACCACCATCAAGCCAAACTTCGAGCCGCTTCAATTTTCAAGCCGCAAAAACATTGCCAAAAATAGACCGCAGTAGTCCTTGGTGTTTTTTCTTTATTGTCAAAAGCAAGTCAACTTTAACATGATCATGAGGGATGATCAGGTATCGATTGATTTTGGTGACTGGATATGTACGTTTTTCAAAACTATCATGACCGTTTCTTGTATGAACCGCGCTTTTGGGCCAATTCTTGTTGGGCTGGATACATGCATCACGAACATGGATTATATCCAACATGAAAAACATTAAAAAATGTTAAAAATCTCAAAAAAAGAAATGTTGAATTTCTACTTGCTTATCTCTTGGCGGTGTTCAAGTTAGAAAGATGCCTATACAATTGTACCTATACCAAAATGCTACTCTAAAATTTTACATTTTGAAAACACTGTCAGAAAGACCCACCTGAGTCTGAGAAGCGCATTCCTAGCAATCTATTTTGTGGAAAACAATATTTTGAGGGGCTGGGAGGTCAAAGTGCATAAAGCTTCAGACATTTTTCTGGTTGACTTGAACCCCTCTACATATTCCTACCTTTGATCTTGTCCCCTTCGATCAATTACGATCTGCTCTGTCTTCCAGAGTCTGAGATCAGATCTTTACATTTATCATCATTGCATAGAGTTCAACTTATCTCTGGTGATCTTTTGGAATTCCTGCTTATTGCAACAAGGAATTCTAAAAATAGCAATAAAAAAGTACATTTCAACATACATTATGCAGAGGAACGGTGATGTGATAGGTTTGGGATGAACTCATGATAGCAAAGACACCAAGTAACAACTACGCAGTACCAAAAAACAAAATGTAACAGACAAAAGAAATTCATAGCTAGGGACTCTCTTCATTATAAGCTTACATAAAACATTACTAGATTACTAAATCTCAACCTTTTTAGATTTTTCGTCTCATCTTATTCATTTTAAAACGGTAAAGTGATGGTCCAGACTAAATGATGAAATTTCCACAACATTGATTGAGTCTGAGATAAGAATGTGAACTAAAAATGCTAACAATGCTAGATGATTTTAAAAAACTTCACAACCATGCTTCAAAAGGGTTTTTTTGAAAAAGACTTGAAAAAAAACAAAAGTTAACAAGAGTTGTAAGTTGGATAGAGTCTGAGAGAAGAAAAATCGAATGGTCAAGAACAAGATCACACAAAAAAGAAATAGATGAAGGAATGTAAGATGCAGTGATGATGAAAACAAACGTCTGTTTCAAATGGAAATCTGTGCAAGTAAATGATGATAGATGAGAAAAAAGAAAATCAAGCATGAATGAAATTGAGGTAAAGGTAATGGAATAAGAGATGCGGCATAAACGTCAAGTCAAGAGAAAATCAAATAGATGTATAGATAGAAAAAAATGGTCAAGACCGAGCATATAGTAGTTAAGAGGAAAAGGATCAATGACCAATACACCAAAAGAATCTAGGATGTTCAACGATTTCAGAAGAATCAGATAAAGAATGATGAGAAGAAGAAGAAGTAAAAGTCGAATGGGTTGGATTAGATTTCGATTTGAATATTGAACGATTTGATAACCATTTGCCTAATCTACCTTTCCTTCTACCTTTATAACCAAAATCATCTTTTGATAAACGAGAATGAGAGTTTCGTTTTGAGTTGACGATGAAAGTTGGATGAAGTGGTTTGGTTGTGTTGGTGAGACTGAGATTGGATGAAATTGATTGTCGGTGATTCGGTGAATGAATTGATGTGGTCATGATCTGGTGTGCTGAATGGGTTTCTTTTTGGGACGATGGTTAGGATTCGTTCAAGTGGATGAATGACTTTTGAGAACGTACACAACTCAAGAGCAGATTAGAAAAATCAAAACTTACCCAGTTATTTTGGATTTATGAGGATTCAAGATAAACAAATTCGGTATGATTGGGACTTTCAATTTGAAACTTGATGATTGAGAATTCGTAAGAAGTCAAATAGGTGTCTTCAGTATTGCCAATTAAATTTATGTTCAAGTGACTTTGAATGAAAGTTGAAGTATTCTGGGTCTGGCAGTGCACCTGACTTCACTTTTTGCTTTCGAAAGTTAAAAAAGGGTTTTCAAAAATGGTCATCAACACCAAATAGAAGTCGATGATTGTTTTCGATCTTTTACTCATTCGATTTGTGATGTGAAGACTTGTGTATGTCATTCGTTTTCTTCGGGAACTCATCCCATTCCCAATCCGATCAACTCTCAAATGTGATTATTAATGTCAGTGTCGCTTGACCTAGCTACCAATTTCCGGCCGTTGAATCCATTCAAGTTCTCCGTAGCAAATCTTCAAAGGATGGATGGATCCTGGTTTACCCCTGAGGCTCACATCATTCAATCATTCTTGATGCGGAGAAGAGAGGGGAACAACCCTCTTCAAGAGTCGATGAAAGACCGATTCTCTATTAATAAAGTCTACGTCACATCTTCAGTCATCAACCACAAAGATCCACGTCCCCTGTCTTTTACCTCTTGGTTTGCAGGAAGATCTACAAGTTGAAGTGAGCTTGTATGTAATCACTTCAAGCTTCCTCTTTAAGCTCGTGCTTTTGTAACTTCGGCTCCACGACTTTGACGACTCGGTTCAAGTCTAAATATTCAAAATATATTCAACTCTTTCGTGGCACGCTTCTTGTATGTTTCCAACAGAACCATCAACATACAATTGAAGCCTTCCCGTAAAGTGGAGAGAAGAAGACTTGAAGACTGGAGAACAGCGTCCGTGTTGTAGAGCTCCTGACCCCTACTACACCCAAAGCGTGCTATTTGCTGAGCCATAAAGACCCCGCTCCGTTACCATGCGATTTGACCTTCAGGGCTCTTGAGATTAAGTGAGAAGTAAACAAACTTCAACATCCCAGGAAAGCAAGACGGATTCACGACAAATCCAACTGGTATGGAGCCCAGAGCATACTCCCTTTGCTTACTTTTGAGTAGCCCACATCCAGATGCGCAGAATTATAGCAACAAAAGACGCTCGAGAAATAAAAGATACCAGTCTCTCGATCTAAACATCATGGATACCCTGGACATTAATCACTTGTCAATCTTGTTTTTATCGAAGCCAATGGTCGACTCCAGCAAGGTTTTCAGCTGAAACTGCAGCAAAGCACAATTGAATACCTCTTGACCATCCCCCAGAAAGGATGCACACCTCTATAAACCTCCAATTGTTGACTGGAACCAAAAATAACACGATCTGGTCATTCCAAACGCTACTCGATACAAAGAAACATCCTGTGTGAAGGCTCAATTATATATTCTTGGTCACTCAGTTTCGTCACGCTGATGGTACGTACCGAAGGCAATGTCAAGAAGCCCTTTGGAATCGTGTTTCACCTAACGCAACAAAGTGCGTCCTCTGGAGCCTGTGGAGGGTATGTCCTCACCCGGTTGCCCCCCGCTCATTTGTGTCTAACCATTGAAAGTTAGATCACTTCATGACAAATTGCGTGCTCCAAATTGACTGGATGATTGGATTTTAGATAAGATTGGATGACGGGAAAAGGGTAAATCTCGTAGGAGGTCATTTTCTCCCACCGTAATTGTCAATGTTTTGCGTATTTGCTGATTTGGAATTATATTTTTCTTTTCGAGCCAGGTCTAATCCAAGAGCTTTCATGAAGCCCCTGAAATGATCCAAGATGCAAAAAGCGTTCTCCCAACGGGACTCGAACCCGTGACATTAACGTCTCTTGCGAGATTGTGCTACCAGGCATATCGACTTCGTAATGAATGTCAAGATATAAGCATTACGCTCTACCAACTAAGCTATGGGAGACCTGCAAGAAAAACTCTTACAGCCACCTCGATCGCTAAAGCCATAATATCATGGCTTTTAAAGGGTCAGCTAGCCCTCGCACCGGATGCTCCTAAATACCTGTCATAGACCATAAAGAAGGATTTTTGTTGAAGGAGAGATGAAACGACCATCAAAGGGAAACAACAACTCAGCATTTCTCAAACGTTTTACAATTATCAATCAATCCAATCGACCATTAATCAAGAAAATCAAAATTGATAAACTCTTACCCCTTGTTATCCATTTATTCATCAATAACGTCGATCACGAACTTCAAGACCCCTTTATTTAATCAGGAATTCAAGACGATTTTCACGATCATATTCAAAGTAATCAATCCATTCTCCTTTTTGCATCTGGATATAATTTGGACACCATCTCTTAACAAGCAAGGAAGCAAGGAAGCACGAATCCGACAAATAAAGTTGCAATTCTCATTCAATTCATAAGATGGAAGGAATCGGTTCACCATCTAAACGTAAACTTGAACCTGATCATTCTTCAAGAACTTCTAGTCCAAGCTCAACTAATCGAATCAGACGTAGAGTTAATAGAGTTGGTTCGTCTAGTAGTCATGATGAAAATGAAGAGATACCTAAAATTTCAAAGCCGACAAAGTGGCTTTTATTGAGGCTATGGTGTAGGAAATGGGAAGTACCACGGAAAGTGTTACATTCAAGCATAGGTTCGCACCCTTTGTCCTGCTTTACCGGCTCATGATCTATTTTCTGATATATAAACAAACATGAATTCTGTCTTCAGGTTTTGTCACCTTGCAACGCTACATGGCAGATGGAAATCCATCGGTGATAGCGGTTTATCTCTCAAAAGCCTTGATAGTCATCTGGATCGCAGATGTACTTCGATTCAATTCGAAAAGGTTTTCAAGTCTCTATGAAACCTTGCTGGGTTTCTTGATGCGTCCCTCTGAGAAAAACGATTGGAATGGAGTCATCTTTTATTTGCTGGGGGTTATCATCAGTCTCTCAACTTTACCGCTAGGTACGCTGTTAATCCAACTTGACAATTGTCACATAACATTGAAAAATAAGTGTAACAGAAATCTGATCTGGAACCTCAACTGTTTGTAGATATTAGCGTTTTATCAATCTTGATTTTATCATGGGTTGATACATCCGCTTCGATCGTTGGAAGATTATATGGTCATTTAACCTCAAGTCTCCCATCACCACCATTCGCCCGAAGGAAATCATTGGCCGGGTTTCTAGGAGCATTTCTTACCGGTACCATCACCTCTTCACTCTTTTGGTCATCATGGGCCAGCAAAGGTGTTGTGGATGTACTCAAGGGTTATAGTTGGGCCCAAATCATCTCTCAATCTACAAATTCATCCTTACGAGGATCAGTATTGGATTATCTTTTGGATCATCAGCCTGCCAGACTTACCGGTCAGTTACCTACTCCTAAATCAAACATGAGCTTACTGGGACTTTCGATTGGATGTGGTTTAGTCGGTGCAGTGGCTGAGGCTGTAGAAGTGTTTGGTTTGGATGATAATTTGATTGTTCCTGTCTTATCGGGTTGGGGGATTTGGGGAATGATGACAGTGTTTGGTTAAGATCTTTTTGATTATCCTTAATTCAGTAGAAGTGTATATAAAGAGTATATGGCATACTGTGAGATAGAGCTACCTTCCCATGTTTAACGGTCTCACCGCCCGAGGAACTCAATAAAGGACTGTTGAATTGGAAGCTTGTATCCACTGTCTACAAGATCTCTTTTGTGCGAGCACGGCGACGTGACCTCGAGTCTTTACGCTGTACATGGAACATTCCGGGGCGCAATACGTTCGGACGGGTTGAGGGGCAAGCATTTTGCAATTGACTGTACTTATGAAGAACTTGAGGATGTTGTCTTGTTTGTTTGAGTCTACGCATCTCATGTGTCTGTTAACCGAATCACGGTACCCAAATTGAGTGTGGATTTCCTGGACTGTGTTATGTACTCATGAAAAAAGGAAGAGCAGAAACTGATGAATTATGCAAGCATAATCCTACAAAATCGTTTCTCGAAAGAAAACACTTGAAGATAGACATACAATGAAACTAAAAACTTGAATAGGAAGCGAAAAGGAACTTGTTGTCAAGATCATAGGTATATTCAACAAGAATGGAACAGGATGAAGAGATTCTGAAGTAAGATTGTTGTTCTAATCTCGTCTTGCACGACGATCCCTATTTAGATGTTTCAGGAGTCAGCGATCATCGCATTTTATTTTACTGATATAGAGACTTACCTGAGATCAACAACAGGTAAAGTAAAGTAACTGCTTTCAGGTGTCAACAGATTTGCAGCTGCGACATACCAAGCTATAAAAGCTGTGATCAAACCTATGATGTTGAAAACACAAATGAGCTCTCTTGATAATTCTATACTCAAAAGTAAATACTTCAGACTCACCGAACACACCACCGGCTTTAGTGATAGAAGCGGTTTCGGGATGAAATTTTCCCATCTAATTTTAAAGGATCAGAAAGTAAGTGATCTTGAAATAAAGATCAATACAATTAGATAGTATCGGTTCCACTCACTGCTAATATCAAGAAAGTCAAATCGAGAAAGAAGAAAAGGGCAACGAGTCCCAACGAAGTTCGAAGTGAAGCTACGAGCATGATGAACTGCAAAACAAACCAGACGAATAAATGATCTTTTTATCTTTATTCTGCAAAAAGAAAAGGTGTACTGACGGTGAAAATGAACTACAAAGTAAACCAAAAAAATGGATGACATGTTAAACGTTGTGTTTTGAAGTGTGAGAGGAAGAGAGAAGCAGAACAAACCCAAGTGATGAGATATAATCCCAAGGCATTCTCAAGTTGAATGACTTTTTCTCCATTGTAAGCTGCTAGGATTCCAGATTGTGGCCAAAAGATCAATCCGAAGCTAGAATGGGCGTCGATCATCAGTTTGGAAGATTATCAGACGAAATAAATTGACAATCGTCAAACCTGATCCAAAATCCGCCTGTAAAAATTTAGGATACCAAAACACCATTAGAGACATATTTTGAAGACATCAACAAGGATACTTACCATAAGAAGAAAACGCCGTAGCTGCGAATGTATTGCCTGTAAAAATCATTGCATCAAATACTAATCAAAGCCGTGCTCTAGGGAACAAGCGATGGAAAAAGAAAATAAACATACCAGCAGCGAATTCCCACATGCCGGCCAACAGCTGAACCAATCCACCTGGGAGAAAAAGAGCCGATGAATTAATGAAAAAAGATGATATAAGAGGGATGAAAACATACCGTATCCCATTGCGAGGCCAACAATCAAATTCGGAGTGGTGATCCCTCTAGACTGGACATTGAAGAGTGATAAAAGAAACGTAGTGGCCGCAAATCCTAATCAATATGCCAGGAATATATCAGCAATGCTAAAGACGTGATTTCGAAAAAAAAATCAAAAGAAGAGCCGAACCACATAATCCCAAAGGGGCTGGATTAGCAAACTGAAGAAAAAGAAAAATGCTCAGTGAACGTGCAAGCAAGGAAACAAAAGAATATTCATAGGAAATTGAAACCAATTTACTTTGCGGTGATGGTCCGAGGAGATATGTTGCTTTTCAGTCATTTCAGAAGTTGTAGTAAGTATTATTGTTGAGCTTTAAAATTGCCGAGCACTGTACCAGGCTTTAAGAAGTCTATCTGATGATTGATCTTGACTGATTTGCAACTTCTCGGGGTTGTTAGCAAGGTAGAATGAACGATGAAAAGAGAGTGTTTGATGTTCTTGGCTGTTGTTGAGAAGAATCAATGGCAGTTGTTGATCAACTTGAAAAGAAGGAAAAGAAATGAATGTTTCCAGGTCAAGGAAGTCAAATGGAAAGCCAATCACGACGGACTAGTACTTGAAATAATGGACAAAAATATCAGGTGATCGAGGATCATGAGGATGAGAAAAGAAAATGGTAGCCTGGGTTTAACGAGGTTCAACGTGATTTGTTTGATTTTGCCATTTTGAATAGCGGAGGGAAATTGATATCGTACACCGGGGGAAAATTTGATGTGTGTGTGACATGAATCTTGCCGCACAAGAAATTTATATCGCTGCGCTCGACTTTAAGCGTGCGAGAAGCAGCGAGGGACTTGGTTGAGTCTAACTTTCTCTCACTTCGCGTGTTTTAGCTCGATAAGCTAAACAGTCTGGGCTCGGTAGCGTAGCCGTATCAGTCCATATTAGTCCCCGTAGATAACCAATGAGAGTAAGCCTTGTGTTCATCATACCAAACTACAATACGGTAAAGGTCAAAAGAGGTTAAAACAAAACAAAACAAAAACATGATAAGTTCGCTTTTGCTCAGAACAATCTTTATGTTTTTTATATTCACTCAAGTTAAAAAGCATTGAGTGTCAATTTGTTTGCTTCAAAGCTAACGAGTCAAAAGCTTGAGGAGCGTTTAGATTATAAAAAGAAAGCATTTCGTCTAAGTTTGATGGGGTTAAAAACCATTTCACAGGCTTTACATAGCCTGTGAACCAGCTCATACCTTCGTTGGCTTGCTCAATGCTGAGCAAGCGAACAACGGTTTAAACCAATTTGCACAAGCTTGTACAAGTCTTGGAATGGCCTGTGAAATCATGTCCTTGCCTGAGGCTGTGAACTCGAACTCAATCGTGATTCTTTGATTTTTTAAGTGCTTTTGGCTAAAATTGGATATAACACTAACTGAACCATACAACAGAAAGAACTACTATACCTTGGAAGACCGGCCCTCTGGTCAAAAGAAGATGTGTGATTTACTTTTGTTAAGTTTATTTTGATAACGAGATGAAGCTTTCTTTGCAGACTTTAGTCTATTTTTTTTACCTTCCATTAAGGAAAAGGTAGCGGTGATGATTATCAATGAATCTTAGAGTGGATCTAATTATCATGGAGTCCTCCAAACCTTGTGGCGGGATTGAACGGTTCGTAGGTGATAGAGAACAGTTATAATAAATGCCCCATAGATCGTGTGATTCCACGAACCCGTAAAGGGATTGAGCATTAAGATAAAAGTTGAGTAACTATTGTTAAAGTTTGTCTCGAAGGGCTATTAGCCCAATTATCATGGAGCCCTTCAAACCCTTGAGGGATTGAACAACTTCTTGAATAGATGGACATAATATTTGTCTTGAAGATCTATGAGCCCACTTATCATGGAGATCTGCAACCCCATAAGAATTGAGTGCTATACCTGTGATGTTCAGGTCATTAGCTTTGATAAAAGCTAAGGGCCCGTTCGGATTGTTTTCAAATATTATCTGACCTGAAAACCAAATTTTGATTTGCCCCTATCTCAAGGGGCACATCGAGATAGTGGTCTTTCAGATACATATTGAGATTACCGAACAGCAATCCAAAAGAGGTCAACAGACGTCTGTTGGCCTCTTTTGGATCATATTTCTGTTCAATAACAACCACACAAGATTGTATCTATCATTTTATTCAAATCAAAATTTTGAATCAGTCATTGTTGACCTTCATCATTCTCATCCTACTGTAACCTTTCCATTCGATGTCGCCATTCTTCTTTTGAACTCGATCTTATTTCTTTAATAATTTAACTGGCTGATTTCTTCATCTATATACTTTGTTAAATACCTTTTGAATTGATCTTTTAATATTTTCATCATCTAAATCTATGTTATCAAATTGTCAATTATAATTCTAGTTCTACTACTGTTTGAAGTTAGAATTGTTCAAACCTTTTGAACCAAACTATCATCGATTGCAATTTTTGAAAGTTTAGTATAACTATTCAAAGAAGATCCTTGAACGATATCCTTTAAAAGAATATCTGAACAAGACAGAGATGGGATTATAAAAAGGATCAAAATAGTAAAAACTATTATGGTGTGAGGGTGGATGAGCCGAGCAGTGAGGATTGAAGAACATAAGGATGTGTTGGGGTAACGAGAAGTTGAGAAGGAGATGAACGAAGAAGATGGATGGAGGGGCACATCGAGATAGAGCCTTCAGATACGGCCAAAAGGCTGTATCTCAATATGGATGATTATCTCGATATTCTCCATCAGATACTGACGTTAGATATTCGAACCAAACACCGATCAGATTTTGAATATCTGGTCGAGTTTGGCACGAGATACGATGTGGCCGTATGTAACTTTTTTGGTGTGAAATTTGGCCACATTGTATCTGCTCGCGGTGTCCGAACGGGCCCTAATTGCACTTGATCAAAGAGAATTGCAATCTGATGAAAAGAAGATTGTAAAACAAAGGATTTGAGTTTGATAAAGCAAAAAGGTTTACAATGAATGAAATAAATAACCTTTTGTGAGAACTCAAACTGATGATGTCATTACTGATTTGTGATGCAAGCAAAAGAAAACTATACACGCATAATAGAAGGGCGCATCATTTATCTCAATTATAAGGGATTGAACAAAATCATTGAGTGGTAAATTGTCTTGAAGGTCTATTAGCCCACTTATCATGGAGACCTTTGAACCCATGAAGGGATTGAACAATTCTTGGGAAGGTAATGGATCAAGAGCTTGTTTCCTAGGTCAACACATCATCTGCCTTGCAGCCGGTTTCCTTGGTTTTAGATCTTGTAGAGAGGTGCGGAAATTTACCGAACATTTTGAGCATAAAATGAATTCAGATAAGGGAATGGGCCCAGGCTCTAGGCAGATCAACAGCCGGTTCTACACTTGACTGCCGAGAGGCAAATGAGTCTTATTAACATTGGCATGCATGAAAGAGAAAGAGGAACACGTGTAAAACTGGAAAAGAAAAAACAGAGAAGACTGATTTTTTGAAACCTGACAAAACTGAAAACACATAAGGGCCCATTTGGCTTAGGGCTACGACCCGGTCTCGAAGCTTTGTGGCTGGCCCCGGGACCGGGCCAGGCCTTGGGTGGACCCGGAGGCCTTTGAAAGTTGGCTCGGGTCAATCAAGGCACGCCCTGAATTTTAAGACTCAGGGCCATGCAGGGCTTGGCTCAATTTTGGGCGCCAAGGAGGTAAGGAGCGGGAATAACAACAGAGACTTGTATTTGAATTTGAAGTAGCACACACATCTTTGTTGAGTGATCAAGACATGTTTTGAGTGTTATAAACCTCAAGTGAAAAGAGATGATGTGTTTTGAGTGACATGATCCTACTTTGAAATTAAAAAGAACTAAGGGAAACAACTCAAGAAATTAAAGCTCCTACTCATTTGACTCCTATACTCTTTATTCCAGCTCTTGACACACACCTGAGCCTCAAGATTGAGTGGGGTGAAAGAAGCCTGATGATCACTTATAACTCTTAGAGCATTAGAAAAGGTACTCTCACTTGGAGCACTGGTTGCAGGCACCACAAGCATTGCAGCTGCCATGCGTGATAAGATGGGCCAATGATGTTGATGAGTGAGCCAGAAATGAAGAACATCACATATTTTGTCTTCTTGAGGGGCAGTGAGGTATTCTTTTACCTCATCCTCAACCAGAACAGTCTTGCGGCACTTGATGAAGTGCTGAGGACAATTGGGGTTGATAACTTGATCTTCAGATTTGACAATTTCAATATCAGGATCAAAGACCGGTCTAAACTTGTGGGCTTGGCTGGTAAAGTGATTGATCCAGTCCTCAGGTCCCCAGCCAAGATATTCTAGAGTGGAACCTTTGACAGCAAAAATTTTGAGGCAAGGGTTGAGAATTGCCAAACATATGTAAACAGCCTTGTTCTGGGCAGCGGTCTGATAATGGATAATCTTTTGCAACATTGGAAGCATTGCAACCTTCAACTCCTCACATGTTGAGTTGTGCCAGGCCTATAGACAATAGACAAAGTGATGAATGAGCGACTTGTTATAGTGAAAAATTAAAAATAGAATTAAAAATTGAAAGAAAAGTGGAAGAATCTTACCTTTTCAATGTGTTCAACAAGCCATTGGTAATCTGGCATCACCTGCGAGAAGGTGGGGTATTTGTGACCCTCAATTGATTTAGTGACAATAGCTAGCGGAGCTAGAAAGTGAACAATGCTTGCTGCAAGATTCCACTCGTCCTCCTTGAGTGTAAATTGTTCAAGGGAAGGATCCCCTTTGCATTGATACTTGATGACCCGTTTAAGCTCATAAAATCAATCAAGTGAAGCGTGGGTTGATGACCATTGGGTTGAGACTTTGTGAACTAACCCCACCTTGCGTTCCAATTTCTGACAGCTGGCAATAGCGTTGTTGAGAGCGATTTTGAGTTGGCTGCTGTGCTTGACTTTGTTATGGAAGGCTTGGATTTGGGTAAGAATACTGGTGATGTTGGCATGTGGGGTAGGCTCGATGAAAAGGGGAACAGAACCATCTTGATGAGGTAAGGCGGGATCCAGGGCATTTACCGGAGGAGGGGTATTTCGGCAATCAAAGACAGCAAGTCCGGCTTTGGCAACAAGGTTGAGGACAAGTGCAATGCATCCGTGAATGTTTTGAGTTGCATCAAAGTGAGGAAGCATAGTTTGAAGATTTTGGGCCATCATGGTGTTGTTGGAAGCCTTGTTGGTGGTGATACAATACTATGGCCGAAACGGGTGTTTTGGTTTGATGGGCGTTTATTTTAAAACTTTGGGACATTGTTCTGTTTTTGATTTGTACACCGATCATACCTCCTCCCTTGACAACTTTGTTTGTTGAAGTAATGCATTGGAACAGAAGTCCCCTTGCTTTCTCTTTTTGCTGCTGAGGCAGTGGTGTGCCAAATGAATCAAAATTGGCGGTCTGCCTACCACTGAGCTCAGAAACGGCAAATTTTGGCCAAAATGAGGCAAAGGCCGTCAATTGGTTGTTCAAACCAGCCTGGTCAGCCGTTCACCAGGCGCATGTGAGGTGAGCACCACGGTGGTCAGGTTTGCGTCTGGTAGACGCTCTCCCACTGACTACCAGCAGATGGCCCGCTCAAGCGTGCGGACCGGCCGTCCCCTGGCGGCCATGTGCGGCGGCCCGCAGGTGGTCAGGACACCTCTGTGGTGTAGGTGGTTTTCTCTTTTTTTAATAGTGCGCCCGCTGCGGACAAAGGCGCGACACAGCACTGTCTATATATTTAGTGTTGCGGTATTCCCCGCAACGCAGCATGAGCAGCGTCGCGTTGCGTTGCTGGCCCAGGGTTGAAAATTCTACTGATAATTTGGTCTCTGGATTCGGCTTGACCATGACATCCGGATGATCAACTTCATCGATCCTCAGCAACAGATATGGCAACCCAATCAGGTACCTCGCCTTCTCCGACAATCAACGATCGAAGTCGAAAGTCAAGCCAACGGAGACCAAAACTTCATAAATGAATTGTCTCCTCAGTTGAGATGGTTAATCAAGTCTTCATCACTTTTTGCTCGATCGATTCTTATTCGTGGCCTGGGTTTGCAGGCAAGATTTTGGTGGAAATGAACACTTCAAACTGATGGCTTGATTGTTATTGCTCTGTGAAAAGTTGAATCCGTCACAGCATTGGGTAGAGCTCACTTTTCAACCTTCTCATCTGGTCAACTTGATATCACTGATTTAATAATGTGGTCTGTTTTCTTTCTTAGGTGCTACTTGGCCCCCAATCTACCCAGCCTGAAATCGATTTGCGATATTCAAACACCTCTCAATTGTGAGAGAGAAAACTTTGCGCCGTTATCCTTCACACCATAAGAGAAGCGTCGATTGACATTGAGGCATCGAAATATTGCTGGCCATTATGGCATCAATTGCAATCTATCCCGAACCAGATTCACAGGTTGAAGTCATCATGACACCTCCACACAATCCCGAATTGGTTTTAGAGATTCCAAAACCGATTCTCAACTCTCGTTATACTGCTCACTTTATGGAATACAAATCAGCCATCCAAAATGTAGATCAAGATTCACCCACTCGATCTCGTTATCATGATCGTCGAGCTCATACTCATACAACCGGCTCAACTAGTAGTGATGGTAGCCCGCAATCAGGATTTACTGATGAGATCTCAAGTGCTGAAACTTTATTGTGTGACGGGATGTTATTTTTACGTGATGATTTAGTATCTCCTATACCTGATTTACTTCATTCAATGGAGAAGAATTATCCCCGTTACGGTCATGCAAGGTATATCATTGAATCCGATACAACTTTCACAATGTGGTCTAGACGTGGTTGGTTAAACTTAGGTAACAGAACGCTTTGAAATTTCATCTTTTCTCTCACTTACATCAACTGATAGCATCACTGATGTGTATGAGATTGTGTAGGCTCCATGGTTACATTGATTGTTGGCCTGATAGCCTTATTTGCAAGTTGGTATTCCAAACTTTCTCTCTTGATTGACAACAGATGCAAGCACTTGGTCTGATACTTCAGAATCTACTTTTTTCGTAGTATGGCCCGTCTATGCTTATGTGAATCGATTTGCGAAAATGGATCTTCAAACTCGTGCGATGATGAGAAAGAGTGGTCCGTTTGGTATATCAGACCTACCCAGAAGGTGACTGTGATTTAGTCATGAGGTTACATTGATAAATCAGTAGTCATCTCCCATAATCTCTCGATAATCGAATCGCAATATGTGGATTCACAGATTTGTATCTCTTTCAACAAACTTCCAGTTCAATTTGTTTTGAAAAGGGGCAGGATCCCCCTTCGTAAAAAGTGTATCGTCCAACATTTCGTTTCTTTCTACAATTCACCAGGTCTCACCCATTGGTCGGTAAATATTTCATAATGTGATAATAATTGGGATAATAGTTTGTTGTTCGGTTGTTGTTGTTTTGGTGTTTTGAAGGCTTTCAAGAAATCCAAAATCAATTAGTAAAGAAAAAGAGATACAGAGAATAAACACAAAGGTTTAGAATTATTAGAAACTCCAATTTATCGTTTATTGTCACTTCATGAGGGATATTCATTTGATCGGAGTGCTTCAAGTGAGTTTGAAACATACACCACAGTCGGTCGTCTTTTTTCACGCAAATAATTGTTTTGATGTAGATCCTGATCCTGCAGGTCCTTGCGAGGTAAACAGATGACTGTTCCACTATTTTTTGTGCATCTATGACATAGGTCATAAAGATGTTCAATGTTTGTTTCCTATTTTTTTCAATATGAGCTCTTTGCTATTTAGGATTCATTGTTGCATGTTCTGGATTTTCACATTTGATTTGGATCAGACTATTCAATAATTTCAGGACCTTGTTCAGGATAACACCAAATCCAGAGGTATTCCACTCTCACCCTTGTACGATACATATCATACTTTACACCATGTCCGTCCCCCATGAGCAGATGTGCTCACACGGAGAGTTGTGTAATAAATTTGAATGGATCTTTATTCAATTTGTCTCTAGAAAATGCAAATCCTTTGTTAATAATAATAGACAATCAAAAATGTACCGTTTGTCAATGGAACTATGAACAAAGGAGCCCATTTAACACACTTGCTGTCTGAACCTCTTGACAAAGGCAATTGTATGCTTAGCTCTCAGACCTGTTTGTAGGTTATATCCACCCTCTACAGAAATTGATTGGTGCGAGCACGTCGACATGCTACCTCAAAACAGACATGGTGTTAGCAGCTGGAGTATAATTGTTGGGTAAGAGTAGCAGCAAGCTTAAGTGCTAGCATGGCACCAGGGACATGTGTATATTTTGAAACCAACACTGTATTAAAACAAAAAGGAGATGGAAGGGCTTAGTGTAGTCGTGAGTTGTGACAAGATGCAGAGGTCAGTGGGATCACTAACTTGAGAGAAGCTATGCACCATTGTTCATGACTACTACATATTTTTTAGGATTTGAAAGATTCTGTGGTGGCATGCACATCTGTCATCCGTTCAGATTTATGGAGGATAAAATGGCAGTTCTTACATCAGCCTCTTGAAAAGTTGTGTGATAAAGGTCTCATCTCCGGTGTAAGTTGGACACCAAGGCTCAAGTCCTTCTCTCAAATCTTCCTGATGGGAACAGGTATTGGCTGTGGGATCTTTGTCACAAAAAGGTGTTGAAATCAAGAGATGCTCTATCTTGCCATGATGTCTTCCCCTACTCCTCTACTTTAAATGTTACAGCTCCTCCTGTTGTTGAGGCTCACATTCCTTGGCCAGAGGATCTCCCAGTCTCTATTCAACCTTCTCTTACTGAGTGACAATGTTGTTATTTATAAGAGAGACATCTGTCCAACTCCATCCATGCACCACAATGGTGTCCAATCTATACTCCTGACCTCACTCCTCCTGCTGTGCTTGAAATAATGCCTTTGGTACCAGATGCAATTCCCTCCCCTCTACCTTCAATTCCTCCCTTGCCTAACATCTCCTATCACAACTTGTCATCCGGCTCTGCTCCAGTACTTGTGAATTACTTTAACTACGCCTCCATCTATCCCCAGTCCTATTCAGAGTCAACACCTTGATCAGCCATCTGCTTCACACAATCCTCCCAGCTCTTCTCCTCCTCACTACTCTCCTGGGCTGAGTTCCAAGCTTCCTGCAAAACAATCCCTACTGGCAAAACTCGGGGAAAACTCTCAAGGAACCATCCACAGCTGTCTCTGCTCCATCACAATGCTTGCCATGCACCACCAAGGCACCTGATTGCCTAGGGAATTGGGTGTTTCCAGCAGTTGATCAGGATGCTGATCTTGACACTCTGTGTACCTGGAAGTAACTTTTACATTCACACAACAAGGAGTACCGGCTTAAGGCTGCAGATTCTGAGCTCTATATTCTCGTAGTTATGCAGACATGGAGACTGGTACTGCGTCTGGCAAAACAGAACATTATCAAATCTAAGTGGGTCTTCATGGTCAAGAAAAACATTGATGGATCTCTTGATCTAAGCTTAAAGCCCTGCTGGTCACAATGGGGTATGCTCAAAATGCTGTATCAACTTTACAGAGGTTTTCTCTCCTACTACCCGTCTGGAAACTCTGTGTTTAATCTTGTCTCTTCTTGCATCAAAGAAATGGAAAGGCCAACAAATAGATATCAAATTGGCATTTCTCAACTTGTCTCTGGAATCAATCCTAATAACTCAACCTCAGGGGTATGAAGATCCTGATCACCCAGATTGGGTGTGTGAACTACAGCACTCAATCGACAGCTTGAAACAATCCCCTTGACTGTGGAATGCCCAGAGAATTGGAGGACTGCCAGAGGTTGGGAATCGCGGGAATGGGAATGGGCTGTATGAGCCTGTACTCACCGCCATGTTTCTGTCCAGAGGTTTAGGCTGAGCAGCACATACACATCCTTCTTTGTAAACATTCGTCCCATCGGCCGGCATAGAAACCATACCTTGCATATGTTTTTAATGCATTCTGAGTACAACAATGGAGCGTGCGACATAAGACTACATTACATTTCGATAATCTTGACCAGACCCATTGTAACATCAAAATCAGAGTCTTCCAAGTTCTTCAGATGATTTCTCTGACTTAAGTTGAGTTATAGGGGTTGTAAAGGGTTGCAAATGAAAGGACCTACTGGAGAGCCGGATGAAAAACCCTCGATAGCTGTCACTTTTTAATCAGCATCGATCAAGCGCCATTGATCAGAACGTTCTGAGGACAAGACTAACCTGACAATGATCGGAAGAGAGTCAATCAAATGACTTGTTCTACTTTCTTTATCGTGTTTCTCTCACTTGAAGTGCTCTGAAATTCAGACAGGCCAATCCTTGGTTTGACAAGCTGGTGGTGCTGTTTGGTCTAGCGTACGCTCTTAACTGGTTTCTTTCTTACAATCTTGAGTCATTTTTGATTATCTCAGCTTATAATATTCGATTGAGCCATTAGTGTTTAGTCAAAAAAACATCGTTTTTCAAACTAATACATCCAAGAGCTTTGCTTGTTTGCCTCATCAATTTCGATCAATATGTTGCTTTGAAGCGGGTATGAGTTGATGATGCTCCTGCTCTGGAACTGCAAATCCTTTCAACGCTTGGTGATCATTGGAAAGAACGTAACTTTGTGTACATACATGTACACGAAGCCAACGGTGTGGCGCTTTGTTGGATGTTTCAAAAGAAAAGTGCAGACCAATTGGGTGTTGACCAACTCCTGTATGCCCATTCATTCATACAGCTCCCATTCCCATTCCCATCCCATTCCCAATCTCCGGCAATCCTCTGGTGCTCCCGGAATGCCAAGTTAAATACAGTTCTTGTCACCTTTAGCCTTGTTCAATCCAAAAATGATCCAACCTTGTACTATTGCATTGTGGACAGCAAGCTGGTTGCGGTAGTCACTGTCCATGTTGATGACCTGGCAATTTTCAGGCAAGATTCCTTCATAGATGAGATCCTTGCATCAGTCTTGTGCAAGTTTGAAATTTTATCAAACAAAGAGCTGACTCACTTTCTGTCCCTTGACATCAGTCACAGCATATCAGCACACAATCTTGGCTTTCTCAATTGCATTGTATAAAAGAAATTTCCTCTCACTCCTTACCCTCAACCACTCCCTCAGTAAAAACCCCGGCCAATGATCTCTTTAAGGATCTCAAGCCAAGGACTGAAAATGAAACTAAATCTCTGGGTCACTTTGCTAGTTTTGGTTGGTGCTTTTCTCTGGGTTTCACAATGCACCAGACCTGATGTCTCCTTTGTTGTTATTCAACTACCCCAATTACTTTGTGATCCTTCCAAATCCCACTTGTTGGCAGCTCTACAGGTGTTAACTTTTCTGAAAACCACATGTGACTTGCAACTCACTTTGGGAGGTCCTGCTACCTTCAGCAGTTTCCCCAATTCTGACTGGGCTGAAGACGACTATTACCAACAATCTATCACAGGCTACACCTATTGATTTGATATTGATACAACCTCATGGAAGTCTTGTAAACAAACTACTGTATCTCTCTCCAGCACTGAGGCCAAATATGAAGCTCTATCCAATTATTGCCGCAAGACCTTGTGGCTCAAGCATCCATTATCTCGTGTCTCATCTTTATTCTCTTTAGAGATGAGTCTTCTCTCCCCCAGTTTAAACTGGGCGAGAGAGGACCTTGTGTGGGCTAGAAGTCCTCTCGAAATGAGAGACATGCTTTCTAAATTTCGAGAGGACCAGTTTTAAGGGGGTTACCTTTCCTCTCGTTTGCTAAGAAGGGTTTGTTTTAACCTTTCTATCGAACGTAGAGGGTAGGGGCCCCTTATAAAGACGAGAGCAAGGAGAGCCAGGGTCTCCCTCTATACAAACTAGGAGACACGTGTTCTTCCTGCAATAATGTAGGGCGGGTGGGAAGGACAAAATTTATATTAAACTGTTAAACAACTTTAGTAACAAGTTGTTAACCCCAATCTAAAACTAGGAATAGTAAGATTTATTTCTAAAGAGTCTAACTAATTGTAAGGTGAGTCACTTTGATATGCTTTACTTGATTGGATAGTAAATTAGAAAGATGTAAAGGAAATCGGTCGAAGGGAATATGTAATCATAATTAGATCAGCTTGAGCTTTATATGTTCTCATAGACGCTTGGGCTATTACAATTATAAACGTCACGCGTTCTCGTACCTCTCGTATGACCGGATGACCCAATGAGGAATTTGTTATTCCTTCTTGGGTCATAAGTGTACATGTTGGACTTTTTCCTTAGCTGTCTCATCATCATCACTTTCTTTTAGGGTGCACGCCTTCATGGACCTGCTCCACACATCGTGCCTCATGTAAAGGCCTATCCATTATCTCGTGTCTCATCTTTATTCTCTTTAGAGATGAGTCTTCTCTCCCCCAGTTTAAACTGGGCGAGAGAGGACCTTGTGTGGGCTAGAAGTCCTCTCGAAATGAGAGACATGCTTTCTAAATTTCGAGAGGACCAGTTTTAAGGGGGTTACCTTTCCTCTCGTTTGCTAAGAAGGGTTTGTTTTAACCTTTCTATCGAACGTAGAGGGTAGGGGCCCCTTATAAAGACGAGAGCAAGGAGAGCCAGGGTCTCCCATACTCAGGATTGTGTCGGTCCTGAGCCTCACTGGCTCATCCCCACACCGTCGCTAGCCGCACCTTTGATGCACTTAAACTCGACGAGTTTGGAGTTCATGATAAGGAATAATTTCCTAGACTTCGTCAGTATGCAATTGTTTATAATTTCTGATTCAGTTGCCCCACTTCCAGCAAATCATTACTACACAGTTAGGTCAAACCCTGAGTGGTCAGATTCTCGTATCTAATCATAATTTGGAATTATGCTACCTGACACTGATAAAATTCGTTGTGCGTTCCTCCATTCTATGTCAGACCATTCCCTCTGATAAATAGTATGACAACCGGATTTCCATCTACCCAGCTGTTTAATATTTTCTGTCGAAACGCCAGCCTTTGTCAATAAGGTAGCACCACCTATTCTGAAGGAGTGGCCAGTTATATCTCCTGACCTCCCCCACGCCCGGTGTAGCACTTGTGTTAAGATCGGTCTAGTAATCACACACGTTAGCCCCTTCCGTAATGTCATAAATAATCTTGGGTCTTTTACTCGTGCCATACGTCGTACTAGACAACCTAGAGCGCGGAAAGGGCATAATCTACCACCAGTTTCTCTTAACACCAAGTGTTGTAAGTCTCCACCTTTCGCCGTTTTAGCGTCCTGTAGTGTGATCCGTGCCATTCGCTGACCTTTCCATGAAAGGAACTGAATATCTGTTTTTAAGATGGCTCCAAGGTCTGCCTTGTGATATTGGTCTGACTTGTAAACTAACTCTCCCATTCTCGCCAAGCCCCAATAAGCTGTAAGGACTAATGCCTTTAGGCCCACCGGATCTATTTCGTTTTCTTCGATATCATCGATGAGTGTGACTAAATCTTTTGGCAATACTGGTCTACGATTTCTTCTAGACAGTTGAGCTGTCATCTCCAGTCTTGTCGATGATCGCAATATGCTTCTGATCCTAGTATCTAACATCGGTGGGCACCGATGGCCGTGAAAATCATGCCACGTCTTTATTGCCGAGAGGTATTTATGGATCGTCGCCACTTTTATCGGTTTGTTCGTGGCGTGCATGTTATGATTATGGCCTGCCCAAATGAAGAACGATTCCAGTCTCGACCGCGTAGCTGGAAACGACCTCAACTTGAACCGGTTTGTAAAGATTTTAAACTTCTTTACACCCGACGAATAGGATTCTAGCGTGTTCAACTTCCAACCACCTTTAATCATGTGTCTCTGTGTTACCAATAAGCGGAGAGGTTTTTCATCTCTTATACGAAGGAACGGTGTTAGGTCTTTCATGTCGATTGTCGATTTTTTATACTGGGTTTATTATGAAATGGAGTGATAATGTTTTCACACTGGCCTCTCACAGAAGGGCTCTTTTGGACTAAAAAATTTTCTTTTCTCGAGCCTTAATACAAGGCATCGGAGAAGATGTAACCGAGATATTTGGGTCACCAATCCTATTTTGATCATTAGTTTGTTACCCTGTGAACTGAACTACCATCTCTTCCCCCACTGCCAGCATATTAACCTCGGATTGGGAAATCCAAGGCGTTCTTGGATCTGAAACCTCGGACAGAAGCTATCCGAGGTTTTGATCCGAGGTAATTTTGGGCGCATAATGATACCTCGGACAGAAACCTTGGATGAGATCTGTCCGAGGATTTGCATCCGACGATACCTCGGATCTCCCGATCCGAGGCATCTATGTTGGTGGTGCCCTGTTGTGGTACGTAATTTATTGAGTAAGAGCGGTGAATTCCGCCCTACTCCTTTTTATTTTTGTTCTCTCAATTACCTATCGTAACTCATGATCCATTTATGATTGGTTCATAGCTTTTGTAACCAAACACCAGACAAATCTCTGAGGATTATGTTCTTTTCATTATCAATGCAAACAAGCCAAATATTACAAAAGAAAAATCGAGGAAAGCTGTACAACTCTTAGAACTCGCACTTTGCTGTTACAAGTTGGTCTTCTTCTGTAGCGTTTCTGAGCCAGCATAGTAGGTCCCCAGGTATCTCAACATGCACCTGTCTCCACCAATCTCTTGATGTTGTGTCACCTCGAGAAAGCTCGTCTGCCGCGTTTTCCAACGATGTCACCCTTCGTTGTTCTAACTGGCAATCGTTAGAGTAGAGAAGGGTACTTATCTCTTTCCACTCACTATTGACCCAAAAATCATTAGATCGTTTGTTGCGGAGTACTCCTTCCGTTGTTGTATTGTCCGTCAGGACCAAAAATCTCCCTCCTTCTATTCTCTGGAGTTTCTGTAACATTAGAAGGCCTAATCTTATAGCTACTGTCTCAAGCCATGCAATACCACGTCTTTGCTGATTCAAGGGAGTCTCCCAACCGGGGAGGAGTTTGAACTGAGACCACGCTTTCCCTATAACAACTCCGATCCCAAATGATGTCGACGCATCGCCTACCCAGCCTACGTTCGAGACTGTTCGTTTTTTGAGCAAGTGCCTATTAGGAAAGCTGACTAGTGCGTTCATCCATACGTTCAGGTCTCCTCGTACCGCAGATGGCATCTTCCTTTTTGTGTACTTGTTGTGCCACTCAGCTAACCATCTGAAACTTCCTGTCAAATAGCATCTGAGTTGTGGAAGGATGTAGGATACATGGCTTAATCTTCCATTCATCTTTTCCACCTCCTTGAATGAATATGTAACTTGGCTTAAATATGAGGACAGTTGGTCGATTCTTAACTGTAGCTTTGATGGGGGTAAGCACACTGTTTTCGTTTTAGTATTCCATAGAAAACCTATATACTTCTGTTCGTCGGCGAAGTCTGAGAACTTTGTGTCGTTAGTTTTCACCCCTAAGGATGAGCTATACTCTACTATTTGGTTCATTGTTACGTTGTTGGACGCTTCTTTGATTAGAAGGTTATCGTCCACCCAACGAAATACTTTCATCAGACGAAAGTGTTTCTCGACTAACTCTTTCCAGCCGTCAGCTGGACCCCCAAAACTGCCACATCCGCCTACGCCACCGAAAGAGATACAGGTGTCTATGTATTGAAACCCACGAAAGCACGTGATTAAAAGGAAACACCATTGGCTGGGGATGGTGCCAATCTGTCGATAGGCCTTTTCCCAGTCATAGAGGCCTACCTCGACTGGTACATCAATATCTGCAATGAACTCTGACACTATCGAAAAATTATCCCACGTAGTTGCGAAGTCATCTTTGTTCACGAATGAATTGACACTTGGGATCTTTGGATCATTTTTTGGAAACGACAGGTCGTTTATCGGTCTGAAGGAGCCGTCGCCGTTCACTACTGCTCCCATTGGGCTCGATCGGAAAAAGCCGAACTTAGCACTTAACTCCTCTGTTGTGAAGGGGCCGAACATTCTACCGGCTAGGACTTCTTTATGTATGTTGTCCATAATCTTCTCTCTAACTGCCTCTGCCGACCGGTGATTGGGAGGGCAGTAGAAAGGAAGGTCTCCCACTGTGTGGTCTGGGATCCCCTGGTCAAAGCCGTTTCGAAAGCCTTCCAACACGAAGTTGTACTGAGGGAGCAGGCCGTATCTTCTTAGCTCTTTCTCCCATAGGTCGATGTTCATCGCGCATGTCGGTCCTTTGGGCCATCTAGCTTCGTTTATTGTTGTTATAGTTGTTGTTGAGGCCAGTGAAGATAAGTTGGGGTTGTCTAGTACGTCGTCTAGTTTCTTCAATCGGGCTGGCCGTGTGTGGTCTGCTGGCCGTATGTGGTTTGGGATCTCCAAAGTATCTGGTTGATCTAAATGAGTATTCTCACTTTGTCACGAGTCAAAAAAGAAAATTGCAGTATGTTATTATCAATCATACAATTCTCTCTGAACAGTTTCAAGAAATACAACTATTAGTTGATTGGACTAGGTAATGACCGACTAGGAATAAAAACCCTTAGGAGGGTGTGCGACAAGGAAAGTGTAAAAAGAAGAAAAACAATATGCCTTCGTATGATCTCATAAAGGAGGGGGAGATTTATACGTAGCATGCCACTTCATAAAGTAATCCTAACTTACTACTGGCGAGGTCTCGCTCTACCCATGTGTCCTCCACCTCTTCCTCTTCTAGCGATTCCTCTGCTACCACTCGCTACTGGCTGTTCTCTTTGTAACGGTGGGAGCATCTCTATTATATCTGGAAAACGAGGTTCTCTAGAGGGTCTTGGAGCTCTTCTTTGTGTCGATGATGAGGTTCTAACACCAACAGTTAGCTTTCGTTTCTTAGATGGCTTCGCCGCATTCCTAGGTTAAACACGAATCGAGGGGATTTGTTTATGTAAGCGTCGGCTCTCGTTCTACTAGGTAGGATGAATTCCTTACTCATTCCAAATCCCGGTCTCTGGATCTCTATTCTCGAACCTTGCCCCTTTCGCATAAGGGTTAGTGTCACCAAATGATAACTCGCCTCTTGCTTGTGCTTTTTCGCAAGCCAGCTTCTCGTACTTCTCTACATAGATACTCGAGCTGATGTTTTTCGCATACACTTGTTTTAGAACATACCACTTTATCGCTCTATATGGATGTGGGACTAAAACTCACTCGGGAACTGGTACTCCTTTGGCTCTATGGCCAAATACTTGTTCCCTCACCATTATGTCGTATCGCAACGCGACCATCCAAGACTCTGTAGATGACCTGGAAAAGTACCGACGACAATGTCTTTGTTAACTCATCTGATTCACTCATACATGGATGAACGTGTAAGATTTGAGATTTAAAACATACTTGATCTCTTTTACGTGTCTCACATGTCCTTTCAATTGTTTTGCTATCTTCTTGAAGTTATATGAATCGGTCAAATATCTTCTGAGCAATGATATCCCGTCGATCCACTCCCCATAGGTCATTGCATATTCTGACGGAGGAGTCAGACCTCTGTTTCAAGATTTGGAAGATGATGACGACGTTTGATTCTTCCTGCTTTCTTCTCTGTCTTTCCTTACGAAAGTGGGATTGAGTACAGTAAGAGGAATGTTTTCTGATAGGTTCTTCATGGCTTCTCCCCAGTAAGTTTGAAGAGGCGGAAGTGTCAAAGTACAAGGAGCCCCATCTTGGAAACGTATACCGTTTTCCTTGATGATCTTCTTTGACGAAGATGATTGGTCCTTGGAAGACTTTTTCTTCTTACCGTGCTTGCTGACCTTATCTTTCCCTTTGTTGGAAAGTTTCTCTTTCGCCAATCTGGCTTTCATAGCTTCCGTCTTCCGGATTGCTTTTTCTAGATCTCTTTCGAGTTCTTTTAAAGGCTTTCGTTTATCTATAACAGCCGGTTAGGAAATATCACATGAGTCAGTGTCATGTTTCCTAGCATCCAGTGGAGGGCACCATCTGGGAAACGTTTTATAAAACGTAGACTATAAATGTCTCTTCCCTTATCACAGGGGCGCTCAACTCTTGAGAAGCTTCGGTAAAGTAACGTGTAAAGCAGGACTTTTAAACTTTTTAAAAGATTTTATTCGACGACTTACCTTTCTTCACTGTGCCTACTGAATCTGAATCAGAAGGTGACTCGCTATCCCCGGACCCGGAGGAGTCGGACCCGGAGGAGTCTTCACTCGAGCTGATTGAAGAATCGCTGCTTGATTCTGATGAATCTGACGAAGAAGATCTGAAGTCGCTGTCTTCTTCCTTCAAATTGTTGATGTTGAAGTCTTGATCTTCGAGGTCATCATCTTCATCTTCACCTCTTCCTCTATTAGCACCTTCTCTTTCTTCATCTTCCTCTCTTTCTCCAAAACTATCAAGTGAACGGGAAATTTCGTCCCTCATTTGTTCTTGAAGAGCTTCTCCATCGAGTTCTCCGTTCACTGGGTTGTCGGTTCCTTCTAACTCGTCTTGGGGACGGCCTTCATTTCCGCTCGAGGCCGGAGGGTCGATAACTAATGCACCTTCAGGTAACATATCGCCTCTCGTTCTTCTAGTAGATCTACTGTTTACTTGGGTGATTGCCATGTAGTTTGATAACAGACAATGAAAGGAAGTAGGGAAGATAAATGAAAGTTGATGGAATACGACGGGCTAAAAGTATTATAGTATTATGGAGATAGAGGAAGAGAGGAGAGATTGGTTTATTGGTTTAAAAGAAATGAGCAATTCGCAAAACAAAATACAAAATTATTTATATTAAACTGTTAAACAACTTTAGTAACAAGTTGTTAACCCCAATCTAAAACTAGGAATAGTAAGATTTAATTCTAAAGAGTCTAACTAATTGTAAGGTGAGTCACTTTGATATGCTTTACTTGATTGGATAGTAAATTAGAAAGATGTAAAGGAAATCGGTCGAAGGGAATATGTAATCATAATTAGATCAGCTTGAGCTTTATATGTTCTCATAGACGCTTGGGCTATTACAATTATAAACGTCACGCGTTCTTGTACCTCTCGTATGACCGGATGACCCAATGAGGAATTTGTTATTCCTTCTTGGGTCATAAGTGTACACGTTGGACTTTTTCCTTAGCTGTCTCATTGTCATCACTTTCTTTTAGGGTGCACGCCTTCATGGACCTGCTCCACACATCGTGCCTCATGTAAAGGCCTATCTCCTGGCCAAACTCAACATTTGTCCTCCAGCGGCTATTCCCTCCATGTCAATGATGAAGGTACTGAGGCACTTTCACATAATCCGCAACATCACACCAAGACTACATAAACACATACATACTTTTATCACTTTGTCTGAGAATGTGTCAAGAATAAAGACATGAGGGTTCTCCATGTATCTACCAAAGATATGTTAGCCATCAAGTTAACTAAACCACCTCTTGAGTATTGCTTGAACATCATCATGCTATGTTTTGGATTACATGATTTTTATTCTTTCATGGGTCTTGGTGGAAAAATGTTGGGTTTATTCTGTTATTTTCTTTTCTTCTTTTCTCTATAAATCTGTAATAACACCTGTAATTTGCCTTTTGTGTTTTATTGTTTTTCTCTTTCCTATCTCTCTCTCTTTCTTCTTGACTCTGTTGAAGCTAGCTGAAAACAGGGGGGTTTTGGAATAGTGAGCTTGATATCTTAGAAACCTTGTTGTATGCCACTAGTCTACTTATCATCCATTTGCTTTTCACCTATCTTCCCACTGATCTGTTATTTGCCTGACTTGACGGATCATCTGGCCATCTACTACAATGTATGTTGTTATGTACTGCTTACATAACAAACTTTGTATATCAAAGCCACCTGGAGCTGCAATAGGAAAGAGTTTCTCTATACCCTTTTCTCATGTCATCTTGTGCACTCTAGGTGTGCTTTCTCTCTTCAGTTACTATAGTTTTACTTTTTATGAAATGCTTATATTACCCTTTATCACTTTCATCTCATGCACTCCAGTTGAATGCAACAATAGTAATGGTACACAAACATCTTGACCTGACCTCAAAACCCATGATAACCCATGCCAAAACCCAAAAAACAATCAGGTTGTCATGGGTTATTTGGATGGGTTTTTCAGGTTGGGTCAAGATGTTTGTGTACTACTATTTGTCTTTGCTGTGGATTGATCTGAAGAAAAAATGCAATAGATTGTACATATCAGAAGCCATATGTTGAGCATAGTATGTACTTGGGGATTAAGGGAGCAATGGCAGTCATCTTGTGGGTGTGCCTGGTAGTGCCCCAAATCTTCAAAATGTGTAGGGGCACGCCCCATGGTTAGTCCACGGATTTTTGCCAGTTCAGCCACTCATCTCCATCAGGAATGCCTTAGGAGGACTCTGAGGCGTGTCCTTCATCATGGTATTGAGATATTGGTCTGTCAGTCTACCTCACTCTGAGCTGTTTTCACTTGACAGACAGAGTCTTGTCCAAAAGATGTAGGCAACTCACTTTAAGAGTTTCATGTGTATAGTGTCACAGTTGACTTCCTTTGACTGTGATATCTCTTACAATCTACCTTGAAAATCAATGACTAGAATTCTTTTATTGGCAACTATGTATCTACTGGCACTGTAATGATGGCCTCTGCTGATGTAGAAGCTTAAAAGGACGCGCCCACAACATGAAATGGCGGGCAAAGTGCTGTCCGACGCACCAGGCAACGGACTTGAGCTCGGGATATGCTCAACCGGACTTTTGTTTCATACACTAAATTTTTCGCCTCTTGTTGTTTTGGCGCATTTGGCGTTTGTCGGCAATCGCCGAGCAAAATGTGTTGTCACGGCGCTTAATCTCCATATCGGCTTCACACAGCTTCTTCACGCCCGGTACATATGTTGCGCCTCATGAGGCTCGGAGGTTGGACAAGTTGTCAGGTTAAGGGTATGTTCGGCATTCTACTTCCTCAGCCAATGCGGGATTTCTGTTTTTTAATGTGATTGTTTGGACACAAAAACATAGTACAACGGTAAATTGATGGTATGTACATAAAGGTCATTTTTAAGTTCTGCTTGCTGGACTACGCGGTTGATTTGAGTGAATCCAAAATTAAGGTATATTGGAAGTGTTTGGTATGAAATTAGATGACCGAATCGGGAATTCGATTCAGATAGCGAAGTCAGAAGAAGAGTAAGAAGATGATGAACGATTTAAGGTGTCAAACCAACCCAAGAAAAGCGTGTGTGTTGGTGACAGGAAGTCGAATTAAACGCGTCATGACTGATGAATGATATCGAGAACTCAAAGGGATTGAAACCAAACTTGTTAGTTGATGAATGGGATTGATAAAATGATTTTCAGTCTAATTCGAATTCTAATGCTGACTAGACTGATTGATAGTAATACTAGCTAGTTCCAGAACTAGACCATCTTAACGAAACTACTACTCTTCATTTCTTTACTGTTTGCTTGAACCCATCTACATAATTTCATCTTCATCTTCATCATCATCATTTATTATTATTCTTATTAACTTCATTTGTAGCACTTTTCACTCAAAACATTCACTAATCTCAATTTCTTCATTCCACTTGTAACCTTCAACTCATCAAGACTACATTCAATCACAATCAAATGGCTACCAACCAATCACTTTCAGATCATCAATCATCATCATCACCATTCATCAAACAACAAGATTGCGTACCACATCGATCAAACAAAAGAAAGTTTATTGGTAAAGAAGCTCCATTAATCATTGGTGATTATCTTATTTGGCTTTCTCCTTCAATTCAACTCACCGAATCGGAGAAAGGATCATTAAAACCTTCTCACACAATCGAACCTATCAATAAACTTCAAAATCAAACTTCATCACCTCATATCAAATGGAATCAAAGCTTAGCCTTTCCTTCAAGTCGATTAGATATCTTCAATACACCTGTCACAAAACCTATCAAATCAATCACAACAGTTCCTACTAGAAGACCATCAGTCTTATCACTTCGTAGTTTGAAAAGTAACCATTTACCTTCTAATACCATCAAAACTTGGTCTGGTTCACATTTCGAAATTGGTGCGGATCTCGAAGAAGTCTTGAAGCAAGCATCCTTATCATCAAATCATCATGATCAAGTACAAAAAACTCAAACCCAACGAAGGAGATCTTGTAGCTCAGCACCTTCTAAAAACAAACACTCAATCTCAACTGGAGTGCCTCAGAGACCCAACGGTCTTCGCCGTTGTAGTTCTGGTCCTTTTATATCCGACAGATGGGATATACCCAACTCGCCACTCGGATCACCATCATACCCTCCCGGTCAGCTCTCATCACCTTCGCAAACTGATCCTCCTACCTCATCTGGCGATTCTCATTCCGCACCACTAGCACAACCCGTCCCATCTCCTTCAAGCGAACCAATTCCCAACATTCAAGAATGTGGACTCAACCACAATGCTCCCACCTCATTGGATGCAAACCCAACCAAGCCCATGGTACAAGTCGCGATAGATCATATGGGGCCTACTCAATCCAAACCTCTTCTTAAGAAACCTTTAGTCGAATCTGTCCTTGAAGCTCATATGCTAGTCAAGTTTCAATGGACAAACAAACACCCCCACCGTTTATCACTTGAACCTACATCACGAATCTCAGTAGCGGAAGAACGATTTAAACCATTTAAAGTAGTCCTCAATGAACGTTGTTTAGAATTATATGAATATTCAAAAGGGGTTTTTAAAAATCGGGAATATTCTTGGAAACTAGTTCATTCAATCTTACTCATCGGTAGTGATACACGTTTCTCTAGACCATTTTCATCTGATTTGGCTTTTTGTTTGACAGTGAATTTGAATTATAATTCATTACGAACCCATCATCCATCTCAACCGAAAGAAAAACCTACAGGTTCATTTTTGTCTTCACCGATTTGGTCAAAACTTTCAAATTTAACCCATCATGATCAAGCCACCAGAAAACCACGTGTAACCCATTTACATCAAAGATCACCTCATCAACTTGCCAAGTTTATCTTTATACCTTCATCTAAATCGATTGGTGAGATCATGTCATATGAATTATGGAAAAGACTGGGTGGGAAATTACCACGTCAAGTTTTAGTGGATACCATTGGATTATCATCATATGTACAAGTTCCGATCATTCGATCATTAAAAGCAAAACCCATGTATTTATCGGATTATGAATTGAGAGAAGCTACGATGAAATGTTTGAATTCGAATGAAGATTATGCAGAGATGTATTCAAGATTTCATTCTAAAGGTAGAGATGTTCGATTGGCTTGGAGAAGAAAAGATCGATTGGATTGGATCTCGCCGGTTCCTCATCATATCTTTACTGGAAATTTGCCCATTGAACAATTACAAATTGATAATGCGATGAGAGGTTTCTCAGTACAATCGGTTAGTTCTTTTTCACCATCAATCTTTGGTAATCTCTACTGACCCTTTTTTTTCGAAACAATCAGACAAAAGAGAGTGCAGTACTTGAACTCCGACCAGCTTTACATTATCCGAATTTTGTGACCCTTTCAGATGGAAGTTTACGAGAAGAACCATCAGGATTAGAAGGATTTGTAACATACTTTAAAGCGGGTGGTAAGACAGGTAAAAGGGTTTATCTTTCGACGTTTGATGGAATGTTATTTATCTGTAAAGCATCTTTGGCCATCTTACCTAAAGCACCTGTCTCTGATGACGAAAGAGAAAGATTGATGAAGGTTTTCCAACCTCATCTTCCTTCGTCTCAAACCGGTTTATGGTCTACTAATCTTACCCCAACTTGTTCGAGTCATCCGGCTAGTCCGACCATAGCCAATCCCACTTCACCTACCCAAAATGAACCCAACACTTTGAAGAAACAAGATTTGAATCTTAATGTGGTGGAAGAGATTTCAAGTTCGAATGAAAGCCATGAACGATTTCCGAGTACGAAACCTTTGGAAAGCTTATTGACGCGATTTTATTCAGATGAATTGAACCGACAAAAAGAATTAGTCAAGAATTCGTATAAATTCATTGATATGAAAGAAATCAAATCGATTCAAAGAAGTGATACGATTTTGAGTACGCAACGAAACCCATTTAAACCTAAGAAGAAGAAAAAATCACTGGTTGAAGAAGAAGTCTTACCGGGTTTTCGAATCGAATTGAGTGAAGGAAATTGGATAGATTTGATCACCTTGAATGAAATCGAAACTGATCAATGGATTCAACATTTAAATGAACTTTCGACTTATTGGAACTCACGAATTCAAGAGAATGCTAAGATTGAAATGTTAGCGATGAATGGGACTTTGAAACCTTTGTTGAAAGATAGAGATGAGGTTGGATCGTTTGATGATAGTAACTTACGTAGATGTTGTTCAGAAGAACTTCAAACTTCGTTACTTTCTTCTTTGTAGTAAGTTTTCTTTCTAGATCATTCTCTTGATGATCAGTGATTGATTTTTCTTTGGTGATCTCATAGTCATTGGTGTATCGTAGAAGGATGTCGAACGATTACTCGTAGTGGAAAACTTCACAAGAAATCATACAAAGGTAACACATGGGATACAAGAGAGATGATCTTATCAGGAGGTAATCTGATTGAATATTCAATGGAATCTAAATCCTTTGATCATCCTCATCATCATTACTTTCATCATCAATCAAAGCTTAATCAAAAACTTTATTCATTCGATCTTCGCTTGAGTTTTGTTTGTACAGCTGAAGCCGCTCAAGACCAAATCCCTCATGGACAGATTATTCCGGGATTGTATTCTGATGGGTTACATACCAATGATTCCTTGAGTCAATGTATTTTGATCTTGTGGATCGATTCTCAAGATTTGAAAACTCAGACTCAAACTAATTCGAATCCGAATCCGAATCTGAATCTGACTTTGAAGCAGAATCAAAAGCAGAAGTGTGAACAGAGAGGATCTAGGCAGTCTATTAGGGTTTATAAGGCTAGGAATCAATTAGAGAGAGATTTATGGATTTATGCGATCCGATTCGAAATTGAAAGGTCTATGAGAATGAAACAGTCAAAACCATGAAATCAATCGAACTGAATAGAATCTATTCTATCCTCAATTAATTTACTCATTATGGATTCAAAGAATGTTTTTGTATTGTATGGAAAATAAGAAGTTTTGAAAGTTTTTTTTAGGAATGAATATTGGAATGAAGTGTAGAATGGTGTGCTGACTGTTTAATTGTAACTTTTTCATTCCATATTTATATTTTTACAATTACATATTTATATTTCTATATTTTTATATCAATTCATCTATACTTAGAACAAATACCTGAACATTTCTTTTCTCTTTTATATATTTATATCAAACTAACACCTGGACATCATATACAATACCATTTTTTGTTTGTTTTTCTTTTTGATGATGCATATACCTTTTTTTACTCAAGACTGCTTTTATACTGAGCATGTATTTATGATATCTTTTTTTCTTACTTTTATACTTGGGTTATTTGTTGAATGTATATATTTATATACGTTTAGCTGTTTGATTATTTATTTATTCATTTCATTTATTTATTTATTCATATCATTTATTTATATTATATTATATTTTCTTTTTGACTTTCTTTTTGATAAGATCGATATTTATAAACTATTTGATTTGTTATGGATCATAATTATTATTATAATTTCATGTAAATTATAAGAAATTGATTTTTTTTTGTTTGGGATATGGGTTGATGATTTGTGGAAATTGGAATGAACAATCAAAAATCACTTTAAACACTTTTGCTTGTTATATCTTCTTTGCTAGATATATCTTTATCATTAAACCAAATGAAACCAAATCAATAATCTTCAACAAAGAAAACCACCTAATGTATTTTCATCTTGAGATTTCTTTTTGTGTGAATTATTTGCTTCAGCTCATAGATTTGAATTTTGACAAGATGTTGCCATCATGCATTTATGGGTGATTTGGGTTGAACTTGTTATGAGTCATGATGGATTGGTTGAGATTTGAAACAAAAAAGATTGCTTGGAGATTGTCACATAGAAGTGAGCTTCTACACAGGAGAATCTTAGCGTGAGGTCGCCAGGCTGGACGAACGATGCAGCTTCCCGCGGCCGCGCAGAAGGCAAAACGATTCGCAAAACCTATCACGTCACGCGTTGGCTACAGCACCTTACATGATATGTGCTCTTTAGCATTTGCGAGAAGAATCTCTTTACCATTTGCCTTGACGAGCAAGCAGAATTCCCTCAAGTAAGTTTATACATATGGAGTGATGACCAGTTTCTCAATTCCCACTCAACCTCATCTTTCATCTTTCTTCAAAGGTTTCGAAAATCTCATCTTAGCTATTCTCACCATCCATTGAGATCTTTTAAAATTATCGATCTCTTGATTCTTATCTTTAAGATTCTTATCAATCTTGTCCCTCCCACCTGTGACCTCTCCTTCTCATCGTTTACATATGTACTTCAGGCTGCCCCATAGCGGACCTATTTTTCAAAGCCTTTGCACTATAAGTTATCATCGTACATTTTGCAATTACATAGGGCTCTATGTCCCGATTCAGGCTAACCCGCAAACTTCACAAAGTCCCTCGCCAAAGGCCCGAGGCTTGAAGAAACTCCCGAAGCCATCTGAAGCCACTCTTTGCAAAGTAGCATATTTCCATCCATCTCGAATATTCGATTCAGACGGGTGGGCGGTGTGAGTTGATTGATGATTGATATTTCGACTTGAACTGATTGATTGATGAATTGTAATTTTAGCTTGAGAAGTGAAATATCAAGAAAACTTGATTTAAGTTTAAGCTAGAAATGATTTGAAGATTGAGAATCGATTGAAAAGATGGCTTGACTGAGTCAATCAAATCTATTTAAACTTTGGATTCTTTCGTTTTTCTTTCTTCGTTTTTCTTTTTACATAATTTCCCTTCCTCTTTCAACTTTTCAACTTTTCAACTTTTCATCCTTAACTTAACTTATCTTTATTTACAGATACAACCTGACTGACTGATTATCTGTTTTCAATCATCAAGCTTTGAGTATTGGATTTGATTGGAACGAAGATGTGGTTAAAATTAGAACAAACTAGTACTGGTAAGTTATTTGCAATCATAAAAAGAATCTCCAATCTAACAATTCACTCATTCATGGTTTTTGATTTTGATTTTAGTGAACTCATTTGATTCATCTTCATTCACTTTACGATCTCAATCTACTTTAAACTCAGTAAGTCATCTACCACTTCTCATCTTCATCATCATCCTATCAATCAATCAATCAATCAATCAATCAATCAATCAATCATCTCTGACTTTTGACTTTTCACATTCAAAACTTGGATCTTCTTACTTAGATTTCATTAAATCATCAATCTACAATCAACACTTCAACACCACTTCAACTGCGATCTCATTCACTTTCAAAACATCATCATCATCATGATTTGGAGAATCAAACTCCCGTCAATCAATCACAAATCAATCACAAAACTCTTCATCAAGAAAATAATTTATTAAAATCTAAACCTATCTCAATGGCTCATTCAAATTCGATTTCTAATTCTAATTCTAATCATTATCATCAGCATCAGCATCAACATCAGCATCAACATCCAATGAATCTAATCTCACCTCCCACTAGACCTCCTAAGAGTATTCATCGTCAATCTCAATCTCATTATCATACCATCTCATCATCATCTTCTAGTCTTAAATCTAATAAATCAATGCATCATCATCATCATCAATCTCCTTCAAGTTTAAAAGAATTAATCAACCATCCATCACCATCTCATCATCAACATCATCAACATCGTCACTTTTTAACTTTGAACTCAATCCTAAGTCCTTCCTCAGTCACACCTCAATCTCATTATAGAACTCAATCTTCAAAAATCACAAATCAGTCTCCTAATGATCATCCTCAATCTCCTAATCAACTTCAGCATCATGAACCGACTTCATTTTTTATTCATCCCACTAATTCTAAATCTCACTTGACAGATGAGTTCCTAAGTACAGATGAATTTGCTAGTGCAGAAGAAGGTGATGAAAGTATATGGATAGCAGGATCAGCGGATGATCCAGAACTTTCAAGTAGTTATACTTCTTCTTCGGCTACTTCTTCAAATCAATCTAACAACAAACCAATCTCAAAACCAATCAAATCACCATTCTTATCAATTCGAGAAACCTTAATCAGACCTAGCTTACCACTTAGTTGGACTTCGGCTCCTAATCTTAAATCATCAGATTCAAATCAGTCATCTAAACATACTGTAGCTAGGAAATCTAAATCGACTCTACCCACTCCGATCTCTCGACATTCTGATCAGATTCCTACTCCATCTCATCAGATTCAACAACCCACACCACCTGAAGAAAGACGACCACAATTAAGAGCACCACAGCAAGTTAGAAAATCATCTTCAAAAGAAGATTTCACTGCTCAACAACATCATCGTTCATCTAAACTCATCTCACATCCAGTGGCCAAGAGTCTTTCAAGAGCGTTTGGATCTGATTTCTTTAATTTGAATCATAAACCTGATCAAAGCACTCCATCACAGGAAAACCGAAAATCAAAACCAACTAGACCACGTTTACCATCCTCAACTTCATCTTATCTAAGTTTTAAATCCTTTCATCATCATCATTCACCTCAATCTCCTCATGAAGATCATCATCCTCATCATCAAGATCCAAAGAATCACAGATTATCATCAGTCGAGATGTCAAAACCGATGATCTCCTTACCATTATTCTTAACGCCTTCCTCTTCGGCTTTACCACTGTCTCATCCAAGAAGTCATTCTAGTCCTGGAACGATCCTGACTGATCAAACACATCTAGAAGAACACCATCACGGTCTTGGTCATCATAAACGTCGACATCGTCAATTAACATCAGATGAAAAACCATCATCTAGAAACAGTAGTACGTTATACCTCAAACAACTTTCGAATCTATTCCATCCACATTTATCACATCATCATCTCAATCAAACCCCAAGAGAAAGGTTAGTTTCGACCATCTCCACTCAATCATCTGCAATGGCAATCCCACCTACATGGAAAGAAGAAGTAGCCAAAGAAGACTATTTGAATTTGTTAAGTTTGTATGGACCACAAGAGATGAAAAGACAAGAAGTGATTTATGAATTGATGGAAACCGAAAGACGATATGTTTCACAAGTTTCAAAGTTGATGAGATTGGTATATAAATCAGAAGAGATTGAACATGAATCGATCTTTGAAGTTTTACCAATCGAAATCAAATTGATCTTTGAAGAATTAAAGAAAATCTTACGAATTCATGAAGCAGATGTAAATTTATCATCATTGAGATCGAAATCGAAAGTGAAAGAAAATGTAGCGAAAGATTGGTTAAAGATTATAAACCGATTTAAAGTGTATGAAACGTTTTTGATTAAATTTGAAAAGAGTATTCAATCGATTGAAGAACTTAAAAAGTTAGATTCAGATCATAGGTATTGGATTGGATTGAAAAGGATCGAAAGATTGGAAACTGATGATTTGAGATTTGGTCAAAGTGAGGTGTTTAATGGATTAAGTTTGACTAGTTTCTTACTGAAACCGGTTCAAAGATTAATGAAATATCCACTTTTCTTCAAGGTATGTTGATGAACGTTTTTGATTTTTTTTTTCGTCAATTTTAAAAAGGTAAGATTTTGAGCTGATTTTTGGGGGGATTTCTTACTTTGTTGGAATGAATTATAGCAATTAAAAGATTTGACACCACCTACTCATTCTGATTATCAATCGACTCAAGTTTTATTAGAAAGAATTGATGAGATTATCAAAGAGATGCAAAACAAAAAGATTGAATATGAATCGATTTTAAAGAAAAAGGTTTTAGGTAGATTTGAATTTAAGATTGATTCCAAGTTTGATTTGAATCAAAATGAATATGAAGAAGATCGTGAGGTGGGTAAGACTCGGACTCGGAATCGGAATCATAGAAGAAGGAGTAGGACTATGACTCGGAGTAGGGCTAGGGGTAGAGGTAGTAGAAGAAGAAGAAGAGATTCACTTGTGAGTGAGTTTGGTAGTGAACATGAAGATGATGATGAAGAGCAGGAAACAGAAGAGGAAGAGCAAGAGGAGGAAGATGGGGTTGGAGAAGGAGAAAGGTTTAAAGATGTGGAAGTGATTGTGTTTGAACATGAAATCTTGATTGGAATTGAAGTTTTCAAACTGACTAGGTTTGATGAAAGATTGATTTCATCAGGTTTGTGATTTTTATTTTGTATTTCGATCGAAAAAAAAAAGTATTAGAGAACATGATTGAAAGCTCCTTATACTGATGAATCTTTCTGGGGGGTTTACTGTTTTTGTTTTAGGAATCATTAAAGTTTGGGTAAAGAGTAATTTGGGATTAGGAAAAGAAGAAAGTGAAGTGAGTAGTGGATTTGGGTTTGGATTACCGATTTTGGTTTATGGGAATTTGAATGAATCCAAAGAAAGAAAAAAGTTGAAGGAGTTTGTTAGGCTTTTGAATGGATTGGTTTGAATGGATTTTCAAAAAAAAAAACTTGAAAACTTGAAAATTCAAAAATTCGAAAATTCCAAAACTTTAAAACTTTAACACTTAAACTTCTTGATGATACTGATGAGAATGATAACGAATGAAATGTAATGAATCTTAATGATTTTTTTTATTTTTATTCTTTGTGTTTGGGAAAGAAGAAGAAGAAGAAGCAAGCGGGTTTAATGGAGATGGACATCTTTCTTGTGTTTGATAAACTTTTGATGATTTTTTCCTTGATGATTTGTTTTCTTAATTCTGTTTTTTTTTCGTTGAATGTAAAAGAGAGATCAAGAAGTTGAAGCAAAAAAGATGACAAATTTTCTTGTTTATAGGTTTATTTTTTTATTTTGAATTAGAAATTTTAAACATTTTAAACATTTTGAACGGTTTGAACGGTTTGAACGGTTTTCAATGACGGTTCATACCAACGCTAGATTGATGGGCTCCTCTCCCCCAAGATGGTGTAGGTTTTGAACTCTTACCCAAACACAAAGTTACCTCATCATGACTGGATTTGGAGAGTAGTAGTAGTATAGCTCAACTCAGTAGGAAGATCAAAAAAGTCTTCTCTCAACTTGGTAAAATGATCAACTTGGATAGATGATCAAGTGTATTGATCGGGCTAAGATGTGGACTGATTGTCCCGACTCCCAAAGATTTCTGGTAGATCTTTGGCTTGGACTTTATCCTTGTAAAAGCCTTTGAGTAATAATTGATGATTGAGTTTAAAACAGAGGTGAAATGAGAATCATATACGAAGACTGCATATATGATATGAGGCGAAGTATATACAATGATAGTTGATGAATTTTTATCCTAAAGAAATCTTGTTTTCCAATTCACAATTTGTTAGACAGCCGAAGGCCATCTAGTCGAAAGCTGGAGTTCGTTTTGTCTTATGATCTTTCGACACCTCTTGTATTAATCCACCTTAGATCATCCGCAACCCAGCGGGTCATGTCATTCATGACACCTACTGTCTGGCACCACGCGGACGCATTCTAGGGCCATACACCGATTTTGCTGCATCAAATTCTGTGATTGAAGGCAATAGGGTAAATACAAGAATTAGTTGTATCAGATGAATGTTAAATGTTTTGAAAGATGATCAGATTACTCGTCGAGGAGTTGATCAAAAGCACATACCTGCTCCACTGCTTGGTCCTCCAGCCTGTAGCCACACTGTAGAACGCCTTCTTTATCATGGAACAAAGTCCGGAATTTTGCTGGGTCTTCATTCATCTGCTCAACAAGCTCAAGTTTCACATTTTTAGGTTTTGACTCCTTTGGCGCTCCACAGCCACCGTCATGCCATTGCCATCCTATTTATCAAGAAGAAGCCTTTACTGGAGGATCCAAAGCAATGACCCACTCACCGGCGCCGCGGCGGTTCTTGTCTAATATAGGTTGTGTGATAATGCTTGTAGCATTACATATGATATGCGTATAGTGAAATGACGCATACATCCAGCTGTTTGAATTTCCAAATCCTTTGGTGATCTTCCACTTTGTTTCTCAGCATCTCCTCATCCTACAATTACATCATCGCCTCAAAATACCAAAATGGTACTTACTCTGGTACCTGGTAGATCTCTTGGTGAATTTGAACTCGGTACATATATCTTCAAATCTAACTTTCGAGATCCATGAATTTGAACTGATCCTTTCATTTCTCGTCTTCATAAAGGTACCTTGTTATGGAACGTTCTTACAATCTTGAGATCTTCACAAAATTTGTTTCCTAATGCTCAGATCTGTTGGGACGCACGAGTTGAGTGAGAATATCGAATGAACAATGCGAACCTAATCGGATCAAAGTTGAATCAGTGTCTTTTACTTTGCTCATAGGAATCAGCCACTAGTTTTATTCAATTATCAATTTCAAGTCCAGCTATTCAGTTAATCTTTGATGGTCGTACTCAGCGTTTGGTTTTAATTGAAGCTTATAATCCTATTGATCAAAACTTTACAAATCGAATGATCCCATTAGGAGAATGGATTAGTTATCGTAATCAACCTATCTCTCTTTCGATTGGACCTAATGATCCTGGTGTCACCTTAAGAGTGATCCATCGTCAGTCATCTAAACTTTTCATGATCATTCTCATGAAAACTCACTCATTTGATCTTCTTCATACATACCATTGGGAGATCCGATCCTTCAGGCTTATTCGGTCCAACCTATCCACCTTTACCACACGTTGCACATCCAGAAGAAACACTCATCTCTTATCCTGGTGTAGCATTCTCATTTCAAAATCAAGTTTTAAACAGGGTGATCTTATCAGTTCAACCTAGTGAAATTAACGAAGATGAATCGGAAAGTCATCAATTGGCTGAAGCTTATTATAAACCTAAAATGCCTCAATATTTGGATTGTATTGATGGTGATATTTCATGTGCAGCAGTTAGGGTAAGCTCTTATGTTTGTCTTATCAAATCAATCTAAGCTTTTTTTTCCAGTAGGAATCTCGAATACTTATCACTTCAAAGTCTTTTTCATGTGATCGTTTTTTAACTTAGTTAGGTAGTCGTCCAGATTCTATACCTACAACAGTTTGTTTTAGCTTTAAATCATCATCTCCTTCAAACCCAATCTCAGATGTGAATGTAGTGATTGGTGAAAGTACTTCAGAAGATATCATGTGTGATTTTGGAGCACCATTACGAACGTTTTGGAAAGAAGATGTAAGTTTGAATCTTTGCGTCTTCGTAAGTCTTTTGATCTGATTCTTAATACTGATCGTCTTGAACTTTTAAAGGATCGGATGAAAATTCATGCTCATCTTAAATCCACTGGAAGACCGAATGGTACAGTAGATGAACGTAAGGATACTATACCTCTGCCATATGTGATCAAAGTGAATTGTCAACTGATACAATAATCTTTCTAGCCAATCCTTATTTCATGTCTTATTACAACTTAGGTCTCGATTTTTTGATCGATCCAATTTCAAATGTGGTTATTAAGATTATCTTACATTCAAATATTCCAGGTGAAGTACTTTTTGCTAGATACTCAAGATGTCCTTGGTCAATTTGTAGACCAACAGCAACAGAAGCCATCTCAAGTCTTGAAAAGGTATCTATTTTTTCTTTCTGATCTTCTTCTCTTGTTGGTTTTTGGATCAATAATTTAACTTTTTTTGTACAAGGAGAGATCTGATCTGATAATTTTTTTTAACTTTGGGAATTTATTAGTGTACTTCTATAATTCGATATATCAAAGGTGAAGGATCAACACACCCAAGGTCTTCAACTTCCGATCAGTCTCATCGGACTCAAAAACATTCAAATCATACCCCAAAGAGTTCAGGTGAAACTGATTCCGCTCCAGCTGCCACATATGTAGAGCCTGCTATGGTCTTGGACCGTACAGCAGATGTAATGGATGATGGATTAACATTACAGAAACCTACACGTAAGTAAGAGATCTCCCCTATAGTACATACATGAATGATCAAATGAGTGTTGAGTTGATGTTTATGTTTGTTTGTAGGATTGATTGGATTTGATGGTGCAGTACTTGAAGTGACTGATAATGATGATATAGAAACACTTTGGTTGTTTTGATACCAATTTATGATGATGATCAATGGATGAATCTACATAATCACAAGTTTTGTAAAGTTTCTAATTCATGAGGTTTAGTCAGTTGTATATTCTTTTACTTTTGTATTTTGTTTTGTATCTTTTCTTTTGATTTTAAGAATGCTTGTTGTAATGATTAATGATTATTGGAATATGAAACATGTTTTTTTTGGATGTCAGATTACTTATGCGGTTTTGAGGTGTGGTTCTGTTTCTTTTGAAGTGATCAAGAGTTCAGTGAAGTTTGTGTGCTTCTTTGAAATAAATTTGTGTATGTTGGACAAAGAGACAGTCAGACAAACATCTGGGTTAATTGTACAGCTCTTCAAGGGTTCAAGAAATTTGTGAAGAGCTGTACAATTAACCTAATGCTTGCTTGAGGAGGTGGATCACAACTTGGAAGTGTTAAATACATCTTACCAGACTCTTATGTTCATTGGCAGACCACGGTTGTTGGTGGCAATGCTCTGACCCCCAGGATACCCAATAGGACAGCTTCCCTCTATGCACCATGTCTGTTTTGAGGTAGCATGTTGACGTGCTCACACCAATCAATTTCCGTAGAGGCTGGATATAACCTACAAACAGGTCTGAGAGCTAAGCATACAATTGCCTTTGTCAAGAGGTTCAGACAGCAAGAGTGTTAAATGGGCTCCTTTGTTCATAGTTCCATTGACAAACGGTACATTTTTGATTGTCTATTATTATTAACAAAGGATTTGCATTTTCTAGAGACAAATTGAATAAAGATCCGTTCAAATTTATTACACAACTCTCCGTGTGAGCATATCAACGTGCTCATGGGGGACAGGCATGGTGTATGAGAATCAGCAGCAATCCCCATTGCAGAAAACAGCTACACACCAAGGACTACTCAGCCAACATCTTGCCACTCAACATATATTCTTTTAGCAACCTACACGCACACATCTATCAGCAAAAGATAAGAAGATAACTGACCAAGTTTTGGTTAGCACATCAAGACAATACCCAGCTGTTCCAGGCAAGATGTCAGAAGAACCCAGATTGATCTCCATTCCTTGAGAACTACCCTCTCCTGCATCTTCAAGAAACCTCAGAAGCAGATAAGATGTGCTTCTTTCAAACTTGCTTGTTTTTAGCCTTGATACATTAGAGGTCAATGTTTTGAGAGTCCTGAAATCATCTCAATATGTGGTTCTATTCTCGTACCAATCTTGACCATGTTGTGGTCTGATATAAAATACCTGTGTTCTCTGCCCACCGTCAGTTTATTCCCACACACCAAAAGGTCCTTGAAAGAGGCTGTCTTCTCCAGTCATGATCACCTGTGCTTCATGACACTCATAAATATTTATCTTTTTATTCATTTCAAAGGCCTGTCCAATAGCATGGCTTCAGAATTTCATAAACAAGGAAAGTTGTACCCAACTTACCCTTGTATTACCTTAGAAAGGAATTGATAGGAAAAAGATGAGTTATTGAATACAAATAGAGAGAGTAGTGCACAATAAAGCCTTACATCTCCTTTTTCTCCTGTTGATAGTCTTTTTTGTTTGACTTGTTAAAATTTTCTGTTGCTCTACCTTTCTGCTGCAAGGGGGGATTCTGACCTGTCTATTTATTTATCATCATTTTGCCTGTTTCATTGTCAGGAGGCCCTTCCAACTTGTATTTTCTACTGCTATTGTTCTAACACCCTTCTTCATACTCAACGTCTTCAACAATTCACATTGTTTCATGACTACCAATGGGGATGCGCGAGTGTGGGACTTTGTTAAGTTCACTTAAAACCCTTTTTTGAGGGCTCTAAATGTTGTAAAAGCTTGCAATAAGTTCAGTCTGGCTTCTTACAGCTGTTTGCAGAAAAAATGCCATTGTCCAGTTTTTTTTTTTCAAGTTGCACTAAAAATTACCAACATAGATTCTACAATGAGAGCACCCACTATGGTTGCGGTAACGAGGTGATTTATTGTAGCTTTACCGCTAAGTTACACACAGGTCCACTATGGGCCTGTTTTACACTTGCGGTCCCTACAACTGCGTCAAATTTTGCGTTGCGCTTGTTCAAATCTACAAAAGCTTAAACCCTGATTTATCGTAGGAACCAGGTAAAGCAGACGGTAAATCATCTGATAGTGGATTTCATGCGGTTACCATCTTTGGTAAAACACGCATGATCAAGTTTCGCGCTCGGGAACGCAAAATTTACGATAAATCACCCTCATGATAGTGGGTGCTCTAAGAGCTGTAGTAGGCTGTACTCAACTTTTTCGAGGGTGTGAAGTTTGTGAAAGATCACAAGTAATGTTGCCTTTGTATCTGAAATGCACAAGCTTTCTCAACCTTTGGTGAGGAGACTCTGTACAATCTTTAACAATTAGCACATCATGACGTGCAGCTGGTCTTGTGTAGAATCTGCGTTGGTAATTTATAGTGCAACTTAAAAAAATAAAAAAAATAAAAAACTGGATGATGGCATTTTTTCTGCAAACAGCTGTATAAGCCTTATACACACTTGTGCCACTTTTAGCATTGCTTTACTTGAGCAAAGTGTCAAATTTGAGCTGTTGAGTTTGTGCAAATCTGGGTCATACTCAGCAAGCGCGCCTACATGCGTGCTGGACCCATCAGAATCACTTGGTATTGGAATCAACTTTCTTCACAAGCTAGAAGTGGTGACAGGCTAAAAATAGTACTAGGAGGAGCAGAAGAGCTTGAAGAAGCCCTGCTGAATTTATTGCAAGCTTTCACAATAGGTGCCTTCAAACTAGGGAAAAGTTGAAATGTTGAACAGAAAAATTGGGAACCGTGTAATTACAATACAAGTGATATAACGCTGTAGTGAAATCATAGTTTTTCATTACACGCCTTTTTGCTGCTTCAAAACTGTGAAGCCCTATGAGGGAGGCCCCCTCCAAATACAAAGTCTAACTTTGTGATTGCACTACAGCGTTGTATCGCTTGTATTAGGGGTATTCAAAACTCCAGAAACTCATCCCAGAAGTTCCCAGAAGTGACATCCAGGACTTCTGGGACACCTCCAGAGCCCTGGCCCGTATAGGCCAACCCAACTGCGCTGCACTGCCGTCCTTGAAACCAAACCTCACATCACTCACACCTCATGATGCCGCGAGTCTCAGCCCGACGTCAAGTCCTGCAAGTTCTGAAATCAGTATCACGCCACTTGCTTGCTCACCCTACGGATGACACACTTCGTCTTTCATCACCACAACATCCCTCAAGCACCTCAAGATTGTTATCGATTATGCTCCTCCTGCCTCAGTTACTACCCGATCTCCCACTTACACCAATCACTCGATCGACTTTAGGTTTCATTCTGAAAAATCGAAGTATTCATAAACTTGACGACTTGGAAATGCAGATCAATGAGGTTGAAATATGGTTAGGCGAGCTCGAGCGTGTTGAAAACCAGCGATACCTCACTTCAAGATCTCTCCGCAATCGAGACCTTTCATACGAGCTCTTCCATGGTCTTATGAACGGTGGAGAGGTGATCTTCCTCAAAGTGGTAAGGTCTCTTGTTTTTATAAATAATTTTGAATAAGTTTTAAAGTCTCCTTGGATGATATGGTCAGGCGCGAATGAAGAAGGTCAACTTCATTACCCTGTTACGTAAGATTGAAAGCAGCAAGGTTTTTGAAAACTCATCAAGTAATCCTCAAGCACGTGTGGAATTGCAACTCATGGTTGCCTTAGCAAACATTGGCCTTTCGGGAAATGGAGGACAAGTGTCCCTCGTTGGCCGTTTATTAGGGGTTTCAGGTCTTGTTCTTGTTTATAAATATTTGAGCTCTTTTCCGTTACTGACTTACGTACCAATTTCAGATGGCAGTGTCGAAAACTACACATGGCGATGTGTAGCAGCAATTCTCGAACTGCAGAATGAGTATCTTAGCTGGCCTTTGCCAATCGAACGTGTCAAGATCAGGGACGAGATAGCTCAGGATCCCCAGCTTTGAAGGGTTTGTGGGTTTGTTGATGGGACTTTAATTCCCTTAGCTTTTGGCCCAGTGATCTGCAAGGAGGATTATTGGACCCGAAAATACTTCTATGGTCTCAATTCAATGATTGTCTGCGATAATCGCCGGCGAATCACGTTTGCGCGCCACGGATGGTGTGGAAGCGTTCATGATCAACGAGTTCTCAGAACGTCGTCGGTAAGTTTAGTTGTTTTTTAAACTACCACACACAAGCTAATTGATTGTTTAGCTTTGGTGTCACCCCGGTCGCTACTTCACCGAGGGTGAATATTTAGTCGCGGATTCTGGATACAGTGCATCGAAATGCACTGTTCCTCTCTTCAAAAAGAACAGCACCTGTCAATTTCCGGGACTCAAGAACTCGTTTAACAAAGAGCTTAGTGAGGCACGAACTGTGATAGAGCATGTCAATGGCATGCTCAAATCACGTTTTCAGATGATGAAAGAGTGTAGACTCATATTACGCAATCAAAAATCAATGAAGCGCATGAACGCACTTCTGATGGTCTGTTGCTTGCTTCACAACTACTTGTTGAAAGAAGATGAATGCACATCCTTTTCTTACGGGCTTCCTAATCAGAACGAACGCGAAGCTGAGCGAGTCTATAATGAAGAACACCAACCGGTAGCTGACTTAGTGCTTACGGATAATGATGATTCTTTACGCCGTGAGGTATTTGCAGAGTACTGTGCAATAATGGGAGAAGATGTATGAAGTGGGTAAGTTTCATGTTATTTTAAAGGGAATAAGCTCCATTTGCCACGTCGAACTCAATTGTCAAACTGGTCCCCTTTTTTAATCTCACATAGGGTTTTTTGCAACGTTGGACTCACTTTTAAAAGCGAAAATAGTGATATGTAATGAATCTCACACATACTTATCTTACTTAGGTCTTTTATTTCTTTCGATGTTGAACTCAGTTTGCAAAGTGTTGTTGTTGAATTATTTCACAATCATTTCCTTTTTCGGATGTCAAATGAAGTTTGGAAAAACAAAACCCGAAGTTATCAAATCTCACCCTTAGTTACTTTTTCAGCAGTTATTATGAGTTTGAAAAAATTTGTTATGCGCTCATGTATTCGATGTTCATCTCTCAAAGTGAAAATTCATGAGCCTTTTTTTTCTAATGAGTTGTCTAGTCAAATTGACATCTTAATGGAGCAATCCAGACTTTTATTGGATAAAAGTCATAAGTAAGAAGGTTACTTTGCATACTTGGTCAGAGGCCTTGTTGTCCTCGAAAAAAAAATTACATCAAAGAAAATAAAACATTTAGATTACTGGGGGAATCATAAACAATGAAAGAGTCATTTGGAGCCAAGGGTACTTTATTTCGAATTGGTATTTTTTTTAGAAATGAAACAGTTAAATAGTTTCAGTTAAAGGTGGAACTATGAATGCGAAGATAAGAGAGTTCCAAAAGATCAGCCTACATTCGACAATTACGATCAAACTACAAGACGCTTACAATATGAAACTCTCAGCCTTCAGCCAGCATATGATCCACCGTTTGTTTCGCTTCCACCCAGGTCATGTTGAAATTGTCCATGTATTCTTTGTACAAACGTCCACGCATTGAAATATCTTCCATCTTAGATTTCTTATTATGACTTTCTAGCTCTTTCTCCATTCTGTCTAATTCAAGTTGCTCTCGACGACGCTTAAGGTCTTTTGTTTCATCCAGGTTTTTTTCTTTGAAATCGAGCTCTGCTTGATGGAAATTCAATGTTTCCCTTTTGAGTTGAAGCTCTTGAATTGATTGCGCATGCTCATTGAGTTGCGGAGTCATTGATTTCGTAATTGCATCGGCGAGTTTGCTTGATGAGATTACTTCGGCCTGTCTCGCTTCTTGCTCAGCTAGCATGTGACTTTTCTTAAACTCCCATTTGGCCTCACGTTCCTCTCTTGATGGCAAGTGACTACTTAAAATTGAAGAAGCAGGCCCCGAATTGACTCGAGATGATTTGTTTTTTCCACATTTGGAGGATTCTGAAGATTCGATAGCTGAACTTTTCCAAGGGCAAGCTTGACGAAGTTTAGCGTTTGTCGAACGAGATGAACTACCTGGTTGGTTGACTTCAGAAATTGAACTTTTTTCAGCAATGTCTTTCGATTGTTGATTTTGAGTACCATTTTCTTCTAGCTCTTCAAACCGTGGGCTTTCAATCGCATCGATGAGTTGATTGAGAAATGGATCATCTGGATCACCGCTGTGTTCACTTCTGTTCGCTGGAATGACCTCGCTTTGACTATGTTGGTCTTCAACCAACTCGTGTGAATCATTCTTGTTAGGTAAGATGTCATCTAAGGCAATCGAAGTGTTAGACTCCAGCACATCGTCAGGCGAATTGGCCTTTCGGCGTCCAAATGCTGCAATCATGTCTTTGTAATATAGACATTTCTTTTTAAGAATGGCTATAATCAATCGGATAACAATTAGATGTATGATTGAAAGCACATAAATCAAATACATAGACTGACCTTCAAATGTATCCTCCACCAAAGAAAGTCGCTCCTTCCAAGCCTCGCTATCAGAAGCGTACCCATTTGCCTCCTTCTCAGCAAGTGCATCATCCATTAGCTTCTGTTTCGCACCTTCCCCACTTCCTTTGCGGTAGTCTCGCGCCTCGCGAAAACTTCTCTCAAGTTCTCGGATCTAACAAAAACAAGAATCAACCTATGTATACATACACTCAAGCAGTAGATCAACGTACTTGTTGTTCGACTGAGGTAGATCTTATATTAGGAAAGCCATTCTCAGCTAGGAAATCAGAGACATCCTGAGCTACTTTGGCCTTTTTCATCGTTCCTCCATCAGTTCTCCACCAATCCAGACGAAAACCATCTCCTTCGGGAGTTGATAGCCATTCCACTAAGAGCCATAAAGGGGTCTTTCCATCTTTGTTGACATCTACATGCCACTGGGTTCGAGGACGGGCAGGCGACGATGGCTGCTTGGGCTTGGGAACACCCTTCTTTCGGTTTTTTTTCTTCGGATCCGGATTGTTTTGAGTTAGTTGAGGGTGTTGAGTTCCTTGAAAAGACAAAGTTTGAATTGCTGGTTGGTAAGGTGTTGCAGGCATGCTTCCCCAAATATGAGCGTTGATACTTGGCGAGATATGAGGATTGAGAACTGGTGAGATGTGTTGGTTGATGGTTGGTGAGACCAAGGTATAAGGATAGGGAGAAATCGATGGGACTTGTCCGGCAATTGACGAGTCTGATGGAGTTCGAGAAAGATGGTGGGAAGAGGGTAGATCAGCCATTTGAATTGAGTGGAAGAGGGGGTGTTAGGTGGAGACGGGCTGCCTGTTGCATAGGGACATACAAAGTTTTCAGATTGAATTTGGGTCCATTTGGAACTCTAATTTCCCAAGTTTGAACTTGGGGTGTCCCAGAAGTTCCTGGATGTCACTTCTGGGAACTTCTGGGACGAGTTTCTGGAGTTTTGAATACCCCTATTGTAATTTTAGCTTAACAAAGCCCTCTCTGCGCGGCCACGTCCGCGCGCCTCGCAGAGGGGCTTACGACTAATCGTCGATTTTTGGCGTGAACACTCCAAGCGTTAAGTGTCCTTATGTTGTTTTTTGCATTTCAACGCTTCCCTCGCAAACAAACACCACTTCACCCCGCAGGGAAAGTGGTTCACCAACATTGTCTACATATTTTCATCTATTCATCATCTGGGAAAACCTGCTTCATCATGCTTTTTTTGAGCTTGATTGTGAAGCCCTTATGTCTCAATCTAGTAACATAGCTCACGCGCTTGTATTCACACTTTAAGTGTTTTTGAGGAATTCTTTATGTCTGAAAGTCAGAAATTAACCCAAAAGCCCGCTGTACAGGCGGGCTTAGTGCAAATCTTCAAACCTCTTTTGTGGCCGCATCACTCAGAGTATCCATGGTGTTAGGCCATGAGGACATGTAGAAAGCATTTACAAACCACTTTCCCTGCAGGGTAAAGCGATGTTTGTTAGTGAGGGAAGCGTCAAATTGCAAAAAACAACATAAGGACACTTAACGCTTGGAGTGTTCACGCCAAAAATCGACGATTAGTCGTAAGCCCCTCTGCGAGGCGCGCGGACGTGGCCGCGCAGAGAGGGCTTTGTTAAGCTAAATTGTAATTACACGGTTCCCAATTTTTCTGTTCAACTTTTCAACTTTTCCCTAGTTTGAAGGCACCTATTAGTGTTTAGAGCCTCCAAAGCGGGATTTCAAACAAGATTGCTTGAAAATCATTGCTTGAAAATCATCGCTTGAAAATCCTGCTGGTCTCAGGCCAAGCTCGGTGTATAAGCCCTAAGCCCCTCTTCGAGAGCGGACATGGTTTGATGATATCCCTTTTGGTCTGGCACGTGTAAAACCTGTCACTTGATGCTGAAAAGGGAAGGCCGCGTGTATGTAATCAGCCAGAACACGGTCGCACCTGAGAATAATTAGGAACTGTTCCTTAGCACTTAAGGAACATAGTTCCTACGCCCAATGCGTACAATGAAATTGACAATACATAAACCTTTACGTCTCACGCCCTGTCGCACGTACAGACCTCCACCTCAATTGATCATACTTTCCCGCATAAGATCCCATCACCACTCTTGCCCATCGACATCACATTGCCACAAGGATAGCTGTACTCGACATTGGGCAACATCACCATCCATCCTCACCCCGCGCACCTTCGCACTCAACATTGGAACAAATTACCATACCCCCTCATTCACCGACAATGCGTATGACCAAGATATATGGAATCCTGTCCGAATTCCCCTCAGTACTAGAATCCCTCGATGCTCAAGACATATTCCGTTTCGTCACTGTCGCTAGCCATTTTGTTAAAATCAACCAAGGAACAATCAGAATTGACCCTGACAACGCGCCATACGACTACCTTAATGCCGCACTGCATCCCCCTACCATTCCCGGCACGTGGGAGGTGCTATGGACAGTATTATACCCCACGCTCGCCTCTTCATATGTCGAACCTACACACCTCATCCGCGATAAAGGAATTAATAGCGAGCACGGCGCCCAGCCGATTGCTGAACGCATATTCTGGCCACCTTACCAAGATCAATGCCCCAATGAAGAGTGTAAGAAGAACGGAACACGACGGATGTTGGAAAAGAGGCCGGCTCTCACCGGATACCTTTACGACCTTGACAGCGTCAAGTCCGTTCGGCACCATACCACATACTGCCGTCGTAAGCATTATTCACGCGTGTCTCGCTTCAGCGTCACTCCTGACTGTGCCCGCTCGCTCGCTCAGAATGCAAGACCAGCTATAGGGCCTCCTACTGTTCAAACAAAGATATTCGCACGTACTACCTGGACACGGTCCGCAATGATGTTGATTGCATTCAAGTCAACATGCATTACTTTATGACAATACGATTGCTAAACTACTTCAACCACGCACAGTCCCTAGCTCAGTAAGTTAATGACTAAGGCATGACGAGAGGGAGTACGCAGCTCAACATATTTTTATTCCCTCTCAACAGCGTCTCCATATACAACTTGGTTACCATTTACAACAGCTCTCACAAGCTCAACGAGGACGCCCCAAATCATTTCGCTGGGGAGATATTTAAGGCCTCGCTTTCCGACCACTGCTGCACCACGGCGCTGGAATTGGCTCGACTGCTACGACACTTTAACCTCCGCAAGCGCGTCATGAGTGTTTACAACTCTGGAGGATCTCGGCATCGGTTCCGTTCCGCAAAACTCACCGTCCTGACGTGGCTGGAGCTCGAGGGCAGTCCTTACATAGACCATATGTGCTCTGATTGCACCGAGATAATCGACGACCCATTGGTTCCAGGCGGTGGCTTGGGTGAGCATCAATATCCCATTCCACAACACGTAGCACAAGAAGCTCATAATCAAACTACGCGCAGCTCTTCGCGCCATCGCAATGGACGGAATCACCATTGGGCACCCCCGCTGCAGTGCTACCAAAGATCAACTTACAACTCTCAATCCTTTGGTACCCAATCCTCCACCTTGCACGATCATGCTCGAAACACCCAAAGATCGTTATTGCCCCATCCACAGTCCACTCCTTGGCAAACTGTGTCATGCACAGCCATGTACCCGCGATGCAATAGGCGACACGAAGGCATGCGAGCTAACCAAACATAAAGAAGCCATTCAAATTCGACATGAGAAGACCCACCGTTCTCGTTCTGCGCTGGCTTTCAACCAGCGAACGGGCGCAAAACTGCCTGAGGACCCAACCGCTGCACTCAACGCTGACACAGACGCATTCAACCTGGACGCATTGGTTGAGGTTGACGAGTCAGACCGGACCCACAAAGCGGGTCGAGATGGAGAAGATACTGTCCGTGCCTCAAACATAACCAAGAAGCCGACGTGTTCGAACGCCAAGACGCACAATGACTTGCTCTTCGTTGCCACCTGTGGCATCACCCTGGCTAGAGATACGATGTATCGCGCAGAGTCTGTTATCTTGGTCAGGGCGAGTGACCATTCTGCGATAACTATTATTGGTGGTATTTTAACTAATTTAATTGTGTATGTTAATTGTCATAACTTTTACACACTTAGGAAATACTCGAAAGAAAGTTCCCTGTTTTACCGCCAATACAATTCTTCGATAATGCATGTACTTTTGACAAATCACTCCGCAAGGACCTACCCGCGATGGAAAGACTCAAGGGCACGATAAGGCCAGTCGATCCATTCCACATGCGCACTCACTCTGAGAAAGATGCATCGTGCCGCAAACACAACAACCCCAAGCAATGGCCATTCCTCAAGAAACCCGATGGGGCTTGGCGTTTCAATGGATCTGCCGCGGAAATAACCAACGCGTGGTACGGAGGTTTCCTCTCAATATGCCGTGGTATGCATGAGATAAACTACAGATTCTTTTTGGAGGAGATGATCCGTGTGCGGAATGATTCTCTGCTTGCGAAGCTTGTGCGGAAAACCGACTTCTGCTGTAATGTTCCTTCACATTTGGCCCAACAGAGTCCTATTCCACTATCAATCTAGTTATTAAATTCGCCCCACCCTCTTGTTATACTACATTCAAACTAATAATACCATTAATACTTAGTCGAACCAATGTTTTTGACGTAGTCTTATCACTATACTTATTTCACAATGTGTAATAATTTTATGAAACAAGGTTGACTACCATGACGTCGATTTAATACGCCTTTGATCCCCTTCACTGAAATAGGCTCAAAATTTCATAATACAAAAAAAGATAAGCACCGAACACTTAACCTCATGGAATAAGTAACACATTCTTGATGTCAACTTATTCCATGAATCATATCCCGATCATGGCAAAGGGGGAGGAAATATAGATTGGGGCATCCTGTCTACACGTCATGACATGACGTCAATTTTCAGCAATTTCTCGGATACTTATTTCTGAAACCAGGCGATCGTTGTTGCTTTTTCATACATCCTGACTGCCGATAACTAGGTTGCAATCAGAGGTGCGCTCGCTGAACTGTGCAGCAAACCATCCTTCAGTAGTTCCAGTTCAACTACTACTCCAACCAATGGAATCTCCTTCACCCGACTCCTCCCCCGATGTTACCGGAAGTGATATCGACCCCTCCCACATGCTAGCCAGCTCTGAGCCTCACCCAATGGTGATCGACAACGTAGGCCAGCTATCCCCGGTCTTGGATGGGTTGCATATCAGTCACCCTATTGACACTGACCAGCACGAACCATCAGATATGTACTGTCTCTCCTGACTGGCTCATAAAATTGAGACTAATGATTGTCGACATTCGACTCAATATCTCCAACCAACTACAAAATGCAATAGAAAATTCCAATGACTCTGCTACAGCAGTTCCCTACTACAAGGACATACCGGACTTAGGCCTGAGAGAAGAGGGCACTCTCTATCGTTTATCGCCAAAGGCATTCCACCCAAACCATCCGCACTACAATGGGCACGAGGTTGTGCCATTCTTACACGAGCGTGTAGGTTATAAAGTGGGACAACATAACGATGACGAACACACTGCTCTCATAGATGGCTCTGGTTGGGAGTGGGTATCACGAAAATTGTACCTTCATCACCGAGAGTATCACATAGCTGGTATCTATCATCTCAAGTACCAAAATCGTTGGGCCGATATGAATTCGCAAGGACGTGCGCACTGTTTCGAACGTGCTCAAAGCAGCCGGTATGTGGCAATGGCTTTGGAAGCATTCCAAAAAACACTCTTCAGAAAAGGAAGATCGAACGTAGGAAGTGTGAATGCCACACACCTTCAATGGTACCACATTGCTAAATCGTTGGCGGTAAGTCCGTTTACCTAACTTAATCGGTAAAATTCGATACTCAACTTGCAAGACCCAACCTTGGTCTGCGTATTCAGGTGCAACCATCTTATGTAGTGCAGGGATCCGGTTGCGTCAACGATGAAGAGCCTCGCTGGAAGATATGTGAGCGTGCAACCAAAGGCTTCGACCTTCACCGTTTTGTTTGGGCGGATAATTATCAAAATGAGCCGAATCAAAAGGAAGCTTGGCCTATGACCGACCTCATATTTGCCTTCATTCATTACACATACGAGCTGAGCGGTGACCGCACTTTGATAGCCAATCTCGTTTGTGACGAGTCTGGTAAATTAAGCAACTTGACCTGTTATGACAGATAGTAAGTCATCAATATTCGTCATATTACCTTATTACTTCAACTGAATGTTTGATTGTGCCCACATAGCAAAATTCCGTACCATAGCCGACACAGTCACGACATGGAGGATGCTGTGCACACTGCTTTCACGCGGTTCGTTAACCAACACGTATGCAATGAAATATGTGAACACCTCGGAAGTGTGTACCTCAAATGACAAATGAAGTAAGATCAAAGATATTGTTCTCAACTTTGACGAATGAATGTTGGATTCATGTTGCGCACTTGAACGAACACGTCGCAGTAGATTCATTCGGGACGAACATCCTTTTCAATGTAATTGCATGTTTGTCTTTTCACTTTTATCGGTTGTCCCATCTGATTATTAGAAGTACATTGTTTGGTTTATTATATCTTAATGTGATCCACATTAGGCAAATATGTTTGTAACTTGATAATAACCCAATTGGTGCTTGAATTCTTACTGTGAACTCGTGTCGCATGATCTCGTTTTACTGAAGAAAAGTGAGTCACGCGCATGGCCACACGTTCACTAGCTTTCAGAATCACTTCGATCACTGGCCATAGTGACTCTGTCTTCAGGTACACGGGGCCACTTGGACTTACCCACAACCTGCTTGAAATACCGGCGAAGAAGTATTTGACCGATCACTTATTTTGAGGTGATCGGGCAATGCGACGCTCGCCCCTTACACCGTGCATTTACTCATAATGTTATTTTTGAGTAACCTGATCAGGCAACAGAATGACAAAAACAAATGATCGACAAGTTTTACAAACTTGTGAATTTAATAGAAAATGACACTTCCCTCACAAAGAAAGAGCAAATATACGCAAGCATCATCAGGATAGTATTTGGTAGGCGGTTAATGAAAAGCAAGGAAACAAATATTGTATAATGGACCAAAAAATCTAAGTCTATAAATACTAACAAATACAAAAAGTAGAAATGAACTCTATGAAAAATACAAGACTCGATCAAAAATATGCACTGATCAAACTCTAACTGATTGTAGGCCAAGATGCTTGCATACGTTATTGCATGCGTGCTCATTTTGGAAATCAACAAAGGGCTGATCCAACTTGTCACTGTTTTCCAAGTAATACGACCTGGCACAGCATATGATTTGTCATTGATCTTACATGAGCCAATCAGACAATGCAAAGTTGATGTGGTAAAACATAAAAAAAGATTGCTTACCCTCGGTTAAAGCAGAGGACGTTTGATATCATTCCCCAATTGTCACAGTCGATTTGGCCAATCAAAGTCTCGCCGCCACTCTCCTGGTATACATAATGGATAAAAGAATGAATCAAGCCTTTCCATCGGTCAGAAGGTGGCAAGGCGTCCCTGAAACAAGATAGTGTGATATATCGAGTAATGCTGGTGTCTCGAACTGTTTCACATAACATCCATCGCCCAAGATCCGGGTCCACCGAGCCTATCGTCTGCAACAGGGAAACCCGTGGAACCTATGGTCAAATTAGTGATATCAGATTTTGATACAGCTCAAATGAATCAATATTCTATCGTTCCTACGTGTAAAACATATGATCGCAAATACCACTCGCAATGTTCAGGTACGCCTTTAGCTTTGGCCAAAGCTTTCAGATAACACTGATATCGTGCGAGCATTTGAGCCACATACATATGTGCATTTGCGATTTCCACAGCTTGGCTTTTAGAATTAGCTGCATAAGTCCAGGAACGATGGTACCTTGCGATGCCGTTAATTGGCACGTGTTTACCATCCCCTCGTAGTTCACGTATAGACCAATCATTGCTGTCCCTAGTTCTGGAAAGATCAACCGCTCTGCCTAATTGGAATATGGCCACAAACTCTGATAGTCCGTTAGTTATCTCCGGCTCGTATCTAGGTTTTGTAACACCGCCGTAGTAGTCATCAAGGTGGTAAAGGAAAGCGGCACGTCTGGATGGGTAGTCTGGCCTTAGACCCGACGTGGGAATTGGAATGGAGACACAGAATATGTCTCCATCCCCTACTTCGTCTGGCACACATTAATAGGGCGTCAACAACTTGATATGCCGCATTAATTGAAAAACCATAGCCATATGCAAATTTTACCCACCTTCATACTTAGTATCAGTCGTTGTTCTTACAGCCCGTGGTGCCCGAACTTTGCGGGATGCTGCCACGGAAGATGGGATAAGGTTGCCAAGATTCTTGGATAGTTTTGATGGCATAATGTCGGAAGATGTCGTGATCGGTGTAGAACTTATAACCCAACAAGGGTTATACAGAGCTGGAAGAGGATAATCTACTAATAAAATGACTAGTAGAAGTTGTCTAAGGACTGCTCTTCTAAAACAACACAATCAGAAAGAGCTCTGTTGTATTGAGTACTGATAAGGCACCAGAGAAATATAACTTCACACGTAATTTTAACTTCAAAAGCACACTTTGTATTACTATCAACACTGCTATAGTGTTATTCCCAATTGATAACTGAAAAAAAATAAGCAATATCTGATTGATATTATTCCCAATAAGTCTTTATGACTATAAAACTAAAGTAAATTTCTCTTTATAACTGTAATAAAGGGCGTATTTAAGTGAACAGGTACTATTAAAATAAGTTTATGATGATAAACAAAATAATAATGGCGTAAATGATAAAGAAAAAAAAAGGGGAACAACAGTCCCAAAACCCTCTCAAAGTATATATAACAATGTACTAGAACTTTTACAATGGTCAACAGCCTCAAAACCAATCAAATCCGCCCAAAATTCCCTAAAAACCCTATGATGACGCAATGTAATGGTTTTGTTACTAATAAATGATGTAATTTTCACAGCTAAAAGTGATCAATGACGCAATAATATGATGTACAGCACTTCTTATGATGAATACAGGTGATTTTTTCCTTGTAAACTAGCTGAAAACCAATTTTTGAGATTACAAATTTTTTCAGATGTGCTCCAATTTTTGATTACTAAAGTGCATCTTGTAGCCCACGTGTTACTGATCATTTCTGACACCTACATGACCTACTTCTGATGAGTGATGAGTAATATATTGAGTTGTGAAGTTAAGGTTTTTAGTGTTACATATGACTTGTGACTGTAAATTTGAGATTCACACCAATTCTTTATTTGCCTTATAACTTTTTACACACACCTCCGTTACTAATGATTTAAAGTTTGTACATTATGTAATCCACTCTTCTGCGTTGAATGAGCCATCTACCAACCTATTCTGACGTCATTTGACATATGTAATTAGCTGAAAACCTCCATTTTCCACGAATTTCACCCATTTTCTTCACTTTTCACAGCTACTACTATCTTTTTCTTGCTCATGTAATATGACATCATCATCTATAGCCTTAAAAATCCCGGAAAATCCTCTTGGCAACCTTAAATTCCATCACTACCACTATTACACAACCAAACTACACGTGTACCTCTTGTTTACCAACTTCGAAAAAGTGCTTTTTTCCTAATAACTTCTGTTTCTACTTATCAACCTTGAAGATTAAAATTGTCATAGTATCGTATAATGTTGTTCTTTCATATTCTAACCTCATAATACCCATAACTTTATTTTTACTAACCTAAAAACCATTTTCCAACCTTTATACCTATAATTTTGAATTTTTCTTATGTTTTTCTTTCTTTCTTTTTGTGATAAATTTGTAAGTAAACTATAATGATCTTAATATATAATGTGAAATAAAATGATGTAATGTTGACCTAATGACCAATACATAAGCCTACAAGAGCTTCAATTGATCAAAAACCTCCATTTCGAATTTTCTTTCCTGCTGAATCCTGCTAATAAACTGGTAAACTGGTAATTGTGAATTTTTTAATTGATCCCATAAATTGATCACCACATCGGTTCATTAGAATCAGATGATACCACGCCTCCGGGAATGACGCCGTTGTCACTTTCCGCCGATGACACAATGAGTGGCCTTGAAGCGGGGCTTGAGTTGGATAAGATAATAGGTTGAGTTCCAGCTCCAGCAGGGGATGAAGCGCGAGCAGGCATGGGGCTTTTGAGATCTGGATCTGAATCCAAAGTTTGACGACCCGGCATTATGACTACTAAATAATACAAACTTGCACTTCATATTAATCATGTTGTAACTCTGGTTCATATGAGTACGAGCCAGCTCATACTCACATAGATCGTGATACGGTATGATGTAGATTCGGATGTGATGAGTACCACAAAGAATAGAATGTGTTCAACCGGACTTAGATGAGATGAGCAGACCAGGACCATAGGACAGTACTAATGTTGTGACTCTCGAAGTGATATATATATATACAATTGAAAAAGCTGGTCACTCAAAATAAAATGACCAGTCATCTTTGCATATATATGCACCATTACGCGCAAGTAATTCGACAATGGAATTACTTGCGCTTGTTGATAAATTCAACACTTATCTCTCTTTTCATTATTTTACCTCAATTTACCCGAAAGCCTGACTTGGCTTTGCCGAGTAGTTTGAACTTTTTGTTGCTGGTGCGATTGATCTTATTCTCGCGTTAACTTGAAAATAACCATTGGCGATCGATTTCTAGATACGCTGACAATATATATAATGATAAAAGTACAAATGTAATTATGTGAAACACATAAGTAAAAGCCTGACTCATTTCACTATCACTGTTACTTTGGTTCGATCACACTGATCTAATACAATTACAATCAATACTTGAAGTCGACAGGTTCAGTTTGTGCGCGTATGCCACCTAACAAGGAAAAGCAATCAATGCTATCAGCGTCCTTGAAAGGTTTGTCAATTTATGAGGATACTCATGACGTTCGGCAAACATATCACGGTGATCGGTTATTTGTTCGCCAGATAGTTTGAGTTCCTCATCGCGAGGCATTCCGGCCGCCCCTGGTGGCAATACGATGATTTTTGTCATAATAATGACCTTCGCGTCTATAACATTGCAGACAAATGGTTATACATTAGAAAATGTTTCTAATGTAAATTAATCACGGTAAGAAGATACCTACTAGAAGGTGTGTTAGACAATATGTTGGCTACTGCTTCAGTTCCTATGCTGGACTTCGCAAGGTCGGAAAGATATTCAACAGCGTATTCAGTAGTTCCAGCGGCAAAGTCGGCTGATCCGTTCGTGGCCGGAACGATCCCCAAGTTATTAGCGGCTAAGAAATGAAATGAAAGCAAAATATTCAAAACTTTAAAAATCGTGTGACTAGCTTCAAGGATAATGAGGCTTACAAAACACGTCACCAATCGAGGGTACGGTTGTCTGCGAAGACTCATGACTCGCTTCCGTACTAGCCTGACTTGTGTTAGTGGTCAAGGTCGGAGGTGATGATGAAACCACAGGGGCATCATTGTCCTTTATTTCTATTGGGTTTTGCGGACCTTTGAGGGCATTAATGGTTGGCCAAATTAGGTAAATTGGAGAGAAAACTTACCACCAATAGCAGATAGAGCTCGAAGGTCTGCATCCGACATGCGTATCTTGCTCAAGATATACCTCTTGCCGTTGTCTGCTCGACGCCAACTATCGAAGTCAGGCCGCTTTTTGGTGGTATCTTTGTTAGTGCATCCTCCAGGAGTGAGACGGCTGTGTCCGAAATTGCCACATTCGAAGCACTCATCCAAACCGGCACGAACAGCAGGGTGTGACTTGTTCGTGACTGGCAACGGGAATATTTCAGACTTTTGGCGATCAGTTAAAGTTCTGAGAAATTCTAAGTCCTGAGGAGTGGGGTTCTTCCAGTTGCGATAAACTGGCGGCGTCATGATAGCAGAAGTAGAATGGGATATGATGTTAAAGATCAAATGGAGAGGAGACCTTTCTGAAGATGGTGCAGAATGTCCCAAGCCGGTTTAACGATGGTACTTTTATATCAAGAAACAAGTCGAATATCCAAACCAGTTGCGTTGATGGCCTACACCTACACATATCCCTCACGAGGTTAATCTGACTATACGCGTTTGTGGGGCAAGCAACCGATCGGATGCCATCATTATATCATGACAAACGCAAACAAAATATCATATCATGACAAACGCAAACAGATTGTAGTACTATATCGTATTACTATTAATAATGTTGCGGCGTGATAGCCCATGGAGCCAAAGGATGAAAATTTTAACATTTGCTTACAAAGTTTGACTCAGCAACTGAAGAAGGGGATAACAAACTGGTCACACTTCAAGCTCCGACCGATTGCGTGTTATCATGACTGTCGAGACTGTTGAGACTGGCGATCAAAGTGCGGAGGTCATATGTGTGTGTATTGAATGAATGCCCATTTGTCCGAAGGGTATCTAGGATATCTCTTGAGTTTTACCGAACATGCCGATAAACTTTGTAGAGCATGATTGCAGGTCATGCTCCGGTATGTGGAACTTGCATGAACGCGAGTGTGTGAGAACGCCAAACACGCGTCCTACGTGGTACAGTACGCTTCATTGAACTATGTATCTGTTTCATTTAATCACGGATGAAGTCATGGAAGCGATCAACATAAAAAAATATGATAGACTTCATGTCATCCAAAAAAAAACATATTGCAACAGGAATTTTCTTGCTCAGTGAGGTCGAAAGGGTTACAAATATTTTGTCGCATGTTAGGTTAATATATGCCTCAAGGACGAATCCTGTACAAGGTACAGGATGTGTAGTACTAAGCGTTACCGCGTAATTTTAGCCGATCACGGTGGTTGGCCTAAGGGCACATGGCGCAATGAAAACATTAGTAAATTGTATTCATTGCTCAAGAAAGTGAAGATGATAAAAGTAATATGAATAAAACAGAACCCGGACATAAGGCAAACAAGGATAAGGAATAGCCGAACAAATGGGATGAACAGATTGATCACAAAGGACAAAGGACATAAGAGAAACATCATGGTAATATTGACTTGAAGAGAAAATTATTACATGTTGGAATAAAATGTATTACTAGAGAATCAGGAGTCAAAGGCAAACATTAAAAATTATAAATGTTGGTCTGCATATCACCAGACTGCATCTAGTTCTTTGGAAAAGTCCCTTCGGGCTACTTCAAATGTCGTCTCCTGTTGATTTCGCTCACACTGCTCAAACCACGCGGCCCATCGCTCCGGAGTGACCTCGTTCATCCAACGTATGTATCGAAACGTGGCACTATGATTCCACTTGTGAGTTCCCGAAAAGAAGCTTTCCCAGACCCCCTTCTTACCCTTTGTCGTTAAATGGGCGGCGTGCCACTGGGTCATCTTGGCCATTGGCGTGTCAAGTGCTGGCCACTGGATATAAGGCAATTCATGAGATGAGAGGATGTAAGATATCATAACACATGCTAGCTCACCAGGCCTGTTTTGTGAGTCCTCCTGGTCGATCTCCGTTCCTGGAGGGATGCCGCGTTGCCTGGCGGTTGTGTTGGCAGAGTTAACGAAATTGACGGTGCTGTGCTGCCTGCCGTGATTGCCGCGGCGCTGTGGTTTGGTTTTGGAATCGCTGAGGTGGGTGGTGGTGGCGAACTGAGCATAGCCTCAGTGTCATGGATTTCACTTGAGCTGAGCTGGCGAACGTCAGTTAAGTCAATCATGGGAGGATCACTTTCTTGAGACCGAAACGGGGACGTTGGCGAGGGGCTGTGTGTGTCGTTCAAGATGTTGTGTGAGAAAATGGGCCGTCTGCCTGCCATTTGAGCAGATACTTTGTGCTTGTAGTCGTCAAATATTGGAGTGATTGGCGGTTGTTGCCGATGCGGAGTAGGTAAGAATGCACGTTTGCCTTTTCCTTTGCCTACTTCATCTTCCAGGGCAGGGGTAGGTGTAGGTGTTGATTGATCCGTACTCTCGTTCCATGCTGAAATTGAGCTGGAGGCGGAATTGAAACTGGTGCCGGGGGCGCCAGGTTTGGTGGGGGTAACTCTGAGTGAATCGACAATGGCTTTGATTTTGGTTCTGCCTGGAATTAATCTGGACTGTAAATCGACCATTCCATTGCACAACTTCGGTTCGACTGTCGTAAGACATACCAGGCCCTCGCGAAGCGTGGAAGTCATAGGTATTTTAGTCGTAATCAACGTGTAGTTCTGTGATTTTTTTCTCCGATCAGCTATATATAATTTTAAATAGTGTAAGTTGTGATGCTAAGTCACCCATCTGTCCGATTTCGCGTCATATACACGGAGGCACTTATTCCAATGTGGGTCATGTGATGATAGAAATGCAACCAGAGCTTCGCATTCGGAGATGGCATATTGCTTCATCATTTTTGGTGCAAACAAGAATGGCATCGGTTCACTTTCCTCCTGTTAGATTTGTCAGTCTCGCTTTTATATTGCAGTGGATGAATGCAAGTACACGTACTTTAATCCATAGGGTGATAGATATGTTTCTATCACATGTGGCCTCGGCGGCGTCTGCGGCTCGTTTGAATTCTTCTTCAAGTGATCTATTAAGGTGATATGTGCGCATGGTAGCAGGTGAGAGAACCAAAGGATGAACCGGCGGAGGAGGGCCTAGCAGGTCTGCTTCGTCGTCGTTGGGGATGTTGAGGCGTCCATTGTTGCTTGTTGGTATGGGTATGAATCCACTAATCTCAGCGGTTTCCGATACGGTTTGAAGAAATGGTTGGGTGCTTGGAGCAGGCTTTGAACGCTCGGCGTTCTCGTGAGTGTAACACTTGTTGCCAGTGGCCCCTCGCTGTGTACGGCAGCACTAACAATGCAAAATAAGTAGGGAAATCAGGAGTCAGTAACTTTGCTTATTAACGCCTCAACAATTTGGTATGTGAGAACACGTACGCCGGGGCACACCTCCCATGTACATAGACGATTGATGGCCTTGGACTTCCCCAGATGCGGACCGACGCCGGGTATACCTGCGCAGGGTACGCGTGGCCGTTTGTTATCTGACATATTATTATGACTGTTGCTGAGTTGTTCACCGTCTCGCTTGTTATTAACTCGTGCGGTTGGACTAGAACTGGATTGGCTGGTCAAAGGCGCAAATGTTTCGTTTGGAATGGCGTTCAAGGTCCTGATGTCTTGAAGATACTCCGTTCGGCTATATGTTCGAAGAGCTCCCGCGCCACCTGGTGCAAGTGGGCACTTTGTGGAATAAAGCGAATGGTCTATCAGGGCGCGATTCTGATGAATTTAAGCTAAAGTTGTGCCTTACCGAAACACCAATTAATGGTTTGTTGGGTTGGTGTCGTGGGTTGTAGTATTGCGAAGAGTGGATAGGACGATGTCTGCAGCTAGGTCCGTTGCAACGAAAACCAGTGGGTTGATGGAGTGCAACTGTGAGTGGACTTCGTGGATTTATGCGACGAGCATTAAGAAGTTTAGGATAGTGTAATGTGGTCATCGAATCATATATAATTATAGTGTTTAAAGAAGGATAATGAAATACGGGGACTTACTAACTAGCTAGCCCACAGCTCATTATGAATATGTGGTCTTACACAGAAGAGGTGATATGGCCAGGCTGCCTGAACGCGGGCATGAGCGTCTACATCCTGATTGATATCTCGCTTTGGCTGGAATATCTCAATGCGGAGCGTTCTTCTTACTGTGCACCACCGTTCCGGATGTTGGAGTGTTGGTCGACAACGTCTATATTCATGGCGTGGCTAAACATTTCCGACCAAGCTCTGTTGTTGTGCGGAAAATTCGGTGGAGGTGTTTCGTTTGTTCGTTTGGAGGACTTCAGTAGGGACTGGGCGAGGTTTCGACCGACAGAGGATTTAGCCACCTCAATAAGCGCATGAATCCCCTGGAAGTCGACCGAAGCGATTTATGCAAACAGGAGGTGTCAGGATTACTCCTACAAGCCCAAGAGACCCGACTGTCAGATGATTTCACCAAAACCAGAGCGAGAGCAACCTGTGAAAGGTATATCAGGCTATCCAGAAGCGTTCTGCCATAGGCTTTTGGCTGAGGTGGGGGGGGGAAATTTTGAATAGACAGCTCGTCTTAGGGAGGGTCATGCCTGTGCGCCACCCTATTTTTTTAGTGCCATAAAGCTTACTAAAAAAAATAAGGAAATTTCATATTGATTGAACAGTGGCTTAGCTGTTTGCAACTCGCTTTCAACTACGGTTGAATTGCAATTTTGCAGAGCTTCGCCCAGTCCCTAGTGACTCCGCGCGTGGGTAGAAATAGGATTGAGAGGGTGACAGTCTGGTATCTCGTTGTGTCAAACGCATCAGTATGACGGGTTGTCACATTGGGCGTATGGTTTCTCAGGGGTGTGCGACACTGATTTAGGAATGTTCCTAAGGGGTCTTAAGGAACTGTTTTTTAGGAACAGTTCCTAGTTATCCGCGGATGCGACCATGCCCTCTAATCAGCGATCTCTAGCCACTAAAAATTAGCTGCTAGAAAATTGCGCAGGCCTTCTGATACTCCAGAAAATTTGAGCTTGAGTCGAATTTCCAAATTTTCATCCATCATCTTCATCACAACCTCAATAGAACCCATCCTATAGTCGCTTTATAAGGAGAACCCGTCTTGGGACGTGCATGAAATACCATCAGCTCGTAAACTCGTTGAACCAGATCATACTACAGACGCCGGAAAAAACAAATATATTCAACTTTACAATCCGACCCCCTCAGTTTTTTTCTATCAAGCTACGATCCAAAAAAGAATTTGATTAACTTCTGAACCTCATTCATCATCACAATCAATCACGGTCTTGAAACTTGGAACCGACAATCAAAGTTTATCATCATCCAGGACATCACTGCATACATCACCTACCTAGATCCAATGGCTGATACCGATGAAATCAACCGTCTAATTGCGCAACTTACCACTAGATTGGATAACGATCTCGCTCGAATTCATGATATGGAAGTACGATTAGCAACTCTTGAGGCTGCGACTCGATTGACGATTAGGAGAACACCATCTGTCCGGCGCGCCGTATCATCTGGATCTCCTTGCTTCGACATGAATATTCCTGATTGGTTTGATGGAGAAAGAGGGGCTAAGGCGGAAGTTTTCGTTCAACAGGTTTCTCTTTATGTTTTGACTAATAAAGAAAAGTATTCAAATGAAAAGGATAAAGTCGCCTTTGCTATCTCTTACTTAACCGGTGATGCAGCTATCTGGGCAGCTCCAATGTTAGTCAAATTACTAGATAATGATACAATAGATCAAATCACCTTCAAAAGCTTCATTAATTCATTTAAATCAACTTATTTCGATCCAAGAAGGATTGCTAAAGCTGAAAATGCTATCAAATCGTTTATGAAATTTGATTTATCAGCTCAAGAATTCAATCATCGAAAAGAAAATAATTTATGTTATTATTGTGGTAAATCAAATCATTCTGCTTCACGTTGTAACAAAAGGAAGGCAGATCAACGTAAAGGGAAAGAAAAGGAAAGAAACTTGAATCCAACTTTGGATGCTAACACCAGAGGGGAAGGTAGTAGTACATAGTAAAGGTGGAGAGATGTTATGCAAACCTGAACCCGTTGAAGAATTTGTAGTGATGTTATGATGGATGTTAATAAATTGTATGTAGCTCTGTGGGTATCTAGATTCTAAAAGGACAATTCCAAGTCACAATACCCTAGAAGAAGGTTTTCCCTCTGACAATATTTGATGGAACCTTTGCTTATAACTCATATCCACTAGATTTGTGCAAAGAATAAAATGTAATCAGACTTTCTTGTATAAAAAAACTCTTTTCCATTTCCCAATTTACAATATAAATCTTTTGATGAACTGGTGTAACACATTCAAGCTAAAGAAAGAAAAATACATGACTGTAGATGGTGAAAAAAAAACATGACAATGTAAAAAAGTTAAATTGATCAAAGAAAAATGTAATGGGGGTGGAGAGTTGAATGAACGACAATTTGCTTCACGTTACTCTTATATCCATCTACATAAGTAGGATTTGAACTAACAAATGAGATAGAAAGACATGTTAATCAAGTCTTGATAGTTGAAGAAAGAGAGACCAGTGTTTTCGAATGCAGTGCAAAAACAGAAATTGATTTTTAAAGAAGTCAAGTCCCCTGAATTTTGAGATGGTATGATGATCGTGATGATGAGAGGGAGAGACAGGACGATGTCCGCAGGTTGTGTAGTGAGCAGCTTTGGATGTATTCTGCACACGAACCCAGTAAAGAAAGTTGACCAAAATGAAGCTCTGAGTCCTCATTGTTGAAGCGCGACTAGTAAGTAGGCTTTGATTTGATCAAGTCACAGTATATCGCATCGTTTGAGAACGTGTGAAAGGCGGTCTTTCATGTCGAGGTTGCTCGGATCTCGACAGATCAAAGGTGGAAGCTCTTCCTAACTGACGTGTTCTACGAGTGCCTTCGCCGGGAAATGGAGCGAAATCATAAAGGTGCAGCGACTTCATTCCTGTGGAGAAAGTAGATGAACGTCGGAAGGGATCCACTCCTAGCTTTCTCGATAGTTCGGTGGAAACAGTTCGGCAAATTCGATTGGTCGCTGGAGCAAATAATCTACACAAACCTTGCACAGTCAGGCTCTTCCCTACATCAAGAGCCTGACCAAAGGCAGCAGATAGTGAAAACCCTCGATTGATCCGGGTGACTAATCGATTGATCAATTGATCTTTTGTAGAAATTGGTGGCCCTGCATCGGCAAAATCGGATAACAACGACTGCCTAATTTTATTGTTCTCTGCGAGTAGCTCGAGTGCCTGTTTGATTCGTGTTTCTACCGATTCTTCGAGCCCTCCGCTGGCCAATTTAGATTCGAGTACTTTCTGCGCCTCTGGCTCCCCACGATAAGCTAACCAATAGATCACATCCACAGCTTGAATCTGTTGCGCTATACTTGATTCGATCCTCTTAATCTTATAAGGTCCTATAAACTTCGATATGCTATATGCACTTTTCCTGGATTCCAGCTGATTTATAATATAGTTAGTAGCTTCCGCTTTGGAGCGCTTCAATTCTTCTACAATCTCTGAGACTTCGACTGGATCCACTGAGAAATGTTAGATTTTATGAAACAAAAATGCCAAAACGATTTGAAATTTATCAGCGAGAGAACTTCAAGAAAGAAAAGACAGATACTCGTACATATCTTGGCGGAACCCGTTGATTCGCTATGCTCCTTGTTTATCGATATTGGGAGTCTGTGAGCTATATTGATTCATGGTGGGTGCGCATTCGAATCCGAAAATATGATCAGCATTAGGAAAGGGTCCAGAAGCCTTCAGAACCAAATATGCACGTATCTAACTTACCGATGTCGTCTGAAAGTAAACCTGCTTTGGTGGGCTTTTTAAGGTGTAACATCTTATCATAGTTGATGTTTTGGTGATGCTGTTTTGCACCACGGCGTCCTTCAATTCTACTCATAGGAAACCCTTTTGTTCGCACGGGCAGTTTCGACCATGTTTATAGAAAGTCAAATGTAAGTTGAAGTGTGATGGTACAAGAAGAAAAGACGTCAAACTTACATGAAGGGAACGTTTTCTTGAAAACTGTGATCGATGCCGAGTTCTCGCTATCAGAAGATTCTTTTGCGCCCTCGACCCTCGGCTCTTCCTCTTCCACAATCTCTTCCAAAGGATTTTTCCTGTCACTATTGAGAAATTCAAGTTTCTCTGAGCGTGTCAGAGCAGGATCTGGATTGGAAATGATTTCGATATCGGTTGCTGGTTTTGTTTGTGTTACGGACGCATCATCATTGGATTCTCCAGTTGACACCTCTTCTGCAATGTTAGCCTTGTTATGATCGGCATCTATGGACAGTTCCGCGTGCGGGGTGGCAAGTCCTGAAATATGGAGCAGCTTTATTAGAAACCAAACATGTGCGAAAGTATTCACAGATCTCTCCTAGACATTAAAAAGTCATTTTGACCGAGTACATCTCAAAGCAAAAAATTGTTCAATTGAAAATGGTCAGAGGGTATCTACGCACGTTGATCTCGCATTTCGCTTGAGGGGATTGGTGTATGCAATTGGGCTTTAACAATCAGTTGCTCGAATTGACGCCTTTGAGGTTGATTTGTAATAAGGATATTGTTGAAAAAAGCAATGATTGATAGTCGCATGAACGGATCGCGATACTCCTGTTCAGTATGATAATAATTCTGGACATAATGCCCTAGAATCTTGAGTGTAGTCGCCGCAGACCGTCTTGTTGGCACAAATGCTGTCACTTCCTGCCTTTCGCCTTCAAGTTGAAGCTTCTCTTGCGCTTTGCCTATGAGTTGTAAATTGTCCTGGGTTCTGCCTAAAAGTTGAAATTCAAAGATTTTCGAATCAGCAGTCTATTTGGAATGCTGGACAGTATGCGTTCAGGTTGATGAGCATGGGTGACATTTTAGGTCATTCTGCAAAAAGAAACCAGGCTTCAATGGCCTTTGGATCGTTACAGACAGATTTGATGAGTATCTTTGCCTGAGGCTGATATCTGATGACTATTTTTGTATTGTACATGGCTTCATCTGTGAGAAGCTATGGAGGAGTAACATTCTGGATGATGTGACAGCTACAATACCAACCTCGTCTAAGGTCATGGAACATAGAATCAGTTGGCAACTCACCCAGTGACTTCCAGTGACTTTCTGCTCTTGCCCAAGCTTTGCGTAGAGATCCCCAGAGCTTTCGAACTTTTTTTCCTAGCACCTTCCAGGCCTTCCGAAATCGGTGAATTGTCTCGACCCACCAGATCTGTCTCACCGTGTGTGGAGGTGGCCTTGAAGGTTTGCGGCTGGGACGGAACCTTTTGAATTGAGAAGCGGTCTCCGGAGGAACTTCTTGGTGAATCAGATCCGATGTTATCAATTTTTCGTCTGCGCCTGAAGGTAAATTGATGATAGTCGTCCCTTCCGAGATTCCGTCTACACCTTTTCCAATGATTGTGTCTTCGAAGGGCTCCGGATGAAATCGAATTTCCGAACTGAGACAGACCAGAAAACATATAGTAATGACCGACATCCATGCGATTGTAACAGATGCCATCAGGTGGGCATCTTCACTCTGCCCTCACTCAATCTACACAGTCGAGATGCGATGTATGAGTAGAGACTCGGTCTTGCACCGTGAGGATTGTCGGTGCCTTGCAAAAAACGACAGTAAATTCGCCCCGATTCTCCTGCTGACTGGGCCAATTCGAAATTTCCAGTATTTGCGACGCAAAGATGACGTTTAAAAATTGAGGACAGTTGTTATGGCTGTGTGATATCAGGCGCGATCACCACTGAGAGGACTCGGCAAGAGTCGAGAGTAAAGATGACGCGGGGTCGGCTGTCGATGAATATTTAGATGACACCCAAGGACTCAGGAGAGGTGGAAAAGAGCACTTCTTGATGTGAGACAAATTCAATTTCCGAATTCATCCGACTTCTAGAGCTCGTCAGTGTGTATACATGTACACATTCCTAGCTAGTCAGAAGCTAGGCCCGGGGTTCTTGGAGACAAAACTCTTCAGGAAGCTGTAGATGATGTGCTTTCAGACCAAACAGATGGAAAAAGGCAAGTACATTATAGATGGCCTTGTTGCACAGGGGTCTCAACTAGCTGTGCTGTGAATTGAGCTGTTCTCGTTGTAAGAGGATATCATAGCTTTTTTGTCGCTACGGTGAGGTCTTGTGCTCGGCCCAGGCTGGAGACAACGATCATCACAAGATGGGATAGAAGGAGATGCAGCACGGGGTTGAACTTGAGAACGTGATTCCAAAACAAGTGTTTTGTGGTGACTTTTGCCTCCTTTTTGCCCCTTGGTTTCTTCTTCCTGACCTTTGCTCGTTTGAAACGATCGATCAAGAAACACAGAATTGTCCTCTTCTCGGACATTCCCTCTGCCTCCTAGCTTTCCAGCCAACCTCCGTAACAAGGAATACCGGGGGTAGAAATTGTCACGAAAATGAGAACCTGGTGCTAAAAAAATGGCGGTATGGGTTCGTAAGAGACAAAGCTGAGCCTACTCGATCTCGAAGAAGGACTTTGAGCTGCTTGAGTAGTCATCAACCTTTTTCTCATTCTTCTTCACTTGTGATACTAATCGAATGAGATTGATAAACGAGAACAAGATAAAAAGGAATTCTGACAATGTCAAAGTTCCAAGTGAATGGCTGAGTGTATGCGAGTGGTTTGAAGGGCGGGCGTTATGTATCACATACAGTCGGTTCTCGATGTAAGCAAGTTCGAAATAAGCATATCTCGCTACAAGCATAGGATTTTGGGGGATTTTTTTTGGTATACGTGTGCTCCCTGCCAAAACCAAAACCCTTGATGGATAATGCTTAAAACATAAAAAAACACAAGCTCGAGAACCATCTTATAGTTGTAGATACATTGCCTGTACAGATTTTCCCTCATCCGACAATCCACATAGGAAGACTGGTAATAGATACAAATCCTCACCAGAACTCCCTTGACCCTCGTCGCCAAAAACCCCCAAGTCTGTCCATAACATATTGTCGGATCTATAGACGAGACTCAAGGACTATAGATAGATCACCAAGAAGAAACAAGTAGAATTGACTTAAATCGAAAGAAAACCAAATATACTGCATATGAGCATATATTTGAAATTCTGGGCTGCGGAAGCATAATATGCTTAAATCAAGCTGACAGAAGCCCACTTCTGTCTGTTGTGAGACTTTCCGCAACAAATTTTTTTTGCTACATATCCACACGCCCAGCCTCACCCACCATGTCTTCAATATCTGAACTTATCAGTGATGTGCTTCTCCTTTCACAAAACTGTCGGATCTCAGCCATGTTCAATTCTCATCACTCAAGCAAACTAGTCTCAATGGTTTTTTTAAATCATCTGGTACAGCTGTTCTCAAAATTTGTGTCATGGTGCTTTTTTATTTTTATTTTTTTTCCGTCAATACAGTCAATACAGGCCTTACTTGCTCATCTAGGGTGGCCGGGTGTGCGGCCCTTCTGGACCGCTTCCACAACCCCAACCAGTCCCAGTTTGGGTTGGTCACACCAGCCCCATACCACAACATCACCCCATTAGGCCAGCGATCTGTTTTCCATGGCCACCCTACTCACCCACTGCGCAAGATATCGTTCGATCCTGCTCAAGATTCAATAGATCCATCGATAGGACGACTGATTGATTGTCAGCAGAGTTCAGATTCGAATCACTTTTGAACCAGAAAATGGCCTTTCACCTCAAGACCAAATCCCACGGCTCTACGTCTGGCGCCAAACACCGGTCAGTTTTCCATTTTTTCCTCACCCTAACATCAATCACTCTGCTCAACCACATTCTGATCGTGTAGGCCAAACAACCATAAGAAGCCCTCTTTCCTGTCCAGTTCCTCAAACCAACGCTCAAATTTATTTCCTGTTTTTCAACTCGCTACTCTAATCTGATTTTCAAAAGACAACAGGATGGGAAACAGGAACCCTTCCCATGTCCCTTTGTTTGTTGATCTCTGTTTTCATATTTTCCACTTTCAAATCAATTTTCATGTTTATCATTCGTTTTTGCTGATATGTGTGTTTCCTTTGTTGTCAAACATGTAGGCCGGCCAATGGTAGAATTGACACCGTGACACAACACATCAATGGTCAAAGATACCCGGGCTTTCAGGGTCAAAGAGCTAGGTGAGTAATTTTGACTGCCCTGGACTTTAGTAGCAAGGATCTCATGCGTCTCTCCATTCTCCAATTAGCCACACGGTCACACCAAAGGTTCCACCGTTGGTTCTCGCCAGTAGCAATCCTTTCAACCTCCCCCCTCCCATTATCCCTCCGGCAAACTATTCGCCTCTGCCTGCACGTTCCATTTCCCTGGGAAGGCCGGTTCATGACCCCACTGCGCGATTATTTCCTTCGAAAACTCCTCTGTGTTTCAACCGGGGTCCAACTCCCTTTACCCCTTCAACTTGCTCACAAGGTACTTCCTCTGGATCATCAATCAACCCCCATATCAATCCGTTCATCTTGAACGCTTCCCAAACATCACAACATACCCCGTCAGCCACGGATTCGACATCGAACCACAACTACAGTTCACCTTTGAAGAGACATGCCCCGACAGATGGCCCTTCGGTCATTGCAATTGGAACTGATGACGGTAAGTCATTCTCTCTAATCACTTGCTTTGGTATGATCTTAAAAGACTGATAGCGTAACCTTACAGACCTGCCTCTTGATCTCTTCAACGATACTTGTGGTGCTGTGCCTACCGCTCCAATTCCTGCCACCCCGAGGACGGATCATGAGGAGGATGAGGTCCCTGACAAAGAACAAACATTTCAAATCTATTTCAACCTTTACCAACCCGAATGCCCTGACCAACCGGAACCCAAAAAGAGTAAGCGTACTCCTGGTGGATCCCGAAACAACTCCGCGGTCACTAAATCAACCAAGCCCAAGTACAAAAAATTCAATCCAAAATTGCCTAATCAACTCACCTTGCGACCAAAAGAAATCTCTTTCACTTCTTTCAGACACCAGATGTTTGACACCTGCAATGAAGATCTCCCCGGTGTTTCTGAAGTTCTCGAGCGCACCTGGGTTGCTCGAGACCTTGCGATCCAGGGTTTTATCAACTGTTCAAAGGGGTATAAGGGTAAGGATAAACAACCGATCAAAACGCCAGAATTATTCCAAACTTTTATTGACGCCGCCTTGATGGCACCCGCCAGTTCAACCATGGGTTTCCGTATCATCCACGAGAACCCGTCCAAGACCGAGAACGCACGCCGTTCGCTTGCAAGTGCGCTCAAAGCTTCTGCTCCTGCAGAGGCCGGTAACTCTGAAGAATCCGATGGTGAGGCCTCTGTGGCTTCTGCCGGAGTTAGTACTTTTGATATCTCGTCTCATATTTTAAGTATTCATACTGACACTCACATTTGTCAGTCTGCTATACTTAGTGGGGGTGAACACAAATTTCGCACATTAATGGCACGTTTTGCAAAGGATTTCAAGGCGGGTGAAAATGTCACCTGCGTTAAGAATCCATTAGACTCAAACCAAGTCCTGCTGCTCAATACCTCGCGCATACGCACATGGGCTGACGATTGGGTAAGTTAAATTTTGCCTATTCCTTTTTCTGTATCTTCCGGCTGACTCATAGTGTTCATGTTTCTGATTTCCTCACAGGCCGATGGTGTTCCTGGGGTTGATGAAGTGAACCCGCCTATGAAACGACGCGGTGTCTTCCGCTGGATTCAGGCCAGAGACTACGAGGCAGAGAAAAACAAGCTCTTGGGGTTGCCTCCCCCCCCTGGAGCCTCTGTGGCTGTCGACAGTGGCACTGGCACCGGTACCGTTGTAGAACTCCTACGCAGTGTAGCGTAGGCTGAGCCGGAGAAGGTAAGAATCACCACTTGTGAGAGCGGATGAAACTACGGTGCAGTTACGCTGCCTTCAACCTTAAAATTATTGCAGTTCGAAAAGAACTAGAACAACTCTTAACAATTTTCTATCCCCACAAATTCCTCCCGTAACACAAATTTAAGATTTTCAAAGGATCCGCAAGGTTTGGCGGACTCCGATGATACCACACACAACTCTACACGATGTTGTGGTGTAAAACTACGTTGATTTCAATGTTAACACGGCTAGGTAGCACATGTAACAATGGACAGGGCCGAAATGTAATTTCGGATCCCTGACTCGACCCGGCCTCGACTTGGATCAAGAGGCGGGTTTGGCGAAGTTGATACAGTCCTAACTCGACGACTCCACAACTAGTTTTCGACGCAGCTCAGCAACAAGCAAATTCAACACTAATAAACAGCACAGCAACTTCGATTTTAACGCTAATACAACCTTTCTTGACGATGCTGCAAGGTGAAGTAGTTTCTCTAATCCACCACTTCTTTTCTTTTAACTGATTATCTAATAACTAACTAAACAACTCCTGTGGTCTTCTAACTCTTGAACTTGATATAGGTCGATCGCTCACAACGCTTGTACGGTCACTTCAACACAAAAAACACTTCTAATAACTCTCAATTCAAACACAAAGAAAATCACACTAGGACACAAACACACACACAGAGACACTTGCTCTTCAAGACACACAGATCAATCCCCCTTTATATATCTTTCCCTAACCAAAACCACAACTCGGCCTCAAGGCTCTTTCCGCAATCTTTCCCCGCTTCGTTCCTTTTGCTCCGACCGATTCCGACCGATCTCTTGGCGTTTCTCATGCTTTAAACAATCGATTTCCTTTGATTCAACATCAAAATTTGACCTGTGATCGACTTTGAACTAGTAAGTCCTTCCTTTTCATCCTTATCTCCTTCCTTTTCTTCCATTCCCATACTAACTTTACTTCCTGTCTCTTTCTTCTTATTGATTTCGATCCTGGACCCTGAAATTGATATTCATCTTCTCTCACCAACAGTGTATGTAATTCATTTTCGATTTTGACTTTCAATTTAGATCTTGCATGCCAAGAAGTGAGTTTTTTCTTTCAATTCATCTCTGATTTCTTCATTTCGCATCCCACTGACATCTTTCTAATTCTTTGTTCTAAGCATACACCCTGGAATCGAACCTCTGTTTAGTTTGTTATGGTGATCTCAGCCTGTAATCTTGGTATGCCATGCTTGTTTCTTTCTGATCTTAAATCTCGACTCTGGACCCTGATCTTGATGTTGAATGATACTGACAACTTTATTTTGATTGTAAGCTAGATATCCTTTACTTTACACAATAGTAATCACTAATTTTCGAGTATTTCTTTATTTATTTTTCTTTCAAGCTAGATACTGACTTGTGTTGTTTTAAGCATTCCTTCTTTTGTTTTTGTTGTTTATTTTGTATGTAGTTTATGTATTGTCATATTATGAAGTAATCAAAGCACCCAACTCAAACCAAAAATATGATCAGAAATGGCATGAGCCCAATTGACTTGAGAATGAAAGTTGAGAATCGATGAGCCTTGATGTTATGAATGTGAGGATAATAAGTTGCAAAGACTGTAGTGATCATAATTTAATATAAGGTGCTGCTGAAGAATTTGCTTTCCACACCGTCATACATCACAATTACTACGGTCAACCAGGTGGTGGTGCTGCCAACGAATCTCGACCGGTGGTAACGCCCTCAAGATTATCACCTCCACCTGTCCTTCCCGAAGGTTTTACGTTCGAAAGGTTCCTGACCTTTGCGCAAATTGGACCGGACAAGACAAAGACTCGCGATACTTTGACCAATGAAGGTATTGATGACTTCTTACGTTTGTTGGATCGTAGCACGTACACAATCGAAGCTTTCCACAAAATGGGTATTCCATTTGCACAAGCTGAGGATCTTTGGAAAGCGGTTCCAAAATTCAATCACTTCCTCAAATCTCTTTGAGAAAGTAAATTGAAACTTTATGTTTTTCCACTTTTTTTCTTTATTTCTTTTCTCTCGGGTATCATTTGTGGTCGCAAAAAGATCTATATCTCACATACCTCCCCAAAAAAAGCCATCGATTTGTTTTTTCTTTTCAAGCTTCATGTGATTGCGAGTATATCTGATATCCCCCAAAAATGCAATCCTTTTGATTGTCCCTTATGTTTTTTAAATTCTTTTGTCTCATTCATTCTTGATCAAACTTGATGTGACTGCAAGTTCAAGTGAAGTCTATATCTTCCAAATTTGCAATCAATGGTCGCTTATGCCTGTTTTCAAACTTTCGTTTGGGTCCGTTCTTGAGCTTTGTTGCAATTGGTCTCAATCACAGCATCCAAAGACATAATCACTGCTGCATAACATCCCTGACGGAGTACATCATCACACAACTTTGGACTTCTCTTGTCTGTACAGTCGCTCGAGCTTAGTGTGTGATGCTAATTAAGTCATAGAAGAACATGTGAGATTTTGGCTCGCTTGGATGTTTGACTTTGAAGCAAAACATCCTTGGACAGGTTTTCATTGAGCAAGACGATAACAAACTTTGTAGACAACCACTGGGCCGCGAGCACAACTGAAACATGAAAAAAAATCACCAAACATTTTTAGAGCGCACATAATCATTCTATACAATAGAATTAGAGATCTACACAATAGAATCAGAGACATAAAAAAATTCAAAAAAAACAATGGATCGGCTACAACCAATAACCGCACACAGCATATAACTGATGCATAAGGGCACCGGTGAATTTGTGCCAAGTTGTGTCAATAATGACATCAATTTTCTCGTCTGCAGGTGCGTGATGGAGGCATTGCGTGCGCCGAAATTACGACTTGAGGATGCTGAAGGCCTTCTCGATTGGGTTGAGATCAGGCGAGCAAGGAGGCAAATAAATGATATGTATGCCTCGCTCCTCAGCAAGTTCTTCGATCCGCCCGCCATGGTGGATCTGTGCGTTCTCCATCACCAAAACGGAATTAGCTTGCGGATAGGGGTTCATGACTGGAAACTATGATTAAGAACATGTCAGTATGGCGGGAGAACACTACTGAAGTCATACACAAACTTACAAGGCGGTGTTTAAGAAAACTTTCAAAATCGCTACGCAGGTAGCTTCCCTCTTGGCAGTCCACTGCCAAGAGACCTCCCTTGAAGATTGCAGGTAGAAGAGAGAAGTGTTTCCCACCCCGAGTGGTTGGAATACGTTGGGTACGATGGCCTCGTAGTGCGCGGCCAAACTTGCGCTTGAGGAAGCGCTCTTGGATGGCGCACTCGTCTACAACCCAAATGAACAGAGATTTATCAACTGAGACAAAAGATTGAAATCCACAAGTTGGAACGTGACTTACCCAAAAAAACCAGCATGTTAGGATTCAAACCTCCAATTGTATGTAAAAACCGAGCTCGCTTAGAAGGACATTGCAAGGGGTGAACAGTGCGAGCTGTTTTCAGCGTGAGGTTGAGTCGAACCTTTAGATCACGGGCGATTGTTGCAATTGAGATCCAGGTTCCAGTCCTGTGGTAGACTGAGTGTCGATACTCATCCAAGTATAGACCTGGATTACCATCAAGGAGTTCTAACATGAAGTCCCGATCCTCGTCGGTCATGATTACGTTCCTCCCAAGGGCTTCGTATTCCTCAGGGTTGCAAACCACACAAGCTGTTCTTCTGTACAGAGCGTGCCATCAAGATATCGTGCGGGGGGCCACTGAAGATTTCATCAGCTTTCGAGTCTGATCTATAGTCTTGCCTGCACGGAGGTACTGGATCGCCAAAACCTTGAGGCCAGCGTCGTATTTCCCGGGTCGAGGTCGAACTCTCGGAACTCTTGCCATGCCTGGAAGTACGGAATGAAAACATTTCAGAAATGAGGTGTTGAGCGGTGAACAGGTAAGTGGTGTCTACGTACTTACCTGGTGATCAGGCAGTGGTTAGGGTGCTGAGAGGTGGGAGGATGGATCGACGTGGTGGGATCCGACGGAATCGGTAATGGACAGGTGATGAGTGGATTCCATCCGGGGTATCGGTAGGGTTAACCTAGGTTAACCTACTGTTCACAGGTTGGCTTTTCACAGCGTCCCAGGCCTGTATTGGCTGTATTTACGGAAAAAAAATAAAAATAAAAACGCACCATGACACGAATTTTGAGAACAGCTGTATGTACTTTTGACTTTCATGTTTTGTCTTAATACTTATGCTTTCTTTCCCGTTCTAGTGTAATCATCCCCTTTTTTCTTGCTCTTTATGATCTCATTCAAGGCGATTGTGGCTTCTCATCAACAGTTTTTTCAGCAAATCATATTTGTTTTTCAATCCGTTGTAATTAGCCCAATGATCCCTCTATTTTTGAGCAAAGAAATCAAAAAATATACTTATCTTGTGAGGAAATCGGCATATAGACATTGATGTCTTGTTTTTGGGAAAAATAAGCATATTATGTCTATTTCGCGAGTATGCATCGCGCGATATATGCAAGGGGTTTCTGTCGACCATCAATATGCTTACATCGAGAACCGACTGTACTAAAAGTGGTAAAGCTGTTTGAAATGCTCAACGAAAGGCAGTACTGAACATTACTAATCCCACTGATATTGTGTCATCAATCGCCCTCTATCAAAATCCTATATCACAAATTTAACTTTTCGATGTTTTCTTTTTCTCTCATCCTTTGAGCGAACACCACTTCAAGATGATCAAGATGGATATTCTTTAATATTAGCTTAAACCCCCTCTTCTTTACCTTAACTCACAATATGGCTCTCTCTAGACTGCAATCCTTAGCAAAAGGGATGTGGATATTGAGGAAAGAATAGCACACAATTCTACTGGAGCTCCTGTTTTTACTACGATGCTCACATATATAGTGCTCAAGGAGCCTATTCCCCGCTGAATTGAGTCCCCGAGTCTCAGGTTTCAAACAATCACGCAGATAACTTCAAAGGTGTATCAAACTTGACTCAGTCCTATCGTGCCCATGTTGGAACATCGCGAGCGATAACTGAGGCTGCTTGCAATGTAAAAGCCCTGGCATGAACTGGACTTGGTTGAGTTTGCAGGCGTGTCTTTTCAATGAATTTTTCGCTTGGGATATATTGCATAGTACTTGGAACCAGAGTGGTATCATCATTCCTTGAATTCCTGATACAGATTTTTAAGAGCTGCTTCGTCTAATGGGCTGCAAGCCAAACACCGGGATTGACTGCTGGCCTAAGACGGTGAGATATAGTATGTTCATACTGTCAGTATCTCTTGATTAGCCAACAGGTTGGATCTTACGGTCTATGCAATTTCCACCTTGTCAATCTTGTCACTGGATGTTGCACAAAGCATGTTCTCGCAAATCGCAAGAGACACTCCCCCTTGGAATTTCCGCGCCAAGAATCGGGTAGATTTGTTAAATATATTCAATCTTTGATATCGTATGCTTGAAAATAAAGTCAACCACAAGGTGGGGCAAAAGAACTCTTGCAATAAAAAATTAGGAGCCCCTTCATTGCTGTCAGCTATCCTCATTTGTAAAACAGCAAAATATTGCTGATATGAGCCATCGCAGTGTTCTGAAAGCAAGCACGTCGACAATTTGAAGCCAAGCGAATCTTCCATAGAGGTAGGTAAGGTGGAGTCTATCGGGGTTCAGCGGGTTATCGATGATCGAGTTTTTTGCCGCCTTTTGCCACCCAGCCTAATGGGATCTTGAGAGCTTCATCGGGACACCTCATCTCACGAACGCTTGAAGATCGATAAAGTTCAAGTTGAGATGAAGCACGGCGAAGTTTATATTCAATCGCAGAAAAACCGCGAGCAGGTTGATGAAATTGGTGAACTATGAACCGATACCAGTTTGGCCGACTAGGCTGAGGATAGATCATAAGAAGGACAATGAGTTTGGGAAACTTGAAGAAAAGCGGGATAAATTGGAGGGTGACAGACCAGTGATTTGGTGGCGATGAGTTTGAGACTAGCTTTGTAACAAGCTCGAACTTGACGTTGAAGTCCTGAAATCTTCCTTGCACTTGTCGACATCTGACCTTATTCGACTCATGGATCGATATTCTTGCGAGTTAAAGTCGACGAGGTGAAGATGACAAGCCGGATGACGCCCAACTTACTACAGTTGCTATCACCAAGACAGTACCACGCGCCCGCCCGCAAAAGTTGAAATTTACCGACCCGAGCCATCCCACCTGCCCCGAGGGGTTATCAAGGGCAGAAAAGTCATTTATGGGGTAATAGAGGGTGGATTATGCGGTGAATGACTTTTCAAGTCAATGTGGCCAGCAGTTTTTTTTTTTTTTTTTAAAAATTATTCCCATACATTTCGGACATATGGGTTTATAGCATACTTATGGGTTTATAGTATGGGTTTAGGGCGTACTTATGGGTTGGTGATATGGGTTTAGGTGGTACATATGGGTCTAGGAGGCCTCAAATTGGCTCCTCTTGAGCGCTCAAGCTGAGCCCTGTTAGTCAACAATCTTGTATATTGAAATCAATTGCATTTAATCGCAGCACATCACAGATAAAGAGCATCGGCACAACAAAGAGAGAATATATCGAGAGCAGAAAAAAAACATTTTATGTGTGTTGTAAGAGGTCTGTAAGAGGTCAAAGACTTCTTTTCTTTGTGTATGATATATCAATTGGGTTCAACATGCACCTTGTACTGCATTCAACACAATCAGAGAAAACAATAAAATAAAAAGGAATCACAAACTTTCACCTTGGTTTTGGTGACCAGGTTGACAAATAAACTCGAAAGTCATTGCTGCTTTTCGAGGAACACATCGATGAGATGAATAGCGTTTATCGTTGGCCAACGAGTTGGCTTGAGTGCCTGTGAAACCTTGGCTATAACAAGAACAAGGAATGATTATCGATGAAAACAAAAGAATCAACAAACAAATAAAAACTTACCGATAAACATCCATTTGCCAATCAATCTTTTGAAAATACTTTTGAATTGTTGTGACGGGACATGATTGCTGAACCTTTTCAAAGAGAGCCTTTGAGTCCTTGAAAGACTTACATAGATGGCTACTCTTTCGAAACTCTGTTGAATGAGATACATACATAGTCAGTTAGTCAGTTGACAAAGTGAGAGAGAAGGCTATGTAAAGACACTTACGATGTTTAATAAATGACCAATATATCTCGATTGGGTTAAGCTCGCAATGGAATTTAGGAAGGAAAAGACATATATGACCCGCATCTTCTATGACGGTCTGAAGCAAGGGCTTCTCGTTCGCAAAGTCGGATTGGAGGCTTAGAATCTTGAAAGCACAACACGCCGGATCTTCATCTTCGAAAGTGAGAGGGATGATCTCTCCTCCAGTTTCATAAGCTTCCTGGGCTTCTTTCTCTCGCCTCAGTCGACCCTCACGAGCAATTTGGTCGCGCTTTGTTGCCGACATTTGACAATCCGCACACTGAAAGACAGGCTTGTGATTTGCTGCCTTTGACTTCAACACAAACCATTCCCACAAACCTCGCTCAGCAAGAACACATCGCACACCCTTAGACTTCCCAGGAAACTGAGGATGATCCGGCGGATACACCATCAACTGTGGCTGCCCTTGAAGTTCGGTTGGAATCCTAGGATCGTCGGTTGGAATAAAGGTATCACGTAAGGGTTCCTTCTTTCCCCCTGGGCCAAAGTTCATGTGCGAGACTCGAAGAGCTGATGGGCCATAAGACGCATGTGCAGATGAGCAATCAAAGATGAAAACTCCCTGAGAATGAGGGAAAAGGTAATCGAAAATAGGAAGTGCTCGTGTTTGGACCTGTTCAATGAGTTGAGAACAGTCCCACCACTTGTCACCAGTAGATCCAGGTTAGGTCACCACTGCAGCGTCACTAAAGGTTGGTCGAGGACGAGATCCAGCTTTGAGTTCGTCTTCAGGTGTGATAACTAACCGGCCAGTACTACTCGCTTCAATGATCCAATCTGAGTCGTGTATTAGACGGCCTTGACTCTTCTTTCGTAATTCAGTGGTGTTGTCGGAAAGCCAGGCCAAACGAGGTTGTTCATTTGCGTGTACGGTTGACTCGTTGTGGAATAGAAAGACTGTTTCTTTCTGGCCATTCAACTTTTTGGGATCGACACGGATAGACTGATCAAGCTGGTCTCCAACAAACTCCCTTGACCGCTCTCGAAGTTTGGCAAAACGTTCAAGGTATTTTTGACGATATTGAACAACATCGGGGCGTTCATGGCCATCATGATACAACCCCTTGCTGTACTCTTGAGCTCGGAATCCTAAGTTACGAAGCCATCGATAACACGTAACCAGAGAGATTTTCTGATTGTAGCCATATTCCGGCAGAACCACATTATTTGCATGTTCACATAGGAGAGGTGGTGAGAGCTATCAAAAAAAAGTAAGAAAAAAATCAGAAAGATGCTGATTGTGATTGATAATAAAATCAGAGGTTGTTGACTTACTTCTCCAGGCTTCTTAGCAACTGCCCAAGACTTAAGAGCATCAAACACTTGCTTGTCCTTAAGAATTGAGGCATGAGATGAATGACAGCCACGCTGGCTGAGTTTCAGCTCCTTGAGCTTGAGTAGGTGGACTGCTTGTTTGCGGATCGCCTTTTCTCGACCAATGCCACTTGTGGCTTTTGACTTTGAAGTATCGCGACGGACAGAAGAAGAAGCGGTGAGAAATGAAGTGGTGACAGCTGGAGAAGGTAAGCCGTTTATTGTAAGCTCAAGTCGTCTGATGTTATATTCTCAAAGGTCACTGATCATCTGAGTAGTTTTCGGATCATGCTGATGATTGTTTGAAACATAGTCGATGGCTGAGTTCAACTTGTCAAAGTATACTTGAGCATCCTCCTTAAGTTTATCGGCGAGTGGTTTAGTTGCAGGCCGTGATGCATTGTATTGATTGACACACTGGTTGATCCATATGTCCTGGGCTGCAGCTACATTGGCGTTGAAAGGAATCGGTGGATTGATTTCATCAGATAAATCGGCGACAGATTCATCATCAGCGGAACTCTCTTGCTCGGTGGGAGGATCAGTTTGATGATCACCATCCTCGACATCGACGGTAGCATCAACGCAGCAACAGTTACCAGACTGTACCGGTACCGCGCCGTACCGTGTCCGAGCGGCTAATTTACCCCCATAGAATCCCAGCACGTCACCAAAAGTGATCATGATCCTAGCAGACAAAGCCAACAACATGAAATGTCAGAGCAACTTCGGAAAAAACTCAATTTACCTGATACTGAGTCAATTCTCCAACTGAATTGCTGACATTCTTCTGACATAGCACTCTCACTCTTTAATTCTGAGCTTACCAACCTTTTTTCCATCCTAGAACTCCAAGAACCGGCAGTCAACAACTCAGACTACCTACCAAACGCCCATCAGAACTGGAGGCTCATCAGTCACACCTCAACTTTGTGTCATACAAGCGCTAGGCCACGTGTGTGCCTGTATATACGCAAAGACCTCTACGCTGAAATCAACCCACTATTGTCTCCTTCAAGAGACATAGTGGTGTGTACAATAAGATACCCCAGTGGCTTCACACTCCTTGTTGTGAATGTCTACAACAAACCATCCACATTCTCAGGCTTTGATGCCTATGTAAACCTAATGACTAACCTACCTACAAGCACCTTACTCCTCCCAACAAAGGTCCCAGATGCATCTGGCTACACACAGTATTGTGTATGTAAATAGCCAGATGGATATGATTTGATGCGCCTAGAGTGCTTGAGATTTTCAAGTCAATATACAAAGGCCTTACCATGGGCTTTGGGCCTTGAATTAGCGTGTGTGGATTTGTTGAAGGGGTTTAACAATGTGATAGAAATTTTTACTTGTGAAAATGATGATACAGGTGTCATCTGGAGCACCTGAAAGCATCTGATAAGGTGTTTCCGGCATGTAGCCAACCATACAGTACACGTTTATGGTTGACTAAGCGCCAAGGCATCTGTACTCCTCAGGTGAAGAAATGAGCAAGTCGAAAGACACCCCTTGTCCTTATCAATGTAATTGTTTAGAGAGGGTTTACCATAACTCATGTTGGTGCACATTCTCATCTTGCCGAGCCCTTCTTTGCTACTAATAACAACGGAGAAACTTTCATGCCCGGTAGTAGGGTGTGGAAACCCGCTGAGTAACGTCTTGCTTTGAATTCCTACTCACAAGCTTTCTCAAGAAGTTCCGGTGCTTGATTGCCCACCTGGTGATTCTTCACAAAAACTACGTCATCCGAGGGTATCAAAGACATTGGCAAGAAACCAGACTTCAAACCCTTTACCACAGATTCCACAAAAGGCTGGTTAGGATGATCTTGTAAAATGAATTTGAACATGGAGACATCCACTGGGCAGTCGATAGAGAAAAAGGACTGATATTGGCGTAAAGCTGTTAAGATACAAGGTGGTTAAGTGTTATGGTATCTTATTTAGGTGTTCAAAGATCATTTTCCTGATTTGGTCATTGGCAGTATTGTATTCAGGGTTAGTAGGTTGGGGCGTGTGTGTGTGGCAACATTGTAGGAAGAATGGACGAAAGGGGTTAGCTGGAATTGTGAAGCAAGGGGTTGGTTGAAAAGTTTTTCTTGGGATATCAGCTTACTGTTGTAGAATTCTCTTTGTCCCTCTTTTCTGGTTCTTTTCGTGTCAAAAAGAATCAGTAAGTTTCCCTCCATCCTATTATCAACACTTTTACGTTTTTACTGATACATCACTCTGGATTAGATTTTATATCATTTTACTTTGTTTCATTTTATCTTACGTGTGCTCCTCATTTTTCTTCGAGCTCGCAGGTAGTGACTTCTCATTATCTTTCTGATCTCATTATCTTTCTGATCTCATTTCTTGTTTTTCACTCTTTATTCTTGTCTTGTGATGACTGTAGGTTTGTCTAGTTTTCTCGTAGTCTTACGCGAAAACTTGTGCCCTCAGGTTAGTAAAGGGTGTCGAAAAGAATCAATTTTATATCATTTTACTTTGTTTCATTTTATCTTACGCGCGCTCCTCATTTTTCTTCGAGCTCGCAGGTTTGTCTAGTTTTCTCGACGTTGACCAAGCATAGAGCTGTAGTCTTACGCGAAAACTTGTGCCCTCAGGTTGTTTCTTGACTAGAACTACAGACTCGAATAAGCAGTGTCACCCTTAGGATTCTTTTGAATCAGTTCGTCAAGAACTTTATAAAAGCATATGCAGCTGCGGGATCATCCTCTAGATTCGGAGGATTGTCCAGAGGTTCTGCCTTCAAGCTTGAATCGATCACATTTGAGAAACCTGACACATCTGACCATTCCCATTCTAGACCTCTCTTGTATTTTCTAGTGCCATAATCTTTATCTAGCATCTCTCTAGTTATATCTTCTTTGAACGCAGCTAGCTCTGGGGGCATGTCAGAATAAGGAGGTCTTGTTGTGGTAATGTAGTGTAAGGTAGTCAAAGATCATTACTAAGTGGTGTTATGTGTTTGAATGGTTGCAGCGTGTTAAGGGTGAGATGCGGACATCTACCCCTTTTGGGAATTGTTCCTTATCTTTTGGGAAAGGTGATTCAAGAGTGAATTGATTACATGAGTACTCAAGGGGTGGTTTTCATATTGAGATGTATCAAGGGATAATTTTTTTTCAGGGTCTCTTATTATATTTTGTTTTTTCCCCCTTTCACTTTCTGATTCTTTTTGTGTCAAAAAGAATTAGTAAGTCTCTCATTATTATCATCAGATTTCTTCTCTACCAAATCACTAATGTTATCTATCTTTATCTTTTTGTCTGGATTAAGTTCTCAGATCATCACTACTTTTTGTGTCTCTTTACTTATCCTGTTCCACATGCCACTCTTCATTTCCTTCAAGCTCGCAGGTAGATCTTTTTGTGTTCTTTCTTTTTCTCTTTAGTTAGAGTAGAGTCTGATAGTTTCTTTCTTATCTTTTCTCTGATTTTTCCTTAACCTGAATAGGTCAGTATCCTGTTCTTGGCGTAGACCAACATGTTGCTTAGAAGTTGTCTAACGCGGAACTGTGCCCTCAGGTTCGTGTTGAAAAGAATTAATCATCACTACTTTTTGTGTCTGTTTACTTGTCCTGTTCCACACGCCGCTCTTCATTTCCTTTGAGCTCGCAGGTCAGTATCTTGTTCTCGGCGTAGACCAACGTGTTGCTTAGAAGTTGTCTAACGCGGAACTGTGCCCTCAGTTTTCCAATTACTCCACTTCTAGCGTAGTTCACGTACTGGTCCTCCTGTCCGAGTCATTCAAAGAATTCTAGCAAATCTTTTCAGGTCTAGACTTAGAAGTGGGTCGTTTGTCGGTGGGCTTCGTGACAGTCAATAAAGTTTCAGACACCATGAATCCTAGTACATTTGCCATTGTCTGGGCATTTCCCCAAGTTCCATCCTCCGCAGATCTGTTGATTACACGGTAATTGGCTCATGTTCTTGATCTTGAAAGTACCTTGGGAAGGGCCTTTTTGGATCTTAGGCCTATTGCTGATTGTCTTCAAAGAAAACTGATGGGCAGAGGTAGATTGGTGGGGGGGTGAGGCTCCCAAACCATACGTCTTAAGTCTTGGGAGGGCCAAGCAAGCTGTTTAATGTGATCGACTTCATTGCTGCCATAGTTGGCAAAGGATAGGTAGGGCTTTGCGGCGAAAATCTTGTGCATTTCCGCATCATAGGTGATGATGGTCTGCTTCCCTAGTTATTGTATGAGAGAAAGAATGTATATGTATAAGTTATAGTGAGTATGGTCACCTATGCTAACTGTTATGTATCCTGAACCTCCTGACATGAAGGTTCTCCATATGAGAAGAAAATAAGTGAACTGTCATTTTACTCACCCGTCTGGTAAACACAATTTCCAACGACTTAAGATGTCTGGTATACTTCTTGAAAGAAGCCGTGGCACATGGCTGCACTTGCGCAGATCATATTATACATCAACATATAGGAAAAGACTAGCTGAATTGGGCGGCGGGCGCCGCACTCACAGAAAGGGCTTATCTCACTTCAATTCATGGGGCACACTGCAGGATATGCTGGATCATATTTTTCTTGAGAAGGAAAGCTTCCTCAGGGTCGATTGATTGCATTACAGAGGAGTAGAATCTATTTCAGAATTTATTGAGATCACTTTATGTATGATGAGTAATAATATGCCAGCCCAAGTATATTGTCCTTTCAAGATGGTTTGCTGTTTTGGTCACACTGGATCCATCACTGAGGGGTGGTTCACAGAGTTCAAACAAGATACTCCAATTTCTATTCAATTGGGTCATTTTTGATAGCAGACTCATTTCAGCATAAAGTGTAGACGCTCCATTATAGCTTTCTACTGCAGAGACCAAATACAAAATTCACATGCTTACCAATACTTTGGCCAGTTTGGCACAATTAACTACAGATCCAAAGAGACACTACAGACCATGATCCTGGCAAAACCCCACTAATTCTGCATTGTTAATATTCTGCCTGTTCTGTGCTGCAAAGACAAAAAGTTTTGAGTTTTTTTCCTTGTCCAGAGGAGAGCCATTGAGCTCTTTTATTACAGTATACCAATAAGTACTGCTCTTTGTGTAACTAATGATGCAAACTTTGGGGTTATCAAAGATTGCCAATATCAGTCATCAGATATGGCAAATAGAAGATTTACTGTTATTTTTGTGAATAACTTGATCTGAGAAGGATTTTTACACTGTTTCTTCTTGCAGCAATCAGTGATAAAGGAATGGAAGGCACAGAACATATGGAGGTCATGCTGCTTTTGAGTCCTTGTTGGTGGGATCAAGGATTGGGAGGGATCATGGGGTCTTGAATGGAGGTGATGATGCAGGCTCTGAGTGATGTGAAAATATCCTTGCCCTAAACCTAACCCCTAACCTGTAACGGATCACATGTCAGAGTACATTGAGTTCCATTTTGTTTCAGATTTTGAGCAACTTTAAAAGCAGCTCTGATATAAAAACATTACTTTGGTGATTCATTGAAACATGTGTACATCTATAACATGCTTTATTTTGTTTGCCAATAGAGGAGTATTTATGAAATGATCCACATAAAAAATAGTTGTCTATGACAACACAACAATAGTACAGCTAAAAAATAAAATGTAGGTGTGGTTGCTCAGGCTATGCAGATCAACAAAGCAGGGTCTTCTTCCCAAAAAATAAAGCACTACCACTGGGAGTAGTCAATAACACTCCTAATGTCAAAAGTGGGTGATGTGTTCAGGATGCTTACACAATACACAATGCAACTTGGGTGAACGTTGAGTTTGTCACTGAAGCATAACACAACTGCAAATGAACACCAACTATATGGATATATTGGCCCTGGCAATATCAATACCCATTCAATGATATGGATATGGATAAGGTGGTGCCAATGGTTATATTATTCAATTGATGGTGATAATAATTTGACTTTATCCAAATTTAGTTGTTTCAGCATTAACTTGATTTTTCAAAGTTGATTTATCTTCTGGTTGTCAAACATTCATCTTTATTTGCCTGAATCAAATGGAATCTTAATCCAGTCATTCCCGGCTTCTGAAAAGCTGGATGCACTTTGTGTCTAAAACTGGCACCAACTGAAGTCAAGAGTTGACAGGCTGATAATCCTATTGCATCCTCCAATCACCAAAGCTAACTGTAGCATGTATTGACTGATTGGAACCTCAAGTACTGGTTGATCTCATACTCTGTCAGGTGGATGGGAGTCAGCTCTGGACAATATGGCAGAGATATTTTTAAAGAAAAACCTTGTTTGTGGCATTGAACTGAGAAACTGGGCAAAACTTAGACCATCAAGAAGAGTAGTCATAATGATTGATTAGTTTTGCATAATATCTGCAATCTCAATGATGAAATCATTGAGATAATGGAGATATGACCATAATTCCTCTGCAAGGCAATGTTGCAATGTGCACTTCTGTCTCAAAGAATGTTAGTTTAACAAAGCCTTCTATGTGTGGCTATGTCCACACCATCAAGTTAACAAAAGATGTGTTCAAGACTCTTGTCCTCAAAATTTCATGAAGTAAATTAATATATTCAAAGGAGGAAGAGTGAGTTGGCGGAATTTCAGAAACAAATTTGACCAACATAAGCAGTAAGCTGACCAAGACTTCCAAGATATTCAAAGCAGTGAATTGAAATTTGTAATCAACTTGATTTGTAATTTGATTTGAATCATGGATGGTCAGTATCTAGTGCATTCACTTGAGAATATCAACAAAGATGAGATCCAAATTAAACTGTCAAGATTTGATGTAACAATATTCAAAATATCATAGTTGATTCATTCAGGTCAGATCCATAAAGCAAAGATCTAATGAAGCCAAGTCAGGTCATGATATCAACCCTAACAAAGATTTCCTTAACACAGAAGGCAAAGTGGGTATTGAGCCAAATCATGATATTAGACTTTTGCCAATTCCTGATGTCAAGGTAGCAGTCAATTGATTGGATTGAGTGATCTGTTGAAATGCAGGGTTTTCTAGGTTTCATTATATTTGATTTTTTCATTGGCTGTTTGGAAATTGATGTCAAGAAGCTTCAAATGTGTAATGTGTGCTGATTGGTTTGAAAAAGAAACAAAACTTGCTTGAGTTGAATAACTCAAGAATTATGATTACAACTCATTTGAAAGTCAATGATAACCTATAGGAACTAAAACAGGTATTCTGATCACACAGCAAAAAAAGGATGAATGATGTTGAGGAGGGCCAGAGGCGATGTAAATTAAGTTTTCATAGACAGAGGGCAGCCAACCCACTTTGAATAAGTGCAAGGGAAGATTTGTCCAAGATTAAGATTCGAAGCTTGATGATGATGAGTGTATCCTGTTAGGTGAAGTAGAATAAATAAGATGAAGATGAATTAGTTCAGATTACTAAAGCTTTTAGGAGGCTGAGATCGATTTAAATGTGATCGGAATTGAACTAAGACCAAAGAAAAACTCACCTAAATGGCCCAGGAACTGTCAGTTTGAATGTAAGTGAGAGAATGAATACCCTCATAAGTTGTACCTTGAGGTTTGATTATTGATTCTGAACAGTCCAATTTGAACTCCTGAAATCAATAGCCTAAATTAGTCAATTGTTCAATTCAGTACTTATATGTTCTCTAACCAATTGATGATTATTCGCCAAAGCCAAAAACCTGGAGACTTTGAAAGTAACATTGAACTCAGTTGATTGTGAAAGTTTTGATTTTGATTTTGAAGAAGAAATGTTAAATGAATAAACAGAAAGATCTACTTGATTGATCACATTCGCGTCCAAGATTAGGAGAGATTTGAAGTATAGAACCTGAAGAAAGCAATGCAACAATCAGGTTAATAGAATCTAATCAATTTGGAATCAAACAGGATAAAAAAGTGGTAGACTCATTTGATTCATTTATGAGTAGAATTGTTAATGCATTGTTTGATTTCAATTGGATCAATGTAGGCGATGAGGCTAATGATAATATGAACTTGTGTATGATTTCTTTTGAATGTTTTGCATTAGTCGGATCGTCTATGATAGATTGCAATTTTAAAATTGATTGGATTCTTTGATGCTTTGATTGTTTGTCATTGTCTCAAATTCTAAAGTTCGAGATCCTAGAAACATCAAAGGGAGGGTCAGTAAGATGAATGAGAAGGACTTCCTATTGATCAGTTTCACTTACTTTACTTGAGAAGATCGTTCCAGTGGAGATAAGGTCAGTGGATAAGGTTGAATGAGAAGATGATTCCGATTTTGATAGATTAGTGAAATCGATCAAATTACGACTGCTATGAGTTGACTACAGAAACGATCAGTCATCACCCGACAAAATCAAGATTACTCTCCCACTACATAGACACACAACAATACAATAGATTCAATTCACAGAAAGCTGACCATGGATTACGCGAACCAAGGGAAATTTAAACTTTGACTGGTTGGAGAGGGTAGCAAGGATGAGGAACCAGCCGTTGAGATCAGGATCACAAAAAGATGGACAGAAATCTGAATTTGGATATACTTATCCAAAAGCACGCAGTAGACTCAATGGAACCCAGCGGGGACAGGAAGAGTATGTAGGTAGACTGAGGGTATACAAATGAGGTGGTCTGCATGTTGTATCGTTTGGGTTGGGGTGTGCTGCGATAAGAGAATGTGCTCACGAGACCAAAATGCAACTCCTTGAATGAATTCAACACATGGTGGAAAGACAAATTAAATTGTGATGATATGCCAGTGGGATCAAGCAACTAAACAGATGCCATTAGAAAATAGAAAATGATTATTGCAAATATGTAACTTTGGCTGGTTAAAATCTGCATTTGTGCAGGTTGAAAGTGTAGGTTTGGTCAAGTTTTATTGTTCTCCTTTAATATGAATATACAATAAGGGTACTCAAAGCAAAGTATGTAGCGCTACATACTTTTCGCTACATACTTTTTTTTGGCGGGGACAAAGAAAAAAAATATACTTTTGGCCTCGCCTTCCCCGCCAAAAAAAGTATATAGCAAAAAGTATGTACACGTACATACTTACTTTGAGTACCCTTAATGAATAAGATGAATGATCCTTTAAGACGAATGATTATGATTTTCTGATTAGTTGAATCTGTCGATCTGTAGGTTTAATCTGATTCTATTGTTTGTGTTTAACTTGAATGATTGTTATGAAGTAAACCAAGGCAAAGAAGAAAAAACAGAAATTATAAGAACTTGATATGGAAGGGAGGAAGTATTTCGAAAAGACTTCTAACCGAAGACCCACAAATGCCAATGATAGCGCTTTCCATAGAATGCTAAGGGATTCTCTCCATTCTCCCGACTCCGTGAAGGGTTTTGGCTTGATCTTAGCCGCCGCATCTTTGTCTTTTGACTTTGACACATGATTGGTGACATTGGGAATGACTCCTGCATTGATTTTCTCCAGCTTGATGTAGTTGTACTGAAGTAAGTCCCAGACAAGAGCATTAGGAAACTTGTGTGGCTGTTTTCGCAAATAACAGAAACTATCCACGGCTTTTGATAACTTTTTGTCTTTGTACTTGTGTCGTAAATGTCAAATCTTCTTGGCTTCATCTTGTAGGATATTGCTGGAGTCATTGTCTTCTTTAGAAAAAGAGATCACTCACTTCAATTTTGAGGAAGAGGAACTATCCAATGAGCTGCTGGAAGAGCGACGACGACACCTCTTACTCCTATGATTTGAGTTATTGTTGGCATCTCCTTGTTGTTGTTGTTGTTGTCGCTCTCTGGCAATGTTTGACGCCCTGGCGGTACCCTCTTAGCCAGTGGGGCTGGGTAGACAAATGGATAGGCTTCCTCAATAGACATCTCTGGAGGTGGAGGTTGACCTCCAATGGGGTAACTGTGGGATGTTGGAATAAAGTGTTATGTTTTTCTCTTTTCTCAATGTTGTGTAGTGTGATCTTCTTTCTGTTTCTGACTCATCTCAAAGCGTGCTATTTGAAATACTGTCATATTTGATATGTTGTGTGGTTACTTTTATTCCAGCTTGACTAACTCTTAGCTTCTGTTGTTGTTTTACTTATAAAGCTACCTATGAGTCTGAAGAGTTTGATCCTCATCTATTCAAACTCTTCTTCATCTTACACTACAAAGCATACACTAACTTTTGACGTATCTGCTTTGCGTGAATGACTCATAGTAACAATATCTCCAATTTTGTCTATCCAGCTTGATGGCCTCAATTGCAAAAGCTGAGAAGTGGCAATGGAATTTGGGGTGATTAAACGGAATAAACTGAGCAAAATGCAGCCTGAGGGTGCGCATATCATACGTGGTGCTGCCCCCATCATCTCTGTACACCTTGAGAAGATTTTGTAATTCTTTGGTAACATTTCTGTTCTGATTAAACAATTCCAACTCCATAAACAGCGGATGATAAGATCTCTGTATTCCTGAAAGACCCAGATATGACTGAAATGAAAGAGAACTCGATGGAAGAACGACTGAATGTGAATTTATACGTTATGAGGTGGGTGGGATACTCCTGAACCTTGGACTTGGGTAAACACTCAGTTTCCAGGCAGGGAAAGAAGGTTTACGAGAATTTAAAAATAAAAAATGACTAATTTTGTAGAATAATAGAGGAAAAAACGTCCAACTTGAGGACCCCGGAAAGCTCCTGGAGAACAAACCGTCCTCGATCCATTCCGGCCCCGGCCCTCACACTTTCACTATTTGCCCCGAGGAGAGGTGGGTTAACATGGATTTCTCGGTGGTAGGAGAAGCGCCTTGATCAGGGCTCTCGATTACATATACTTTCAGTTTTGTACCACGTGTAATCACCGAGATATCCATATGTAAGTACCCGACCCGAGCCGGTATGGATTTTCGTCGGTCTGGGGGGGCAAAAGTTACAAATCACACATTTCCCAAGCCACCAGTCATGTTCAGGGTCAGACATGTGTACCATCTGATAGCCCTCGTTGAGGCGCATCTTTTGCACCTGTCACATCTCTGGTACCATGTGACATGACTTCACAAAACACCGGTATCCGAAAACCCCCTCAGGACGGTTTGTTCTCCAGGAGCTTTCCAGGGTCCTCCAACTTGATGTCTTCTACTTGACTAGTGATAGTCGAGTATGAAATGGTAAGATGGAAATAGAAATTATTACAAGGGGAGAATGATTTCTAGTTTTGAATCAACTAGAGACCTATATGATTCTACCTTTCATCTTGACTTGAACCTAGCCTAGATGTATTCCTAAACAGGAGTGCTGTCTATGCTTCTACAATCAAGTCCTCTCTCATACGGTCGTAACACCATATTCCACTTGGTTAATTGAGCACCAACCCTGAGTGATGTATTCATTCCAACCTAATTTTTCTAATGCAATCTGTTTTAACCATTTAGATAATTTGAATGCATTTTCACCATTTTTTAGGCGATTGATAAACCACGCCAACATGAAAACTGGTTTGACACCGGTTTTTGTTAGCTTGGATTAATCAGGAAGCTATACAGTTTGGAAAAAGCTGAGGAACCTGTAGAGTGCTCCAAAGGCTTCAAAAACATTCTGAAGCCGTTTTTTGGGTGTGTACAAGTCGGCATCATCCCTTTAAAGCTCTGATGCCCGTCTCCTGATGCCGACTTCCCAAGTGTGACGCCGAGTCCAGGTATCGCGGCAATATCCTGTAGATCTTTTGGCTTGTTTGCATGCCACAAGAGTCCACCAATGGTTACTTTCCTTACATATGTTCGCGTACAGTGCCATTGAGAGTATGACGCTTTTGCACGAGAATATTCAATCATCAGATGAGTCATCATAAGAGTTCAAGCTCACATGCGGAGCAAAAACAAAAGTAACAGAAAGGGCAAGTAGAGACTGTTAAATGTTATAAGTATATTGATGATCGTTTTGCATTTCATCCATAAACATTGTATCAGCCTCGGTAATTGCTTCCAGCAAGTGGAAGACCTTCAATAAGGACACTCATGAACCAATCAAATGTGGTGAAATCTCAAAAGTGGTCCTTGTCAGCCATCCCATATGCTTGAGATCTCTCGAGCGTATCTTCAACTTGAGGATCCAAAATGCATACCTTGAGATCGTCCACGATCATTCTTAAAGACACCTCGGGAATCAAAATGGTACGGACCCAGCTTTCAGGAGTGAGAGTCGTGTGTTTCAGTTGGTTTAGAGCTTGGGGGTGCAGGAAATGTGAATGATAGATGATCTCTAAGGCTTGTCTGTCGTGAATACGGTTCAAAATCGGCGACAAGGATCAGATTGAAGAGTGATAAATACACGCTATCCTGGTTATTCAAGCTCAAAAGTGAGGTCACAAATATTGGAGTGAAGAAAAACCAACAAAAGACCTTGAGATTTGGTCACTCAATCTCTATTCATCATTTACGGTGTCAAATTTCCAACAGGCCGGCGTCAGAGCTTCAAAATAATCCAAAGGGGATTACACCGACTTGTACACACCCAAAAACCGGCTTCAGAATGTTTCTGAAGCCTTTGGAGCACTCTACAGGTTCCCCAGCCTTTTCCGAACAGTATAGCTTCCTGATTAATCCAAGCTAACAAAAACCGGTGTCAAACCAGTTTTCATGTCGGCGTGGTTTATCAATCACCATTTTTTAACATTCTAATTTCTAAAGTTTTTAAACATCTTTGAGATAACAAACAATCAAGTGGAAAAGGTACAGCACCATGAGTGTTTTGTAAAAATCTAAGTTGGTTAATGATTTGTCGATTTGATCCAATTATCATACCTGATGAAACATCAGAATGACCATTGAAATATTTGGTAACTTAATGAATTACTAAATCAGATCCTAATGAAATTGGTTGTTGAATCGAAGTCCAGAAGGGAGGATGAAATCATTGAAATTGAAATGTGTGAAATAACTCCATGGTACTCACGGAAATAACACTGGAACTGCAAAAGTGACTGGGCTAAACTTGTGAATTGACCTGCCAACAACAAACACCCTACGGGGTGGCTAGCGGCACATAACTACTACAACATAAAAAATGAACCACAACTTTGTAAGAAACTTGAAATAAGACCTTTAACTCGCACACTTGTAAATAATAATAAAGAATATAAAATAATAGGGGTTCTCAAAGTTGGCCCGGTTTCAAGAAAACCCAGTTGACCCGGTTGCTTTTTGGCAGTAACCTTGTGTATCGAGTTGACATTTGTTGACAGATCACAGCCAAAAAGTCAACTGGGTCAACTGGGTTTTTACAAACCGGGCCTACTTTGAGAACCCCTAATGAAAAAGAACAGAATAAGCAACAACGCAAACATAACAATATTCTAAAATAAAATAAAGATAGAAGAAACGAAAAATAAAATAAGAATAAAATAAAAATAAAAATAATAAAAATAATAATGTAAAAATAATAAATGATAAACTTCAACTGATACATTTTTAATACCACTTATCCAACACCACCGGACAAACCACTTTTGACCACAACAATACAAAGGGAGGGAAGGGAGGGACTCAAAAAATCAAACTATTGATATGATAATAGTTAATATTCTTGAACTAGGTTGGAACTATCGAGAATGAAAGGTAAAGAGAATTTCGATGGATGAACGGAAAACTTGGTAAACAAAATGATGATGTCATTTTACCACCAAGAGATAGACACAAGCTTGAAGAACCCGACCCGTTCAATACATCAGAAATAATTTACATAGCACCTGTCATTCCGATATTCCAATCAGTAAATAACGCTGTTACCTACACCTATTCACCTTAACTATGAGAAACCGCAACGATGATTTGAAGAACATAATCCAATGAAAGATTGGAAAATTGAGCTTAGACGACTTGGTTTGATTGAACATTCTAAACTTGGTTCAAAGATTAATAAACTTGCAAAATTGATTAGAACAAATCCTAAACCCTAGGAAATCAAAAAGAATCAGAATCAGAGTAAGAATTCATTGCAAAAAAAAGTAGAATAATTAAAAAGGATCGCACTATTTGGCGACCGGTTTGGAATTCGGTAAAATTGATAGACTTAACTGTTAAAGTGATTAGATTAGGTGCCATGTTCATAGGAAAATAAGTTACTAATCGATTCGTGTTCAAACATATTTTGAGATGATTGAATGATCTTCTCGAGAATATCTATATGTTGATAAGTGCTGTCTTGTACTTTAATCCGGCAGACTAAGAGTCATGACACACGGCGTAAGATGCACTACATCCTCTGTTAGACACGATAGGTGCTTTCTGTTTTGACTAGAAGCTCGGGCGGACCAAATTCTTTCTTTCTGGTTTTGGATATTGAGTTGGGAAACAAAAGCGAATTCCTCGTTCTCTTGACCCCCAACTTGCATCTGGATCTTTGAATTTTGCGCGCATAAAGCTATCAATATCTTCCATCTAGAAATCTAGTCGTACTACTCGTTTCCCCACTACTGCTAGACTCTTCATCAAAACCTTGGAACTTTGACACTCAAAATCTTTTGTTGTTCTTCAAGGTTTCTTGCTCAAGCGTATGTCAAAAGTTGACTTTTCTCATCACGCTATCATAAATCTAATCATGCGTAATAACCTCAAGAGATTCAAGTCATCCAAGGCTTTATCTCTATCAACCCTTCAAGCACAAACTATACATCGTTGAAACTGGTATCCGTTTCTGAACATCCACGCCTGTTTCTCTTCCGGCTAGAGAAGTTCGCTCATTCTTGTAGTCAGTTCATCTTCTCCAATCCATCTTCTTTGTTTCCTGTCAATTCCACACAATTTGAACAACAATCAATCTCTTGTACTCATATCTTCTCCTTCGCCTCCTCTCCTCCAAGGATCTCAAGTCCTCAACCCCTGATTAGCGAAGAACGCAATGAAGTCCTCTGCGTTACTTTCTGTATTTCTCTTCGGAATCATCTCACGAACCTCAGCAGCGATCATGAGAGTAGCCGAACCGGGTGCAAATTTCAAAGTCGCCTTTCAAGGTGCTTCAGCTCACCATCCTAGTCCAATTAATTGGCCAAGCTCATTGACTGAGATGCACGAAAGAATAGAAGAAGGCCAAAACCTTGCATTACAGCCACCATTAGAACCTCCTCTACCAGAGAGATATGAAAATTCATTTATGGGTTCGGAAGAATCGTCAAGGACATTTCCAGGTCCGCATGATCGTCATCTCGATGTAGAATCTGAAAAATACAAGATGATATCGGCTCATGCACGAATCTTGAAGGGTGGAGGAGGTGGTGGTGGAGGTCATGGAGGTGGAGGAGGTGGTCATGGAGGTGGTCATGGAGGTCATGGTAGTGAAGGTGGTAGTGGAAGTGGGATAGCTCGCGGGATAGCTTCAGGAGGTGGTCGTGGTCAGGGTCAGAAAAAAGGTAAGCATAAAAGTGGCAATGCAGTGTCGAATGCGACCTTCTCTGTGATGTGGACTTGGATATCCCTCGCTGGGAATCTTGCTCTTTTGAGGCGTTTGTTCAATCTTGCCAGATATTGATTGGAAATCGGGGTACATGTTGAAAGGGACATATTCAAATTGTGATAGGTTCCTGTAAAAGATGCAGATCAATCAATAAAATACAATCAGGATATCATATCCATTCATACCTCATATCGTCAATCATAGACTCAAGTTACCCTTCCTTCTTTCTAGATGGCAGCACCATCTCGAACTACCTATGTCCAACTCTAAACTTAAAAAAGTCCGACTCCTGGATCAAGAAATCGTATCTCAGAATACATGCAAGGCGGTATCCGCTCTCTGCAAGGCCGCGAGTTTGGATTTTGCGTTCGCTGAGTTCGCTGATCGTCGGAAAGAAAATCATCAAGGTAGAGTTCGAGTTGCATGACTTGTTTGAATTCGATTTCCTAGCCAAAGAAGGGCTTCCAAACTTGTCAAATCAGTTTCACCTTTAGCATTTGTCATCAAATTGCATGGCATTTCACTCATGATCAGGACTCTCTAATTCACCGAGAGATCATCAGTCTCCCTTCCGCCAACAGTCTTCAGCCGTGATGCACAATGCACCTACACCAAGAAGGAATCGAAATGAGAACTAGACATGCTCCCCCTCCCCATCCACCGTGTCCTACCGTGTTTAAACCAGCCGAGGAGGAGGTCCAAGAGGAAAAAGTCTTCGTCATGAGAAAATTGTTGTCCGTGAGCTAAAAGGGTCATTGACCAATTGGCCGGTTGGTTAAATGACGCGCTTTGAAATTGAGGTACACAAGCTCATGATCAAGTTCATTGTTTGTAAATTCGTTAATTCCTTTTCCTGAAATGTTTATCTGCTCGAAATAAATGGAGAGAGAGCGATCTCTGTGTTGTCATGGTGGTAATTTTTTTTGATGATGAAATGCGATTGTGAGTGCGGCTGATTGGAATGTTAATGAGGAATGTGGATATTCATTGGCTGTGGTGGCTTGAAGGGATATGATATTTTGATATCATGGCGGTCATACATGATTTTTTTTGTTGATGTGGATGAAGTGGTGCATATACAAACTGACCTACCTACCATCGCCTTGGCTGCATAAATTCCTAATCATTTCGTCCGTTGATAATTTTATTCTTCCTCAGCTCGTACAAACATCCGAATCAGATATCTCTCAATTCCTTTGGTAAACTATCCAGCACCGGTGCTATCCAGAAGTGGATGGTGCAAAATCAGAAGTATTAACCGTGTTGTAGTAGCTTGGAAGATATCTAATGAATTTGTAAAAACTATCGACCAAATCCAATTCCCAATCCTACCTAAATCATATTTTTCCTCTTATCTTCCTTTTTAAAGCCCTGCTTTATCTTTATATCGTTCAACTCAAACATAACGGTTTTCTCAACTTCATCCTCTTCCTGTCTTTTGGTTGTCTTCATTCCCCATCGTCAAGCAAACACAAATACAAACTGAAACATTTTCAGCTTCTTTACCTCAGCCCACTCTCTTAACTTATCCTTCTTCCTCTTCCTTGCATTGTACATCGTTGGTTTCTAGTGACCGTTCACAAGGTGACCCCTGATCATATCTCTCCTGACTCACTCACGGTCTTTATTTATCTCTCTACTGACTCCCGCCTTTGATCATTGGATATCCGACTCCAGGGCCGAGTTACTGTTGCTACGGAACTGGTTTCGTTATCGTGCGTTGTTGTGATTTGTTTATAGCGATTTAGTCGGTAAGCGAATCAACGCTTCTCTCCATCAATCATTCTTGTCTGTACTTCAGTCTCGGTCAACCACACTCTCATCTTGGATGGGACTCTGATTGACTTACATTCATATATTCTCCCTCCCTCCACGTTTGCACTTTGCCCTTCACACGCGACGTTCTTCGAATCGGTCATCGATCCGCTACCCTCAATCTGCCATGTTGGCCTCAATCATGGACTTATCACACCTCTCACTCAGCCCCCGAACAAGCGAGCAGCATTCGAGCGAAAGTGCTTTCAGTTGTTCTAAATATCTCTCAATCTTTACCACTGGTGGTCTCGGTCACAGGACTCAACTTCACTACAACCTCGGCGTACATTGTTCTGGGATTATCCTCCAATCGGACTTCTCAGCTCGTCTGCGTCAATTCATCCTCGTCTCGATTTGTTGGATCTTTTTACCCAGCCTAATTTGTGCGACCCCGTATGTGTAATTTCTCTATTTTTCTTTGTCTACCATTTTCTCTATCTCCAATCGTGCTGCTCCATCAACACTACATGCAGTGATCACACTGGAGTAGACCTTGAGGTTCTCATGGTTCCCGTCTCATACGTGCTTTGGCTAACCTCTGATGAGAGGCACACGTAAACATGGTCAAATCACGTTTCGGTTGGTGCTGAACATACCGCCACCCAAGAGTCGGAGCACATGAGGCGATCTGAGTTGCATGTTGGCACCCAACGACCAAAGAAAACTGTCGTTCCGAGAGAAGCTTGTTGTCGGTCGTCGTTCTCGATGGTTATTCTCAATTTTTGTGCATTCATCTTCACACCTACATCCCCGCTCAATTGCGCTTTTGGACCACCCTTGACTGAAAGCCATTCTGTCTGGCATGGTTACTCTCCATCGTTCCCTTACCACTCGGGGAGCGAGATCTATCTTGACTTTTCATGCAGCGGGGTCATCAGTCCCCAAGTTCTTGTTAACATCGATGTGATTGAATTTGATCAGTACTCTACTTTTGCGACCTTTGCTCATGTTATTACCGCCAGATCTCATTCCCGCCCAGCTCGGTCGTTCTAGTCTACTGATTGATTTCCTTACTTTTCCTTATCGACCGAATCAGTTGAAACCCAGGAATTGGATCGTCTTTCTCTTTGGCTCGTTTATGCCCACTCAGCCTTTTTCCCACCCAGTTAATCAGCGTTCTCACGTGCTTAGACTTCCAGCCAACCAGGTGTGTTGCGCTCAGCGTTAGAAACGTATAAACATGGCAACAACTGCTTCAAAACCTACTCTACTCTCCACCGTTGTTCCCCTCTACGCCCCTGGCTCCATCACACCTACTACCAAGCAACAAGACTCATTGCTACACCATCCATACCAGACCGCTCTCGGTTCCCAATTCGATAGCCAGACTGCTTCACTAATTGATACCCATCAGACCCAATACTACGCACCATCTGGTCAGGACCTCGGTGGCAACCATTCTTCCCAGACAATGATGTCTCAACTCCCTCACCACCAATTTGATCACCATCACAATACACAATCGCATCCGCAATCCAATCACCAACGGCATGTCAGCAACGCCAGTACCTTGAGCTCTCTCAGCTCCGGGCACCCCACTCACGATACACACAACTACTCTAGCTCAGACCCATTCGGACATGACGCATTTGCCGTTCCGGCATCTTATGCTGGTAGTGTTTCAGGCGGTGCAGCCTTTGGCGGCGTACCTGTTTCGGCCGACTCCTTTCATCAGTACACCAACAATCCTCATCACCAGCATCACCGCGTGTCTTCAACTTCTTCAGTCTCTTCGGCTGCGATCTCTGAGGGCAACTCACCCGACGGTGTGGGTGGTTTGAGCGTTGGGGTCCCTGGGGGTCGCAAAGTGTCTCAAGCTCAAATGCTGCGTCGTGCTCGAGCGCACGCTTCCTCTCCTTATGCCATTCAGACTGACCATCTAACATGGAATGGTGAAGAGGCGCACAGCGCAGGAAGTGGTACATCAAGCTTGATGCGTAGTAGTAGTATTGCCAGCGATACTCCATCCAGCACGGAAGATGAAATTGCGGAAATCTTGCGTAGTCAGTCACGTGAAAACTCTGTTACTGATTGGAGTGGAAACCCTTCACAATCGCAACCACCCCATCAAACTGGAATTGGCGCTTCTGGTGCCTTCATGGACCCTTATGCTGCTGTCGCGAACGTCCACGGTCATGGTGGCGCATTCGGATCCACGATGGTCAACATGGGCACTGGCGGTATGGTTGCGGGCGGCTTGGTCGGTGTGGGTGGAGGAATGGTGAATACCGCCCTAGTGGGTGGAATGGGCGCTCAGATGGGTCGAATGACTCTCGATAGCACTGAAACCTATGAAGCCTTGTCACATCACATTCGAACCGCTGTCACAACGTCTGCATCTGATCGCGCTCGTCAAGCATTTGTTCAAGCCTGGTGCGTATTATAGCTCATCGTCTCGCTTTAATGCATCGATTCTGATTCAATCATATCGCCTCTCTTCATCCATAGGCTAAATTCCTCCTACATCTCGTATACTGATGGTAACGTGTCCAGACAAGGGCTATATGGCTCGTATCTCAGGATCTGTCAAATGTATGACATCAAACCCATCAGTACGTTGCCATGAGATTTCCTGTTCAATTTGACACTGAACCCATATCTTTTCAGATTCGGCAAGTTTTGGGAAAGCTGTCCGTCAGTGCTTCCCAAACATCAAGACACGGCGATTGGGCGTAAGGGGGAACTCCAAATATCATTGTCAGTCCTTTTCCGCCCACATATCTTGTTACCATTGGCTCAATGTCCTTTCCCCTCATCAGACTGTGGTATCAGACCCGCCACTGCCAAGGAAGCCGAAATTCTCTTGAATTTGAGTCGGAATGAACAACCAGAACCTTCGCATCATGGAAGTCAGACGGCATCGTCTGCTGATGATGACATTGACTCAGATTGCAGCTCCAGTCACCCCTTGGGCCTTCCGCACAGCGGTCTGATGCCCATGGACGCCGACACTTCTCAGCCTCAAACCCCTCGAACAGCGCGTCCCAGCATGGCGGCTCTGGCTCGTCTTGATACTAGAGCCAATAGGCATATGAACAGTGGTTCAGCAGACAGCAGTGGAAATCAAGTCGATCAATCGATTCCGTTTCCCAACTTGGAGGAAGCTCTGAATCAACCGAGTGCAGGTGACTTGGACGCTCATCAAGCCAGAGAATTTTGGAACCTCTACCTTGAGCATTCGCGCAGTCTACTCGACTCAGTCAAGAGTTACCGGTTTGACCAAGTGAGTTTTGTCTCGCGCTTTTGAAGTCCATTTTGTCTTTCAATTTCCCTCACTGACGCTGGTGGTATGAAAGTTTGAACTCCATCTGAGAAACTTCTGGTCTGGTCTCGATGCCCCAAGTCGCCAATCTGTAGGCCATCCTGCGTTGATGAGTCTCGTGTACCGAGCTGACGCTGTCCTGTACGACGTAAGTGTTGATGGCTTCAATGATCCCGTTTCTTTTGTCGACCTACGACATTGACCTTCCAATACTTTATCTAGCAAATACTCGATTACCTTCAATCCCAAACTTTGAGCCCAATGCCTCAACAAGCCTTCGCGTCGCTTCGGCAGTTGGCCCAAAGCATGGAGCAGGTCATCATAGTAGCCTTGGAGAGTTACCCTGCAAACTTTGTCGGGCCCAAGATAGAACTAGCAGCTCGGTTCGGTCACCTGATCGTTCGACACCTTGGAATCTGCCAACTTGCACAGGCGCTTTCCGGCATCTTCGCTAACCCTCAAAGCCTGAAGGATATGGTAGAAGCGTGGGACGGTATCGATTTCGAAGCCGTGCGCAATCAAGCTGCCCTGGTCACGAACTGTCAACACGATACCCTTGGGCACTGCTTTGATGACTTTCGACAAGTGATCGGAAACCCGAATGTGACAATCGACAACTTCATCCAATTCGCCGAGTGTACCTATGACCGATGCTTGCAACCAAACCCAGATGGCGAACGCTCTTTGAGTCCCCGATCCTTGCTTGTTAGATGGTGTTTCGTCAGTTCGCAGCTCATCAGGGATCTCACTCTGCGTTCGGCAGCAAGCTTTGGATCCTTCCAGATCGTCAACCTGTTTTTCGATGAGTGGCTGGGGTTCAAGGTCCTTAGAAAAGTTGCTCTACATGTAGCTGCTGTTGCTGCTTCGGTCGATGCAACCTCTACTGACGCTACCCAACAGCTTCAGTCTCAACAATCCAACTCAATGATCTATCTGGGTCCTGATGCGTCGTCGTACCAGTCTTACAGCGTCAATGACCAAACTATGGATCAACAGCAGTTACTCAATGAAGGCGCTAATTCTACCTCGCTTTCTAGCTCCGATGCTACCAACACAATACCGAACTCAACAACAGGCAGTGACAACTTCTTATTCTCGCCCACAACTTCACAAGCCTTTGCCATCGCACAACAACAAGCATCCAGTGTTCAGGGTAACACTGATATCGCCTCTAACAATTACAGTGGGGAAACCTCGCTGGACGCAGCTAGCAACTCTAGCCCCTCAGGAATTTCACCACACTTATTTTCGACCTCAAATAATGCGCCGAACGGGTCTCAATCTCTTGCGCCAAGCAGCGTCAACGGCCGTAGTCCTGCATCATCGGATCATCCCTCGTCCTCCACATCCCCTTCAGCTCTCACTGTCAATAAGTCCACGGCTGTTAGCAGCTCTCCATCTGATCCCCAATCTCTCACTCCCCTTGAAACTTCCGAAAATACCGCGGGCGCTAAATCTGAAGAACAAGCTTTCAATGATCTCATGGATGTACGAGCATTTGTGACTAGTAGTACTGACTCCTCAATCGGCCTGACGGCTTGAAGCCAGTGATCTTTCAACCTGTTCAGCATAGCGAAGAGAATCGGTGTTGTGGAAAGTGGAATTTCGAATCTTTCATTTTCCTGTTATCAAAATTTGGTTTGGTTCATTCGGATGGTATTATCGTTTTTCCCCTTTCTGATTCTTCATGTAGGTTTCCTTTAACACTATCATGTAGGGATATGAGTTTATTTTACAAAAAATTGGCCATCATTAGGCTGTGATAATATGAGAAGCATTGGTTTTCAAAAAAAGGATACCATTCAAGAACAGTTGTTTCCTTTGTTCATGAGGAAATATATATGTTTGATCTTCTGGTTGTCTTCATTGCCCGCTCTCATCGCTTTCTCTTGCAATTCTTTAGTGTTGACATTTTTTTATATATATGCTACACAATGTACGATTTCTTCTTCTTTCTCTCTCTCTTTTGTCCTTTCTCATTAGACCTTTTATTTACCCTTATAATTTTCAAATCAACCAATAAACCCTGATGAATGCAAGCCCCCTGCTTTTGGATCTTACCTTTTCTTCTGGGGCGGCTCTGTCATTGAGTGAGATTTTGAGTCTACAATTGAGAAATCAATCAAGGTATTTATGCTTCAAATGTTCAGCCCGCCCCATCATGGCAAAACACGTTCCAGCAGACTGTAAAGCATGCAAGCGGTATATAAAAACACTAAGCTTAACTAAGCCCCTCTCGCGCGGCTGCGTCCGCGCCCCTCGAAGAGGGGCTTACAACGGACTCGTACTTTTTGGCAGGAGAGCTCCAAGAATTAAGGTGCCTTAAGTAGTTTTTTGGACTTCTCCTCGAGCCCTCACCGTAGAATTTCTCAAGTTTCTCGTATGTTGTTCTTCACACTTTTGTACATGATCTGGTACCTCATAGTTTGTCTCACCTTGAGGGGAAGTGTTATAAATATGCGATGAAGATTTGGTAATATGTGTGCTTAAGTGCTTTCAAATTTCGTATCCAAGGCATATGAAGAAGGCTTAGGCCATTACAAGAGGACGTAAGGCCTTGTAAGGCCCATTCTTGACACAGCTCTCAAAGCATGCAGAGCTATCTGTTTCTCATGAAACTTGTGCCAGCAAATGTACAAAGGCATGAAGAAAAACATACCAGCAGCTCACAAATTTCTACGGTGAGGATTTGAGGAGAAGTCCAAAAAACAACATAAAGGGACTTAATTCTTGGAGCTCTCCTGCCGAAAAGTACGAGTCCGTTGTAAGCCCCTCTTCGAGGGGCGCGGACGCAGCCGCGCGAGAGGGGCTTAGTTAAGCTTATAAAAACACCCATTACTTCAGCGCTGGCTCAGCCCTTTTCTGTTTTGTATCAACTAATTGAATTTTTGTATCATTTCTGATCCTCAAATTGATTGTCCGCCCAGAATATATTATTGAATTACCTTCAACATTGTGTGTGGGTTAGATGATATTTTGATTCCACATGGATACCTAGAATCTCAGAGGAAATATGGAATGTTCATCTTAACATTTCGGAGTACAAATCACCATGTACTATCAAAAATACTTGATGACAGTCTAGGGATTTTTGAATTCTTGGATAATTTTTGAATTCTATGAAACCATTCTTCTTGATAGTCTTAAATGAGACTTGATGATTGGATTGCTGAAGTCAACAGTTATATATCTGCTATTGATCAAGTTTGAGAGTTTAACTTTATGAAAGGGTTTGAGTATATGGATCTGATCAATGAGATTGACAAAGATATGGATGGGATGATGAGGATTGAGTTGAAGAGTTGAGTGATTGAGATGGAGATAGTTGGATAGGAATGGAATGGGTTGGTAACGGTTGAAATGGATAAATTCACATCATAACATCTGTGCAGTTGTAGTGAACCGAACCCTACAAAGATCCAAATGAGATCTCAAGATATTTCAATTTCAATTCTCACAATCGATCCAAGCAAATCACCAAGAAATCAAAAGGAACACTCAATCAATCCTATCAAGTATTCAAGTATACATACTCCAACAAACATGAATCAGATCAACACTTCACTATCAAGTATCCAAGATTGAATTTACTCTATCTTACATATTACCACTTTAATAACCGAACGACCATCTCAGTTTATCATTCAATCTGCAACTAAGTCTACATTAATCAAATCAACTTCAAGCAATCATCATGTCTATTCCAGGTGAATCGACTCCTTCTAGCTCAAATAGAACATATCGAAATTCAGAATTCGATCAACGCACCCGAGCTCTTGCTGCATTAGAGTCATCTCCTACTCCTAACCCTCTCGCCATGTCTAGTTCGATCTCCATGGATCAATTACCTAACGCTCGTCCAGCTCGTCCACTTAGCATGTGGTCTTATTCTACTAACACTCCTAACAACTTCTCCGGTGCTACTCCTCCTAATCTAACTCGTCATCTCACTTCTTCTTCACCTAACCCTAAACGTAGTACTCGTTGGACTGTGATCATTCTACCACCTGCATGTCTACCTCATTCTCCTCCTCCGGCTCAGGTATCGGGATTTGCTCATGGCTATGGTGCACCAGGTCGTTACTCTGGAGGAATCTTGATCCCTTTACAGCCTACGGTTCGTCTACTTTCATTTGCCTAATCATCCCGAAAAACAACTTTGATTCAATTGGTTTTTTTTAAAATATAGCTTACCTTACAGTTGGCTTCGATCGCTCGGGAGTTTTCACTTCCTTCAACTGGTGGTTTAACACTTCATCTTAACATCGACAATCATTCTACAGGAGCTCCTCGAATCACAGATGATACTTGGCTAGTTTTGTTTGGATGGGCCTTTGATGACCAAGTTTCAAATTTACCTTCTCATTACAGTCATCCACCTACTGGACTTCTCAGCTCTCTTGGTCTTCGTTAGTTCATTCCTTGATGTTCCATGCATATAAACACATGACTTATTAACTATTTTTCCGATTTTCTGACGTTTGATCTAGCCGTGGCTGCCCGACTCGAGTTTGATATTGACCTTCGCAAGGCAAGGTGGTACGAAGGTTGGGCTAGTGCTCCTCAACAGCAAACACAGTCTCAATTATCAACTTCCTCATTTTTGCCGAATGGTCATCGTAACTCTCTCGCTCTTAGTCGAGACCCACCCAAAAGTCTTCATCTCTCATCTCAGACTTCCAGAAGAGGAAGTGATGCCACAGGATCACATACAATCACTGGTTCTCGTAGTAATACGCTCTCATCTGGAGGAGATCCTAGATTGAGTTTAAGAAATTTGATAGTGACCTCATCAGATGACCAAAAGACGATCGATGGGGAAGAAGATAGCTCGAGAAGTCTTCAATCTGCTAGTAGTGCTACACAACCACAGCAATCGTCACCGGAGGAGATTTATAGTCATGATCAGAACCCAGAAATCAACTCGACGCAACAAGGTACTAATGATGTTGGCAAACTCGAAAAAATTGAAGAAGACAATATTTTTGATCACGATGTACGGGCAATTGAAGAAGATGATCAGACTCCGATGAACGAACCTAATCATTATCGACCCAAGAGTGGAAGTGGATCAGAGACTAGCAGCGGAGATCAAAGTTGCAGAAGCCATACGGCCGAAACAGCTCAAGTTGAAGAACAGAGAGAGATGTTGTCATCCTCCTCTCATCATGATCAACAACTTCCACCTACCATTCCTCGATCTGATTCGAAATTGTACAACGTCGATGAACAGGATACCGACACAAGATCGATCTCTACGTCCCTCTCAACAGGATCACATCCGATTTCTCAATCTCAATTAGAGGAGGAACACAGTTCTGTTTCGGAGGAAGCTCAACGTCAGATCTTAGAAGCCATGGAAGCTGCCGAGGCCGAGCGGATTGAAGCGGAGGAAAGCAGACTAGAGAGACAAAGAGCCGAGGCTGAGGCGAAGAAACAAGCAGAACTAGTCGAACAAGAAAGAATTGCAGCTCAATTGAAGCTTGAAGCAGAGGAGAGGCAAAAGGTCATTGAATTGGCTGAAAGAGAACGTAGAGAAGCTGAACAGCGGGCATTGGAGGAGTTGGAACAACTCAAGGCAAAACAACTTAAAGAGCAAGCCGAAGCTGCAAAAGCTTCAGCAAAATCTCAGACTCAAAGCGTGAACTCTATCAAAAGGATTGAAGAAGAAGGATCGAAAGCTGGAATGGATGGGCCCGTGTCTATGGGACTCCACAACAACGCTGATCCGGCCAATGCCTCTACTACAACGCAAGCAGAGGCCGAGACCAACGCCCCAGCCCCTCGTTCATTCAATCTACTACGGAGAAGTTCGATTTCTTCTGCTGCTTCCTCTATCCGCCGATTCTCGGGCGAACACCTCTTTTCCAGAAGACAGTCACAAGCTTCTAAAGACGAAGAGGATGCTCAAAAGATTATTGCAGAAATGAACCGCTTGGTACAGGAAAATGCTAAGACGCCAGACGTAACCCAATCGACAACAATAGCCCCAACCAATACCCGGCCCTCATCGCCTTCTAGTCAGTCAGTTCGATCATTAGTCGTTAAAGAGAGTCCACGTGAACCACCTCCAGCTCCTACAAGATCAAAGGTCATGATGCTAGCGAAGGCTTTTGATGAAGCACACTCTCCCACTTTCTCACCACCGTTGTCTTTACATAAACCTCGCTCGCGGTCCAGCATGTCATCTATACTGACATCTGATTCTATCATTCCACCTGTACCATTGGTCGACGAGGTATTTAACCAATTCATTCCTCGCTACATGATCCTAATCCAACTTTCACTCCAAAACCTTTCTTGAGTACTAACATCTTGTCCATTTTTTTCACTCTTACGCGCCTCGACAGAATCCATCAAAAACTAAACCTACAGATCCATTGGCTCCGATTTTGTATTCTTACAAGAGTAATGATAGGCTTTCTGAAGATCTCGCAGATTTCATTGTCCAGGCACAAGATGATGCTCTAGCTCGTCATCAGAAGTTTGTTGTGGCTTTATCGGGCGGGAGCTTGCCTAAGCTGATGGCTTCTGGTTTACTCAACAAGACTGGGGTCAAATGGGAAACATGGTGAGCTTTTTTCTTTCTTACAATTGATCACATCTGATTTTGATATGTTTCATCATCCTTGTAGGAAAGTATTCTTTGCAGATGAACGAGTGGTTCCACTTGATCATCCAGACTCCAATTTTGCAGCTTGTATGGATACTCTCTTTTCGAAAGTCCCCATCGAGCGAAGTCAGATTACTACTATCATGGGACTTCCACCTGATGGTATGGACTTGGACGAAATATCACCGGACATTGCTTCGATTTATGAAGCTCAAATACTTGACGAAATCCGCCCTGAGCCGGATCATCCACGTTTTGACTTGATCCTCCTTGGTATGGGTGATGACGGACATACATGCTCTTTATTCCCGCATCATCCCCTCCTAGACTCTAATACCATCGTTACGTGGCTTAACGATAGTCCCAAGCTTCCGCCCCATCGAATCACTCTCAGTCTTCCCGTACTCAATTGTGCTCATAAGCTAGCTTTTGTCTGCACAGGGTCCGGTAAACAAAAAATGCTTGCTGATGTACTCACACAGAAACCTTCGCCGTCTCAACCAGCTAGCCTGGTGAAACTCGCAGATGGTCCGGTATCATGGTTTGTGGATACAGCTGCCGCGAACGGTGGAAGTTATCCACAAGCCTTTTACAAGAGCCGGTCTTCTGTTCAGACCGTTGGTACTACTTCGTCTAGTCGAACCGGATCCTCAACTGGCACGCATTCTACCAAAACCGAATCTGTAAGACTCGATCGATATCCATTCAATTTACTTGTCTATCCGCCTGTTTATCCTAGCTTTGAAGGCATGATCTATCCTACACGTTTACCTTCTATGATTGACCGACCATACCTTACACTTAATTTATTGCAGGTTGATAGCAGCTTAAAGTTTTCAACAGGTTCAGCTGGAGGAAGTCTAAAAGATTCGCACTTAAATAAATCAGGTGACTCGGGAAATGATCACTTGGATCAAGAGGGATATGGATCTCATCGACATTCAACTTCAAACTCGGTTGAGGAGCCCATTGACACCACCATCGATCATTCCGTATCTATTACGCTTTCTATAGATACAGACTTTGTAAGAAATAACTTCTATCCTTACAACTTGAGGGTTTATCCCGCTTTATACCCTTATATACAAGATACCATCTATATGCCTATGTTACCTAACGTCTTACGATCGAAATCTAATCATGAACAGAAGCAGCAAACAGATGAGCGTAACATGGGATCCTCTGGCACTGAAAGAAAATTGGACCCTTCACCGATGGTAAGGACAAAGTCAAATGTTTTTGAACCTGAAACTCACCCTTCGATCACCGAATCGAGCAAGCATGGATCTAGACTTTCCTCAGCTTTTGACTTACCTACTTTACCTCTACCTCTTCCTCATTCACAGATCGAAGAGCAAGTCTCGGTTCACCGCGGACTCGACGAAGTTGATGAAAAAATTCCATTGAATGATGTGCCAGCGAATGAGAGGACATCTAGCATTTCTACGGACTCTTCAACTTCAAACTCTAGATCGATGAAGGTGATCAACCAAACCCTAGACTATCCTCACAATTTACAAATCTATCCTTCAATCTATCCTAATCTCGACTGTAATTCGATTTATCCGTCTTTCTTACAGATCGTTCATCAAGCTGTTTCATCAACTAGTACTAGTAGTAGTCATGATGGTCAATCTAGTTCGTTTCATTCTAGGGATTCTTCTCCTGTTGTGATCAGTTCGCCGGAAACTTATCCGTCGGCCAGCGTTCCGGATGACTTATCTAGTACGTTTGATTGTCCTTTTTATTTTTCACGCATTTACTTCGGCTTCCAGTATTCCCATTGATGACAATCGTACCCTTTTCAGTATCTACACAATCACAATCGGATGGAATTGTTAGAAGTCTTTCTCGCTCCAGTTCCGTCGAGGATATGAAGCCTTCGCCATCAAGCACTGTCCGGATCGATGTAGATTTATCAAGGCCAGAACTGGCCTCGCGCCATTTTAATGGTCATGACACGATGAATTATCCTAACAATCTCTATCAAGTATACCCGGCATTGTACCCTTCAATGGTCATATATCCTATCACTACGAGCCCCATGGACAAGCCCGAAAATAGACCATCATTGTCTATCGTACAAGAAAGAGGTGAGCCCTGTTCCCGCGTCTTCAAGATCTGTAGAACACAACCCTGAAGACGAATGATTCTACCTATAGGGATCATTGATGTTGAAGAGAAACAGGTGCGTACTACATATCTCTTTCCGCCACTATGACCCAATATCTGACTCTTTCCTTTGCTACATATACAATACAGATCCCTCGACATGTTCCTACTCCGGTCCACACGCTTTTGCCAAAGTCCAACAAGGCCGTTGCTTATCAATCACCGTCGACAGAACAGTTTCCTATCCTACTCTCGAACCTAGAGCAACAACCATCCGAAATTGATCACAGGACTCAACCATCGACTCTATTTGTTCAGAGTCCACTAGATGTTCATCAGTCTAATCTATCGGAATTATTTCACAATGCTCATCCAACACATCTCACTTCCTCTTCTGACAAAAGCCTGAACCCTGCAGCATCCTCCAATCAACGCTCACGTGATACTAGTCCGTCTTCCCACATGGAGCACGTTCCAATAGGCTTACAAATGCAATCTTCTACGCTTAGTCCTTCTTTCTATGGTAGAAGTGAAAATCCGATCGAAATTAAGCCTGTAGCAAAGCCACAGTTGCATGCGAGTCCGGTAGTAGTCCAGCAGTCATACTTACCTGATTTCTTCTATCCGACGACGACGTCATCATCCTTATCGGTTCATCCTAGACCCATCTCACCGTCGGTGCCTTACAGTCAAAGAAGTGGAATCACCTCTCTTGGCTTCACATCTGAATCACTAATCCCGATCGGCGGGACCACACAAGCCTCGACCCTCGGCGCATCATTCTATGGTGATTCAAGTTCTCATGACCAGAGCGAGGAATCGCGCGGGTTACCAGAGTCCACATTACACGATTCGTCTTCCCAGAACACATGCGCTGTCTCTTCAACTGCATATTCGAGTGATGTTACTCCTATGCACCTTACGGACAACGAATCTGTATCTAGTCCGCGTTCTCCAGACCGACTTCCTTCCGCTGATTTGATGGACCGAATGATTCATAGCCCGACGACGGGAATGATCAAATGTGGATTCATTGAATCTCAGGCTGCAGCTTTTCAATCTATCTCTAAAGACCATCAACATGAAGATCTTGAATCTGAGCCTCATCTGATGGAGCATGATGATTCGATCAAGGTGGTTTCTTTAGCGGATGCTAGTATCATGAGTCCCTCGATCGTAGATTATCATGAGAGACCAGAAGCTTCTTTGACGGCAGATGAGGCCTCCCATCGGTCCTCAAGTCCGGTCTCAGAGACCACACCGAAGCCGGCTTGTCCGTCTCTCTTCGGTACTATCGATAATTGTGAAACACCTGAGCGTAGCACGGATCAGATGCAGGCTGATGAATTAGCAGACTTGAATAGTGTTCCTGAACAACCTCAATCTCCAGCACATCATTCTGATTTCACGTCTGAATATTGTACACGAAGCTCATTGGTCTTGGCAGATGACGAAATCAAACAAATCCCTTTGAAAGAAATCTCCGATATTACACCATCGATTGCTGAATTTCACAAGACTCACGAAGGTTCAGAAGAAAGTGAAGCTATGGAGGTGAAGGAGGAAAACGATGAACCACAAGATTTAGATTTCGAACCTTGCTCGCCAGATAGATTACCATCAGCGGATCTGATGGGGCGCTTAAGGCTTTCACCTACTTCCGAGTCTTTTCCTGAGAAGCAGTTCTTGGAATATGCTCCATCAGTAGAAGAAGGGAGCAGGCAAGGTCAGGCGCTGCTTGAGGCTGATAACCAATGTATGGTCACCAAATTATCAGAAGCGAGTATCATTTCACCTTCGATCGCTCAATTTCATCATATCCCCGAGTCGGCCTCAGAGGGAAGCGTCAAGTCTTCACCGGTTGACGTATCAAGCAAAAAAGCACTCGATGCATCTGATCAGACTGTAGGCGAAGATTCGAAACTTCCATCAGAGTCAACAGAATCAACGTCAGTTGCCAAAGAGGAAGAAGAAACAAGAACGAATGGCGATGTACCACCGCTCCTTTTACAACCTACAAGTGTGCCACACTCCGCTGGCCCATCTTCAGCGGGTAGTACGTCACCCATCTATGCAATTTCTACTGATCAAGTAGGACCATTAGTATCAGCTAAACGACAACCTATCACAGATGAAAATCATCGTCTTTCGCTTACTGCTTCACATCGAATGTCATGGTTAAGGACTTCACCTACGCCACCTTTAGGTGCAACTCTGAGTAATAGTCCAGAGGTTTCACCGATGTTGAGGACTATTGGTGCAAGTGGTGAGTCGAATATTGAAAACCTTTTCTTACCGTATGTACTTTTATTAAATGAATTGTTTCACAGCACTTCACGACCAAATTCCAAATCCAGAGGTAGGTTGTTGTTATTCCTCTCAAGGTTCTTCATATCCACAGGCTGATATTTCTTTATCCTCAATCAGACGCAATCAGATGATGATAATGACTCGCACTCAGGGACTGGTAATCTTGTTGATTTCGATTTAGATCGGTTACGAGCTCTCACTGGACACTCTTTATCTACGCCCATGGGAACCAGTGAGAATGGAGACAGTGTCAAGGATTGGACACAGGAACTCATACCACTCGTAGACTCGGGAATCAGACCACACGAAGTAGAACCATCTCTCGACCCTACTGAACCGATTCAAGGTGCATCGGGTGGTGATTTGAATGATGAAGAAGATATTTTAGCACACAGAGATGCTAGTGAGGCCCTCTTGACACAGATACCCGTTGAACAGGTTAGCCTTTGACAGATTTTGTGTTTGAAATGAAGCTCCATGAAGCTTTAAACTGATTCTTTCTCTGGTGAATTCTCAGATTGGCTTGACTGCAATGCCACCACCACCACCACCGATTTTATTCCCATTTGCTGATGAAGAAGAGATTAGCGAGGCAGTTGCTCAATTTGTGAGTCTTTTGCGAATTCAGGTTTGAAGCACTTATGAATAGTATAAACTAAACGAAAACGTGTGTTAAAAAGGTCTTTGAAGCACAAGAGGCTGCTTTTCAACGACAAAGTCGGTTTAGGATTGCCCTTAGTGGCGGATCGTTATCACAAATCGTTGGAGCTGGAATTGTTACTGATGATCGCATGCAATGGGAGCATTGGTAAGTCATAAGTCAATTCTAGAAGGAAATGAGTCATAAGTCAATTCTCGAAGGAAATGCTTTGAATGTTGAACATCTTTGAAATTTGTGGTGTTTAGGGAGGTATTCTTTGTGGATGAAGCCCTTGTATCGATTCATTCACCCGAGTCAACGTTCTGTCAATTTCATGAAGCTATATTGAAACATGTACCGATTCCGATCGAACAAGTACATACTATCAATCGATTATCAGAAGCTCAAATTGAAGAAGCGATTAAAACGATTGATGGATCTGATCGAATGACCGATGAACTTGCTGATATATATGAACAAGATTTATTGAAAGTGTTTCCAGAAGCAGATATGGAAGCAGAAGATGAAAGTCAATTGATCAAACCCAAGTTTGATTTAGTTTTACTAGCATTAGGACAAGATGGACATATCGGAAGTCTTTTACCAAACCATCCATTATTAGGTGAATCGAATTGGTATGTAGCATGGTTAGGAGATTCACCCATTCAACCTAGTCATCGAATCACTTTTACTTTACCTTTATTAAATTCATCACATCAGATTGGATTGATTGGGATTGGAGAAGATCGATCGATCGTTCTGGCTGATGCATTGAATCGGAGTATTGAATCGGATGTACCTATGGAAGAAGATCGAATTAATCCGGCTGCTTTGTTGAAAACTGATAAACGTCCAATCGTTTGGTTTGTGGACGCTGCTGCTTGTCAACTGAGTCAGTATCCTCAATCTAGGTTTTGGGATGAAGAAGAAGAAGAAGCGGAAGTTCCTTGTTAAGTAGTAGTACATCATAGGAATAGTATACATGAAGAAAAGTGATTTTTTTTCTCTTTCTCTTTCTTACTTTCTTACTTTGGTGACTGATTGGTAGTTAAATAATGAATGGGTTTTTAATGATTTTTAATTTTTTGTAAGAAAAGAAATGTGTAATGAATTGAATTTTTTAATGATTTTAATTTTGAAAAATGTAGAATTATGCATCTGTTTCTCTCTGCTTTTTTTTTTGGTTTTCTTTTTTTCGAATTTTAGATTTCAAAGTTTCTTGTGGGTTTTCCTTGTTCTTTTTTCTTTCTGACTTAATTGGTTTCTCTTGCAACGTCTTTTTTCTCTCTTTTTTCTGCTTTTTATTGGTTATCTTTTGTGGACTTTGTAAGGTTAGAGTTGTATGAATGAAACGTAAGAAAGGTTCGAAAGATTTAGTATGGTTTTTTTGGTTGAGGTACCGTTTGTGTGAGTTCTGGGTTTAATTTATGCGATTGGTTGAGGTTGGGTCTTGACACTGTGAGGACATTTATTGATGGCTTCAAGTTCTATTCGATAAGAATTGGAAGAGGAAATCATCCTTGGAAGGTTTTGATGAAATTATTAGTTGATCTGCAAGTCGGTCTTTTGCCAAGACAGAAATGATTAAGGAATTAAATTCGGATTCTGTCGTCCAAGTATGACAAGGTATGTATATGAACTTTTCACTTTGCGATGTTCAAATGTTTTCGTTGTGTATGATTAAGTGTTTTCGTTGTGTATGTTCTCTGTTGTCGTCCTTGAGATTTATCGTCGGATCAATGCGAAAAATAAAACCTCTTGTACGCCACTCACATGTTGTTAGTATGAGTTGATCGCCAAAAGTAAGACCATGAAGGAAGCGTGACCAAGCGCTATACGTCAAGAGGAAGCGCAACATAGGTGCGCAAAAGACAGAAGTTGTGGCGAGCGTCATTATGGATGATGGTCAAGATCCTGCTTTCTAACAATTCTTTTGGAGAGAAGGAAATCTTGGGGTCGCGCCCGCGTTACTGAAACGTAGCTTCCGCCCGGCGCCGTATATGGAGAGTTATAATTGATCAGTCCAAACTGATAACTGCATGCCAAATTATTGATTGAAGAAGGATATTGGGCTGATATTTTTTTGATGACCATGGCAAACCACTGGGGTAACCTCGTCGGCTCGTGTTCCGTTCACAACATCTTCAACAAAACAAAAGGTTTTATTTAGGATCCTTATTCTTTACCAAAGGCGTCAACTATGAGTGCTTGCAGAACTCTTCACAATCGTAAGTGACTTTCAAAGTCTTTCAGCTTAGAACGTATCGCTAACGAGAACTTACTTTCGAAATCATAGCAAAGCGTTCCTTTAACTCATGAAATCCATCCCAATACTTTTCAACTCGTGGCAGCGCCTCATCCCATCTCGCGCGCTTGATGCGATCGAGTTCAATCATCTTCGTCTTCTCTTGGTCAACATTGGCGTACCATAGCGTCTCAGGGTCACCCCAAGTTGTGAAGATTCCAACAGCAAATGACTTAGCCCGTGATACGCCAGAGACCAAGCACAATTTACTCGGTTTGACTGTCAATGAAAATTCTACACTTCGGGCACCCATGAATCAAGAACCAGTTGTCGTGCTACCGCCGACGTTTACTCCACCAGCGGGTATGGCATCTAGCTCTGGGAAAACAAGCATCGCGTCCTCTTATCTGCCTCCGAGTGCAGGTTCAGATTCTTCGACATTGGCTAAGAATTCAGGAGTCCCCGGAGCTCATGTATTTGTAGCCGGCACGACACAACCTTCACCTTCAGATTCTCCGGGGACCACACCAATACCATCGCCACCAACCACTGAGGCAACCTCTTCAGAAAATCAAACAATGGTTCCCTCTGACACTGGTGAAAAAGCGCCTATCACTTCCACCGAAATGAAAATCTCTGCAGCGCCAGAGAAAGATTCTCAAAGTCCATCCAACTCATCATCAGATATCAAGGTACCCCAGGTTGTGAAGATTCCAATGGCAGAAGACCTTGGCCGAGATACGCCGGAAACTAAACACAATTTACTCGGTCTGACCGTCAACGAAAACTCTACTCTTCGTGCTCCTACAAGTCAAAACCCAGTCGTCGTGCTACCACCGACGGCCACTCCATCAACGGCAATGCCCTCTAGTTCCGGAAACACGAGCATCGCGTACTCCTCCTTACCTCCAGTGGCATCCACTCCAGCGTCGAATTTCTCTACATCAAATAACAATTTAGGAGCGTCTGGAGCTCAGTCACTTTCTTCCGGAGACACAGAGCCTCCACCGTCAGAGACTCCCGGAACCGTGTCATCAGCATCTTCGCCGCCCGCTGCACCAAATCCTTCAGAAAATAGAACTATAAGCTCTTCGGATACAAACTCATCCACATCAGATGATAATTCAGAACCATCTGGATCTCATGTATTTCTAGTTGGGGAGACACAATCTTCACCTTCAGATTCTTCCGGAACAATGCCACCATCATCGCCGCCGCCCGCTGAGCCAATTTCTTCAGAAAATCAAACTATGTCTGCTTCTGATACCAGCACAAATATGTCAATCACTGCTGCGGAAGTGGAACCTTCTCCAGCGCCAGAAACTTCACCCAAGCCATCATCGGAGATCAAGTTACCCCAGGTTGTAAAGATTCCAACGGCAGAAGACCTTAGTCGCGATACGCCGGAAACCAAACACAATTTACTCGGTCTGACCGTCAACGAAAACTCTACTCTTCGTGCTCCTACAAATCAAAATCCAGTCGTCGTGCTACCACCAACGGCAATGCCCTCTAGTTCTGGAAACACAAGCATCGCGTCCCCCTCATTACCTCCAATAGCATCGACTTCGGGGTCGAATTCATCTACATCAGTGTACAACGGCAATCAAACAGGGTCCTCCTCAATCACCAATCCAGGACTATCCAGAGGTCATGTATTTCTAGCTGGGGAGACGTCACCTTCACCTTCAAATTCTTCCACCACATCATCAACATCCTCGCCACCTACTGCACCAATTTCTTCAGAAAGTCGAACAATCAGTTCTACTGATACTAATGGAAATGCTTCTATCCATCCCACCGAAGTGGAAACTTCTCCAGCATCAGAGAATGCGACGCAACCTATACCTTCAGATCCTCCCGCCGGATCATCGTCATCCTTACCTCCCACTGCATCAAATTCTTCAGAAAATCAAACAAGTGGTTCTTCTGATACCGGTGCAACTGATTCTATTAATCCCACCGAAATGAAAAACTCTTCAGTGCCACAGCAAACGCCGCAACCTCCACCTTCAGATTCTCCCACCGTACCATCATCATCCTCGCCGCCCACTGAACCAATTGCTCCAGAGAATCAAACAACAAGTTCTTTGGATACTGGTGAAAACGCGTCTAACCCTCTCCCCGACTTGGAAAATGCTTCAGCGCCGGAGCAAGCGACGCAAGCTGCACCTTCAAATTCTCCTGCCGTACCATCATCATCCTCGCCATCCACTGAACCAAATCCTACAGAACAATTAAGTGCTGGTGATACCGGTGATACTAGTGAGGATGCATCCATCAATTCTAACCAACTGAAAACTTCTCCTGAGCCAGAGCAAACTTCTCAAAGTGCAGTCAACTCAACATCCACTAACAGATTGCCCCAGGTTGTCAAGATCCCGACAGCAGAAGGTATCAGTCGAGATACTCCGGAGACCAAGCACGATTTACTTGGTCTTACAGTCAACGAAAATTCTACACTCCGAGCGCCCAAAAATCAGGGTACAGTTTTAGTTCTACCACAGACGGCCACTCCACCCATGTCAATTATTTCTAATTCTGGGAAAACAGGTACTGTGTCATCGACGGCCTCCTTAGCTTCATCAGATTCTTCCTCATCAGTGAGAAATGGCAACCAACGAGGACCCCCTATCAACTTAGGATCGTCTGAAGCTCCTGTAGTTGCAGCCACGGAGACGCAACTTTCATCTTCATCTTCTCCCGATGTCGTGCCGTCATCATCCTTGCCGCGCACTGCTTCAATCTCTTCAGAAAGTCAAACAATCAGTTCTTCTGGTAATGATGGAAATCCGTCTAAGACTTTAACCGATGCGTTAACCCCTTCAGCGTCAGGTCCAAATTCACAAAGGACAACTAACCCACCATCTGATAGTAGTAGTGCTTCTTCTGACCTTGGCCGACTCATACCGCCCCTAGTTTTCAATCTCACTCAGGCGACCGGAGCCACGAAACCTGTGTTCAACATCACTATCATTGCGCCAAATCAGACACACAACGGCAGCACTTCTCCAGTCGTAGGCATCAGCAATGTCAGATCATCACCATCTGGTGAAGGAAGTGGTACAAGCCTTCCTCAACCTTCAATGACCCATCTCAGAGGCAACCCGTCAAACTTTCCTACAAAAAATGGCGGGCAAAGAACTTCAGCCGATAGTGAAGGCTCGGTTTCCTCCCAACAAAGCGCTCCATCCACATTACCTGCATCAGCTGAGGTACCTCCTATTACTACTGGAATTCAACAAGCGTCATCATCGAGTGATAATACTCCTGTGCCTTCTAATCCTACTGATGCCTCACCTGGTGCTATTCAGAATTCAAAATCTCCTAATGATGGCCAAGTTTCAGGAGGCACACAAGCTTCCTCGACTGTATCACCTTCAACAAAGAGTGAAGTCCAATCCACGTCTCCCATTGACGCTAGACCTCCCATTAACATGTCTGTACCGGTTCCACAAACATCAGCACCCAGCGGAACTATTATTTCTAATCCAGCACCACCCAACATTGTGAACCTCCCCGCCACGCAGAGCGCCCCAGCTATGAACCCTGCATCAATGCCTCAGCTTAACCCTTCGTCCACTTCGTTTCTTGAAAACACTCCCTCGGGTGGAATATCGAGTATCCGTCCAGGAAGAATGGGATTAGCAAGAGATCCATCTACGGATAGTAATGTTCTTAGTCCAACAGGGGGGTCCAGTGGCCTCGTAGGTGTCGCTTCAGGAGATCAAGCTAACACCCAAGTATATCCACCTGGGATATCTTACTTGGCAAGTACCTATACAAAGACTACAACTCAATCGATGCCAACCAACAATATACCAATAAATCCAATAGAGCTGATCAAGCCATTGAAAAGGTCAGCGAACAAAGCCACATTGATTTTCTTACTCTTTCAACGATTTTATTTGAAGTAAAAAACTGACTTCGATTTACTCAAATTCTGCTTTTAACTTATTATCTCTTGTTTTGTCCGGAAAAGAAAACATGGACGAAGAGGAATGAGAAATCAAAAGAGGAGACTTGGGCGAACGTGAAAATTGAATAAACCAAGAAAATACAATCCAAACACTAACAGTAGTATGTATCACAATCTCGAAATTGATCATCTTGGATCGTAAAAAAAGAGTGGGCGTTGGATGTTAGTTAGGTACACATGAAGTTATTTCGAGAATAATTATCAAAATAAAATCCAACAACAATTAAATAGTTGTACAGCTATATGAGCGCTTTAGATTTCTTTATTTATTTAAATGTATATCATTATTTTTTTCTTGTATGCTTTTTATTTTTATTTTTAAGAAGTTGAACTTGTTTTAATTGAATTTGAAGTTGTAAACAGGTTTATGAAAATTCCTCAAGTAGGAAATGTAATTTGTAGCGTATCTGTGTCTTAATAATTTATTGATAGGATTGTGTACTAAATGATCCTACTGGGAAAATGATCTGATTAAAGAGTGGAATGTTTTTACTTTAAAAATCATGTTGTTTAGATCTTTAGAGAAACAGCGCTGAATATGGTTTGCTTAACCCAATCATAGTGGGATTAAAAACGTGGTTTGATGGGCGGTATGAAGACTAACATATAAGTGGAAGTGTTTTCCATAAGATTACGTAAGGGTGATGAAAAAATATTTACCCTCTTGAATAAAAATGAGCTGAGACTCAGAGTTCAGCACAAGATGAACTATTTTCGATCTTGCAACCCGCCCGCTCAAATTATATCGGGCTACTCGAAGATGGTCACCGGGTCGGTTCTATCCCGAACTACAATTCAACTGTTTTAATTTTCTTTTTCGTATTTTCCTGATCAGCCTTGATCGAAGACCACCCAACAATGTCATTTGCGTCCACCTCGAACATATGGACAAGCCTGGCTACCACGCCTCTCTGGACTCGCTCGGCCCAGAGGCGGACAATCAGCTCTACTTGTCTTCGCCTATCACACATTGGTTCTAAGCCGGTTCCTATCCCGGCCACAATTTCACTCAGCATGTGTAATCCTCGTCGTCCACGAACATCAAGGAGTTCTGTTGCCGTTGGACAGCCTCAACTAACGGTTACTGGTCCACTTGGAAAACTGAGCATCGATGTAGCATCATTTGTTCGATTATCTTTTGAGCCGACCGAAGGTGGACAAACTCACGTGATTGGGGCCGATCTTCCCAAGACACCACTTGTTAGCCCGAATGCAGATCACTCTGAACTTCCTCAAGTACCCACTGACACAGTCAAAGGACCTGGCACGATCAATGTTGGAGTTGAAGATGAAAGGGCAAAGAAGCAAAGAGGTACATGGGGTCTTTCTCGAGCTTTATTGGCAAATGCAGTGAATGGGGTTCAAACTGGATTTAGTTCGGAACTTAAGTTGGTAGGAGTAGGATATCGAGCTTCATTGGAAAAAGATAATACTTGTTTAAATTTAAGGGTTGGATATTCTCACCCTGTACTTATCGATTTACCAAAGACAGATACATTTTTGGGATGTGAATTACCTAGTCCAACGGAAATTATTATTAAAGGAATCGATAAACAAGAACTTGGACTGTTGGGAGCTTCTATTCGAAAATGGAGACCACCAGAACCTTATAGTAAGATTCATACCCTTTCTGTTTAGTACAAGGATAAATCTCCTGCATATGTTTCGGTGAGACATTGATGAAATATCTTTCTTTTTGGTCATTTTTTTCAGACGGTAAAGGTATATATCTGAATGGAGAGATCATCAAGCGGAAAGAGGCCAAGAAGAAGTAATCAGGCTGTACATCTTACTACCACTATTCATCGTTCAACAATTTTAAGGATACCCTTTGTCCAATTGAAAATCGACACCATGTCAAGATAGAATATCCAACCGAATTGAATCATGAGGGCGGAGTGATGGGAGTTGCGAAGGGGCATGTAAGAATTGAATGAGAATTGGCTTCATCGTCGGTCAATACATTTTTGATGGATATCCACTTTTTGAACAATCACGTGGGCTTAGTAATGTTCTCTTGTTGAACATAATAGGCAACTTTGCCGGATTACCTAGGATTCAAATCACTACATATTTACTTGATGATGTCATAGCAGATGGTCCGAATGGAAGAGATCTGCTGATCATCAGATTGTCTTCTTTGAGTTTCGCTGAGCCTCTTGAACTTGCGTCTGTTGGCATAACGTGACCATTGATGTGTGATGTTGATGTGCGGAAAAGCTATTCCTCGGAACACTTGAGAACTGATTCACAATCCAACCACCTTATGGCCGACTGAGCAAGAACCCTCTGAGCCTGTAACAAAAGATATTTCAAATATTTGGTAAGAGTTAATTAGACCACATGTTAGATGGAAGACTTGTTGATAGTCTTGTGCGACATAGACAGGGAGCAAGACTATGAGATGAGTGTCTATTGGTTGTTTGATATAAAGTATGTTCTACTTGGATACTGAGTGTGTGAAGTTGAGATGAGTTAAAATGTTAGTTTGAGTTTTAGTCTGATCAGTTTGACCAATTGTTGACTCTACCATCACTCACCCTTTCTCCGGATCACTACCATTCACATTTAACATAGCTTACCAATCACATCCTATCGACTTTCGACTTTCGAAGCTGATCGAAGGAGAGCTACTTACTACCATCAACTTACTGCGCGTCATCACTCGAGATACATCCCCAAGATGATACCACATTCAAGTGAGCTTTTACACCCACCCGATCAATGCCATTTGGTCAATTATACAAACTTACATTGACAATGCTTTCATTCTTTCCTAGCCAATTTGACGTTTCCCAATGGGCAACCGGAAGAACCAAGTTTGGATGATGAAAGGACCACAGTATGGTAGGTATATCATTCAACGAGATTAACTCTTGCTAACAGGATGCTTTCTTGATCGCCGTCAGGTTTGATATCGACAACGTATGTTCTTACACACCTCGGTCAGGTCTGTATTGTCAATCAGATGGATACGAGCTCATTCCTACCTCAGACCCTATACTCTAATAGATGCGGAATCAACGAAGCCATGACCCAAAAGATTCAGGAATACTTTTCTCAGCTTGGCTTGGCTACGGACGAAGCCAATAACCTGCATAAAAAGTCAGCCTCGGCGTCTAATTTCTTTCCTTGCGTACATTACATGTGATATAACCTTCACAATCATCCAAGTCATGACTAACTCATTTTCTGGTTAATCCTGTGGTTCAGATATTATACGGTATGCAGATTTCAACGATTTGCCTGCTGTGAACTTTCAAGCACGTTTATTGACGAGATCATTCGATGGTTACATATATATCAAGGAATATGGTTTAGCAATTCGTGGCCTTATTCGTCATCACAAAATTGATCCAATCGATTACGATCAACGTTGTGACTCAGCATTACCGCTCGAAGACCTCCTTGAACCCAATCCCACCTTGCGGCGTTTATTACTTGATATCGATCGCTCAAAAGCCAGGGTCCGTCTTACTACACAAGATCATGATATCTGGGTAATAATACTGATGATCTTGATTTCAGGTCTGGTGTATCACCAATGCATTCAAGTTACATGCGCTTCGTGTTCTCAGGATTCTAGGTGTTTCAGATCTCATAGAAGGTGTCGTTTCGTGTGACTATACGAGTCCCAATTTCCATTGCAAGCCCGAGCAAGGTGAGTGATTGAGCTTGATGTCATTATTGAATCGGTGGTATCGTGTTCTTAATGGTGTTGAAAGATTTGCATCTGAACCATGTTGATACTCTGATATTCTCACTTTTACATGTATACTTTTCAATCTACCCCTCTACTTTAACTTCTTCAAAACTACGAACAGAATTCTATGAAGAAGCAATATCAAGATCCTACAACTTTTCACATCCAGGATCAATACCCATCAAATCCATCAATAAATCAAAACACGTCTTTGTAGATGATTCATTGATCAATATTATTGGAGCTGTTCAATTTGGATTTGGATCGACTGTTTTATTTGATGAAGATGGATTAAGAAAACCAAAAGAAGATCAAGGGTTTGAAAGAATTGAATCTTTAGAAGAACTTAGGAATCTTAAACATTGGAAAACTTGTTTTAAAACTTTTGATAAAGAACTTCAAGAATGTTAGATTTAGTTATTGTTTTTTTTTTGATTTCATTGAACGCTTGATCATCAAAATCAAGATTGAAATTTCATTAGAATCATGTTTTTTTTGTAGGGATTTTGGAAAAGGTTATTTAGATTTTGTTTCTTTGATCATTGTACAAGTTTTGTCATTGGTATAACTAGATGGTAATACATGTTCTGTGAAAGGAGCGAATGTATTGTAAAGGTAGAAATATTGTTCAAGTGTTTAAAATTGTCTTTGAAGGTATAATGGGTTGCTATGCTCTTGTACTATGAACATCTGTTTGTTGTGAGCCAAGTACCTGCAATTCAAGACCTTGAAATCACTTCTAAGCTGCCCTTCAATATACACCTCACTTTGGTTGGAAAGGACATGATATAGTGCATGACTTTGAGCTTGCCAGTATACTATTATGTATGGGCCTCTGCACTTTCTTGCATCACATCAGATTCAAAACAGATGGAACTTGGGATACAAAAAACATGGCATCAGAATTTACACTTGAGGAAATACAATCCAAAACATGGGATACTTGACCAAAGTCATGGATCACAGATGGAACCCGTCATCTGGTGCAAATTGCTTTTTCCATTGGACACAACTTTATGAGAAGCTCCTCTTTTTCTCCCTAGATTTTACACAAAAGTTCTTCTGGGTGTATGAATGTCACCATGGATTTTCTTTGGAAGACCCATATTCCTTTGACAGATTTACCTATAAATTGCATGACGTCTGAAGTTGGTTACCCTCTAGATTGATCTGCTAGTTTTCTGTTGACTTTTACAAACTTAACTAAGTCTCTCTCTGACCTGTACTGGCCAGCTCAATTGATATTTTCAAGTAATGATTGTATACCACTGAGATTGGCTAGCAGATGTATCAGACTATCTTTTGAGATGTGGGCCATAAGTACCCAGATAACCCTGAATGAGCATGGCATGTTATCCTATCTATATTTGACAAAGCCAACCATATTGATGGCAATATGCCTTTGTAGAGTGGTCATGCATACAAGGTTCATGACTTGGAGGTTTGATGTCAGACATGCAGAAATTCCATTTTGGCTGATGGATGTGGCATGTTTTGGACAGATTGGAGATAAGTTTGCCCCATTTACTTGTTGGTTACTATGGCAAATAATGTTGGATGTTATGTGGTAATTGTTTGTAATGCCCCTATTGGATATGTTGTCGTGATCTGTATGTGATCTGTTGCTGTGTTCAGGTTGTGGGTGTGCTAATATTTTTGGAGGTGCGCTGAGGTGCATTTTTTTTTGTTTCTTCTTGCACCATGGCGCCAGGTGCGCCAGGCACATTCTTGTTCAACAAAAATTGTTGAGAGCCAAGATGTTGTTTTTTGTCAATTTTTTTCTGATTTTCAAGTTGCTGGAGCCATCTACCATAACACTTTTGCCATGTAAAGGTGAGCAAGAGATGTCTTTGGAGTTCCCAGTCAGCATACAAGTCCTACTGCTGATGTCAACAACTCCAATATTGGTGACAGCACACAGGATTCCCTAGATTTGGTGCAATTTTTGAAAAGGCATGCCAACTCACATGGTGGGCACAGATTTTGAATTTGGGGAAGGCCTGGGCGTGACTTTTTGGCTAAGCAAAAAAAAACTTGCAAACAGTCAAAAAAACTTGCAAAGACATCAAAAGTGCAAGGATTGTATTTCACAATGCTGGTAGAAGTAATCTAAGGAGGATTTACTTGAAAATTTATCCAGATCTTTAAAAAGCTCATCCTCATCCCAATCCTCATTCTCAGACTCTTCATGTAAAATAATAGCATTGGGTGTTTGGGCTTCAACTTGAGTATTGAATAGTTTTACATCAAAAAGTGTTTCTATATACCCATCTTCTGTCTCATTCCCTTGTTTGTATTCATGCTCTGCTTCATTTTCACAATAAATGTCATTTTAAACTCTTGAACATGGTTGAGATCTTCAAATTGAGTATTTTGGTCTTGTGTATCATTTGGCAGCAGCAGGTTGATTAGGAACTGTGGTTGCTTTTGAGATGTGATTTGGTTGCTTGGATTCAAGGTCCATTCCAATCTGATCATCTTCAAAGTTGAGACATTCATTCAAGGACACAACTTGGTCTTCCAGGAACCCATGCGCGAAAATAGACTCTCAACACCAGCAGCATGAGGTACAATCTCTAGAAGCTTGGTGGCAACTGACTTGTGCTCTTGAGTCTGTGGAAGTTTGGAAACTGATGGTAAAACTTTCCCTGTTGCACCCATTTTACACAACAACTGGGAGGAACAGACCTAAACCTAACTTGGGCATGCCTACCCCAAATTTGGGCTCAAAAGGCCTGCCTTTGGCGCCGCACCCACCAAGTGAGTGCCAACCCCCAATTTCCCAAATTCTCTGACGCCTAGGCGCGCTTGCCATTGGGCGCACCTAAGGCGGGTTTTTTGTGCTGTGTCCACAACCTGATGCTGTGCGTGAGTTTTTGGATACTCTTTATTCTTGTGTGAGTGTTAGCTCTCAGCTGTATTGTTTGCTTTGTTATTTTATTATAAAACACCACCTATGAGTTCAAAGGGTTTGATTCAATATCTATTTCAAACCCTTTTCACTTCATCATCACTTACAAACACCTCATCTTACTTATGGCATGATTGTTTGATTATTGTGAATGAGCTCATAGGTGAGTTTAGTAGTTCTTAGTGTTTTTCTTTCTTAATATCTGCGCAGATTTATTTTGCCACTATGTTAGTAAAATAAAATTATCTATTTCAAACCCTTTTCACTTCATCATCACTTTCAAACACCTCATCTTACTTATGACATGATTGTTTAATTGTGAATGAACTCATTATACTCAATTAGTACAACATATGACTTCCACCCCCTGTGACACCAATACCCACACCAATACCCACACCAATACCCACACCAATACCCATCATGGGACTGACAGACTGATTGAAGCTCTCACCATGATCACTGGCTTCTAAGAAATTCATGTTTGACACAATGGCTGTCATCACACAAAGTTGGATTATCACCACTCTTTTAAAGTGTGATCAAGCTTCAATAGAGGTTTATGTAGAAAGTTTTGAGATACAGCTGGTCTTTACTTGTACAGTGCATATCAATTTATATCATTTTAACAAGAATTTTCTTATTTTTCATCATGTTGTTTGTACACAAATTCATGCAACCAGCCCAAGAGGATTTTCACCCAATCCCCCTCAAGTGCCATTGTGGGCCACATTTTTGGATGTGATGAGTTTTAGGAGCCACATTTTTCAAAGAGGAGTTTGAAAACCTGTTGATATGTTCAGGTAAATTATAAAATATATTTTACTTACTAAGACACAACAGGCCCAATCCAAGTGTGATTAATTGTATGAATGTCATATTTCTTTTGACTTTGAACACACTACAAGTATCTTCTTTGATGGTTACACAGATATATGTAAATATCTTATACAATATTTGGGCTGGTACTTGAAGGAGGGGTTTATAAAGATGATAGCAAACAAAGAGGATAAAAGGATATCAAAAGATAACTCATCAAGTCTTTCCTACTCTTCAATAGCATCCTTTTACTGAGATTCTTTTGCACAATGATGATCATTCTTCAAGAGAGATCAAAGGAACAGAAATTATAGCTCTCTTTTGTCTCCAGAAGTTTTCTGGCCAACTACCTTTGTGGCATCAGTTTGTCTTCTTGGAGATTGCTGTGCTGCTAAAGTATTTCCAGGACAGGGCAGAGCACAGAGACCTCTTGGGGTTTGAAGCCAAAGATATGAACCCCAAGAGACTGCCTCAGAGCATAGAACAAGGGCAAAGATTGTTTTGGACAGATCTCTTGAGTAGCCTTATTCTTGGTGCTTTGATTCAAGGACTCCTCCTGTATATATCTTCATGTACACATCAATGCAGATTCTGATGGTGCACAATAAATCATGCACTACAGCTTGAGGTCACAGAAGGGATTATGATCTTTTCAACCCTGGTTGTTGTATATGTACTCCCGATATCCTCAATCTGAAAAAGCTAGTGATATCGGAGATTGCCTTTCTTCCGGCTTATCTCATTCACATTTGATATGGTGACCTCAAAACCGTCCTCACTGAGGGTAATAAGCTCTAGAAAGTGAGATATCCGAATTCGCACAAGATTGGTTTCAAAAAGAATCATAGTTTTCCTATTCTACGATCAATTGGTGGAGGTTCAGAGAACCAAGTAAAGTAAGCGAATCCAGAAAATGCCCAAATGAAGATCGAAATTGAAACATATCGTTGAGATCGTTTATCAAGACCTAAACCAAAAGTAATCAGGACCGGATAAGGTTGTATGAGAGTTGATGGGTGATTATGATGAGATTAGAGAATCAAAATGAACATTAACGCAACTTAGGTAGGTTTGTAATAATGATGGTTTGGGTGTTGATGGAGACGAGGAGGTTTGATCGGAGATTGAAGGATCATCAGATGGACTGATAGGCATCTGTTTTTGATTTTGCTCGTGTTGAGTGATAGGAGGGATTGAATGAATTTGAATTGGAGTTACGCTTTTACTTCGTAACCGCGAGAATTGATTTGGATGTTGTCCTTTGAGTCCAGCCTTCCATGCATCACGAATTGAACTAGGAAGCGGAGTAGGTTGTTGAGAATGAGATGAATGTACTGGTGATTCAGTGAATGTAGTGTTTGAGTTTTTGATTTCTGATTTTGGTTCTTTGTGGTGAGTGGAATGTGATATGGTTCTTTGAAGGATACTTGTGAAGAATCTTGAATGGCATTGATGTGATGTTTTGATTTGTTTAAAAGTATGAATGATAAGAGTCATGATGATGGATGATGAACGATGAATGGATGAATGGTCCAAAGTTGAAGTTGGTGTCAAATTCAACCAGTCTTTCTTTAAGGACAAAACCTAACCTTCAATCGACTTTTAAGTCTTCAAGTTCAATCAGCTTGAGGGAAGTCTTCGACAAACACCACTTCTTCGATTTTCTCATTCGATCTCATCATCGTACATATCAACTTCTCGAGATTAAGAAAGCGAATGAAGTTCAAGTTCACTTTCGAACAACATAGTCAATCAAATCCAAACAAGCAACGTGGAAAGGAAAGAGAGTCAAGAACTTAAAATCCTGAGACTTAGCATACATACAGTCAATCTCTCATTACCATCGAAATCACCTAGACTGAACGCGATATCAGTCAACACCGCACGTGTTCTTCCTCAAATTCAACTCTCTGTCACCCTGATTCGATCGGTCCTCAATATTCACCTTGATCGTGGTTCACGCGAACAGAAAGCGGCGCCAGACGTAGCTCATCGATCAGCCGTCCAAAGGCCTACGCGTCCTGGCAAGGAGTGCTAGGGGAGCGCTACATCATTCTTCAATATGGTTAATCGGCAAGCTTCTGAAGACTCGCATGCTGGGCCGCCCAATCCTGGTCACCAACGTAGGCCGAATACTGGTTCAGGCGCGAATGCAAGTAGCATTGGAACCCCCACCTCGGTTTACGGACCCACTGAACTCGAGGCATTGGCCCTCAAGCTCAAAGACCCCACGGGTGGTATGTCGTCTCAACTGTCCTTCGAAGAGCCTCCCGGTGATAAGTTTTGTTGGATTTCCGTTCTAGATATGAAGACCAAGATTCATTTGGCGATCGAGCTACGGGAGACGATCGACCTTCATCAGAGAGAGATGGAATTCAGCAAACATCTCGAGGTCATCATCACTGCTGCAGTCGGGATCCTATTACACACTAAACCCGCATTTGTGAACACTACTTGCGATTATGTGCGTCCAAGTCGATTATCCTTCATATCATGTGAATCATCGAGATTGAGTTTTTCTTTGCCATGAATAGAAATTTCGTTATCTTCTCCTTGATATACTAGCTCGTATGCCGATGCATGAACATATGAAGCCTCACGCGTTATCCGTAATGAACTTGTTGATTCATCTCATCCGATCAGATAATGCCGAATCTGTCAACATCTGCTTCAAACTTGGTGTTGATTTATATCGATCTTTCAAAACCATTCTCGAGCCAACTGTGACGCCTTTTTTCAGCACGATCATCGAAATGTACGACATGGTGCCACAAACCTGTGAGGAGATATTCGGTGATGTCAAAGTGGATCCAACGCAGTCGGATGGATGTACATCATCCCCATCTGATTCGGGACCAGCTGCGACCGCTGAAGTTTCTACTCCCAAAAGCATGATCGAAGGTACAAAGACAAATCCGATGAGGAGGGCAGTCTCCGGGACGCCAAATGCTCCTGGAGGCACGAACCCTGAATCAAGCTCAACGGATGTGATCCCCGGAATGAAATCTTTCAAAGCATTACAGGAATGTCCAGTTGCGGTCGTCTTCCTTTTGCAAACCTACAAGGTTATGGTTCAGAATATTCTGGCAAGCTTCTTGCCAGTGATCTTCAAAGTAAGTCTCGTAAAATCTGATCCATATTACGCCATAGCCGTGTTTTTGATTGGTACTTCTCACTCCCGATATATTTTAGTTTATGAAAACTTCACCTTTGCCACAAGTACAATGGCATGAAATCATTGCCGAACGTGGGCAGGGTCCGTTTGTTGGCATTGCTCCGGCAATTATCAAAGCCGGAAAACGCACGCCTTACAATGATTTGGTCGTCGCACAGGTCAAGGTGCGGAATTTCATGGCCCCCCATTCTGTTCAAGACTCACCAGTTTGTTGTTCGTTGATTAGATCATGTCATTCATAGCATATGTTTTGAGGGCTCAACCATCGGTCGTCCAACCGTTTGCGCCTGATATCCCGGTGATCGTAATCAGAATGTTGAAAGACATCCCACCAGAATCCTCACCTTCCCGTCGCGAACTGATCATCGCAGCCCGTCATATTCTCGGGACTGACAACCGGTCTTACTTTCTACCGTACCTGAATGACTTATTGGATCATCGCATCTTCATAGGAACCGGTGTCACCTCTTTCGAGAGCCTACGGCACCTAGTATATAGCACCATCGCCGAACTTGTTCAGCACACCAAGGCTGACCTCAAGCCAGTTCAAATCAATTCAGTATTGATAGACTTCATGAACGTCTTCCACGATCCTACTACTACCAGTACCACACAAGCTATGGCCAGTAAAGTGATATCAACTCTGGTCGAATATGTTGGCTCGCATAGATTCGAACCACAAGAAGCTATTCGAATATGTAAATGGTTAACTGAGTGCTTTGTTCGAAAATTAGAGGCAATGGCCGAAACCCGTACAGGTCAGTTGGCAACCTTAAATTCACGACGTCAGCAACAACTGGTCAACTTGACATCCAAGGACGCGCTCATGAAGATGCAAGACAAGGGCAAACGGAAGGACAACCTAGATGTGACGGATATAACGGATTATGATCGAGCAATGGCATCGCTGAACGATAGGGAACGAAGTGATTTGGACCGAATGATGATTGAAAGGATCAAAATGCTGGGGTGTGTGATGTCTATTGTCGAGCCGTCGCCAGAACAATCCAAAGGTATCCATTTCTTTCTGTTCATCTTATGTAAATATATACCTGGAAAAGTGTGACTGATCGCATCCGCAAATGGTGGGGATTCGAAACGACTTGTGCATATATTAAGAAATTTCGCAATCTCGACGTACTATCATTCGGGTTTGTATCACCAGCTTCAGCGTTATCGTCAATAATTTGAAGAAGATGGAGGCCCCCTTACCCGATGCAGCACTCTTAGGCCGGTTCTTGATATCTGGCCTACGATGCCTGACTATATATGATTATCGACGTGAATTGAAGGAGGTCAAAGAGATAGTTGACACCTACATTCACATCTTTACTCAAATTGATCTCATCCTATTCACCGAAATTGTCGAACCCAACATCGAAGCTATCGTTAATGAACTCCGCAACAACACCGATCTCATGGCCTTCCCTCAATACCTACTTGCCAACCCAGTACTGACTAAAACATTCATCGGTATCACTCTCAGATATCTTATGAAACACTTGGACGAGCTTGGAAGAGACAGACAATCCGGGGTTATGGTCCGACTTTTCAAAATGTGCTTTATGGCTGTCACATTGTTTCAAGATAATGAGTTGATATTGCAACCCCACCTTAGTGAGCTTATCATGGAGTCACTAAGATTGGCTTCTCAATGCAATGAACCAGGCCAGTATTATTCAGTCTTACGGGCACTGTTTCGGTCAATCGGTGGCGGCCGATTTGAGATTCTCTACAAGGAAGTTTTACCGCTATTGCAAGTTCTCCTGGAAGAGTTGAACAAACTTCTTCACGCCACGAGTGATCCCAAAGAGCGAGATCTTTTCGCGGAACTCTGTTTGACGGTACCAGTCAGGTTGAGTGTACTTTTGCCCTACCTCACTCATCTTATGCGTCCCTTGGTTATCGCGCTTCAAGCTGTCCCGGATTTAATTTCTCAAGGTCTTCGTACGCTGGAACTTTGCGTGGACAACCTCACACAAGATTTCCTCAATCCCCTGATGGCTCCAGTTATGCATGAAGTGATGGCGGCCTTATGGAGACTACTAAAACCTGTCCCATATAACTCACAACATGCCCCTACAGCTATGCGTATCTTGGGGAAATTAGGCGGCCGTAATCGAAGGATACTAGGCCCGACTCAGATCGAATGGAAACCTATCAACGGTCCAGAATGTTACCTTCCTATCAAGTTGAACGGTCAAGAGCGAAGTCTTACTCTAGCCCCGATTGTCGAATTGGCTGCAAAGTTGATGAAGCGTAATGATCCTCACTACCGACGCAATGCATTCGAGTTTTTAAAGAACGTCACGCCTATTTTTCTCACCATGGTAAGCTATCTTGGTATCATTCAGATGCAATACTAATACGTTGACGAACTAAAACATTTGCGTCTGTCCTTCCCAGGGTTATGGTCTCGGCGAAAGAGAAGAGGTCTTCATGTCCCTTTTAAAGGGCTTATTTGAGGCAACTCGTGTAGCGGACTCAGCTGACGACGCACGACAGCACCTGTCACTTCTCTTTGAGCATATCTTCACGACCGAAATCTGGCAAGATGTTTCTGGACCTCACTTTGAACGAATGAGGTACTCCTTGACGCTCACGAACGTGGTTATGGATGCACTGTTAGACAACCTCACTGCTGCGATCGATAAGCAACATTTTTCAGCCGCTTCTCAGTTCACACTGGAAGTTCTCAAGGAACTTTTTGAGAGAGCCAAGAAGTCTCCACCTCCCCGAGACGAAGTAATGTTGCTAGCGAAACGTACTCTGTGTTCGAAGGCCAGCTCGTCTTGCTACGATCACTCTTGGCCTCGAAAATGTGCCGGTCATGAGATCCTTTTGCATCTAATAAACAACTTGGACCTAGAAATGTCGTGGATCTTTGATCATGAGTTGGAGATCGTTCGGGCACTACTATTTCTTCACAAGGATGCACCATTCCCATCAGATAGATTCTTGCAAGGTCCAACTGAAACGTTCTTGAAGCTTTTGAAGATCTGTAATGCTCCGTCAGAAAACGACGACAAGCACGACGCCAAGAGTAAATTGCCTTATCTTATTGGGTTATTAGTCATCGAACTCTGTAGCCAAGTCAGTGGTGTACGATCTGTTGCACAATCAGCTTTGCATCTCATTAGCGAACAGAAAGCAAGACCGATTTACGAGCTCTTGTTACCTGCTCGCGAACGACTTATCCCGATCTTCGGTAAACCATTGCGAGCTTTGGCATTTCCCATGCAAATCGGGCATCTCGATGCTCTGACTTTTTGTATACGGATAGAACCTCCACTATTCGAGTACAACGATCAAATGACCCGATTGCTACAAGAAGCCGTAGGGATTGCTGATGCTGATGATCTGGCTCTCATCGGACGAACCAACCAAGCCAAGACTTCTAAAGCTTTGATCGAGCTAAGGGTGGTTTGCTTACGATTCTTAGCGGCCTGCCTAAGGCTTCCGGATATGAAGGATCACCCTAATACAAAAGCCAAGATTCTATCAATTTACTTCCAATCGCTTTATGCCAAAACCCCTCAGGTTGTCGATGCAGCCCATGCAAGCTTAAAGGAACTGTTGATTAACGGAGGAAATAGACTACCAAAGGATCTCCTACAGAATGGCTTGCGTCCAGTACTTAATAATCTCTCGGACCATAAAAAGCTCACCTTACCTAGTCTTCGAGGATTAGCACGATTAGTTGAATTGCTCACAAACTATTTCAAAGTTGAAATAGGTTCCAAATTACTTGAGCATGTAAAACAGCTTTCTGATCCGTCTACACTTGCGGCTGCTACTTTGGCGTCATCTCAGGAAGGCGGTACGCTAGAGATCATGGCTGGGGCGGTCAATATATTCCATCTTCTGGCCTGTCCAGCCGCCGGGGTATACCTGACCGATTTAGTCTCTAATGTGGTGCATGTAGAAACGATTTTGAAGAAAGTGACAGCAAGTCCGTTTACCAAACCTTTAGGATTGTATGTCGACTTATACCCGGAATCAACTGCTAGACACTTCTTTCAACACCTGGACGACGAGAGATACGTTTCGACATTCAAATCCATTCTTCTTAGTGAATACGCTCCCAGATTCCGGGCCCATCTGAGAGCTACAGCTCTCGACTGGCTACAACAGAGTTTTGCACGCGATGATCCATGTGGTTACCATGCTACAACTATTTTGCATCAATTGGCAATCAAAGAACCGGACTTTACGGCAAATTCTGTAGACATTGTACTTTTGATCAGTCAGCGATGGGTATCAGAAGCTAGAAAGTCGAGGCTCTCAGGCACAATTACTGATGCACGAATAACTCAAATGAAAGAAGATTCTATCTCATTAGAAATTATGATGTCCTGTATCAAGATTAACCCTATGGCCAACATTGATCTTTTGTTCCATATGGCCGATGTACTTGGTGGAGATAGATCCATCGAATATTGCTATATCACCAGGTTTTACCACGAAAACGTTTTGACTAGCTCGGACTTACCATACAAGGCAGCAGTGTTGAATCGATTCTTAGATATCGTGAACAACGCAGATGTTACCCCCGCTCACAAAACTTCTATCTTGCGACATGTGATTAATCCAATGCTTCTACTTGCGTTTACTCGAGGTGAGAAGGAAGCATCGATCGTAGACGCCGAGTACATCACCAAAGTCCATCGCGTCATCTGGAGTGCATTTCTCCCTAATTTCACCGGCAGGACCTTTGTCACGGACGATAGATTGAACATTGAAATGCTGCAAATGGCCAACTTAATTCTTGAACATCGACATCATCTGGTTGCTGAACAACGAAAAGAGGTTATCAAGTTTGGATGGCGTTTTCTGAGTGGCAAAGATGACCAGATGGTGACCAACGCTGCTTACATTTTGATTGCTAGGTTCTTCGATGCTTTTGACTCTCCCATCAAGATTGTCAGTCAAATCTTGCTTGGTTTACTCAAACTTCAAACCGGTGAAGCCAAGCATTTGGTTTGTAAAGCATTGGATATCCTATTGCCGGCTCTTCCGAGACAGTATAAAGATAACCCTACTGAATGGGTTCGACTTATCCGCAAGACTTTGATTGAAGAAGGACAGAACATTGCTGTCTTGTCAAATGTGTATTCCGCTATCGTCAGAAAACCTGAACCGTTTTACAATTATCGAGACATGCTTGTACCTCAATTTGCTGCTGCGATGCAAAGGATGGCAGTCAGTGGTACTGCCAATGTAGAAACGCGTGCATTGGTGGTCGATATGGTCGAGGTGATCATACGATGGGAACAACAACGAGCTGAAGGGTTATTGGTCAAAGATGAAGACACTCGGATGGCTGATCCGACTTCGACATCGAAAGCTGGGACCACTTTGGCCGTGGATACCGAGCGAGATCGACCTCCAACAGCTAAGCGATTGAAGCTTGAGCGACCAGGCTCCGCGGCACCATCCATAGCTGGGTCCGATCAAGGACCCGGGGTATATGTGGTCCCTTACCCAATTCGAGACGCCATTGTCACTATCCTGATCAGAATAATTACTGCGACAAACGAACCTGCCTCAAGAACTTCACTTGTATCAAAATCTCTGACATTGATGAAATTGATATTGACTGAAGTCTGGCCCGAAGTTGAAGTGAAATTGAATTTCTTCCAACGAGCATTGACGAATGAAATCATCGACACCACAGTTATGGCTTACTGCAATACAGCCGATATCTTCAATATTGTCATGACGAACAAGAGTGATGAATGGCTTCTAAATAATCTGTCAATCATGCAGACATTGGTGGAGAAAGGGGTAGCAGCTAAACAACCTGATATTCTCAAGATGCAGCGTAATCTCTTACATCGATTGTTCAGTGTCTTGCCAGTCAAAGATACGAGTGCTGAAAATAAAGAGAGCAAAGAATGCACTGAGCAGGAGCAGCAGGTTGAAAATGACGTAGCAAACTTTGAACAATGGGCAACTCGCATCATCAAAGACGGTTTCAAGGAGACTCAGACACGCGCGCTAGAAAACTATACCTCCGCATTAGCTCTCATCGAAGCTTGGGATCAAGCTAATCCAGCAAAAGTCGATACCTTCATTCCTGAAATAGTTCGAGTCTTTACACGCACAATACGAGAGCATCTGACCGTGGCACAAACTGATAGTGCTCACCAAATCGTTGAACAAACTAGATCTTTACTGGAGCGTCTTTGTGATCTGATGAAGACTCGAGTGGCGAACTTGAATGAACAGCGGAGGTGGCTATTGAGTGGTTTGGTTCAGTTGGTGGAGAAGTCACCTAGTGTAGGGTTGTGTAGATATATACTTCGTCTGCAACGTCGATGGATTGAAAACAAGGACGCTTTACCTACGGCAAAAGAGAAAGCTACTATGCTTTTGAAAACAATGAGCTATGATATGAAGGGGGACGAGGACTTATTGAACGAATATCTTCAACTCATTCTGGATATCTATATGTCTCCAAGCTTTGCCCGTTCTGAATTTACTGTCCGTCTCGAGCCTGCGTTTTTACTCGGCTGTCGTAGTCGTGATGCGATCACAAGGACGAAATTCATGGAGGTCTTTGATAACAGCCTTCGACGAGAACCATTTCTCAGACTACATTATTTGGTCGGAGTTCAGAATTGGGAACCGCTCGCCGAGGTCAATTGGATGCATCACGCTACTGACTTGTTCATGGGTGTTATTGATGCAGATCAACCAGCTCTCTTACCAGGTCGATTGCCTTTACCAACCGGATCTGAGTCTCGATTTTTGAAATGGGCCGAGTCAATCAAGCTGAAAGACATCATTACAACTGCCAAACAAATTCTTTATGCCGATACTATAGAAACGGAAAAGATATGGATTTCACTGTTCCAAGCCAGTTGGACTACCTTTTCGAAACGAGAACAAGCTGATATCTCTCGTTTCTTAGTCACTTTACTTTCCAAAGAATTCTTAATCAAACCTGTTGATAGACGACCTAATGTTGTGCAGATCTTACTTGGCGGTGTACGTGCTTGTAATCCTACGCCAATTCTTCCACCTCATCTTGTTAGGTATCTGGCTAAGACATATTCAGCATGGCATATTGCTATTGAGCATCTTCAAGAAATGTCAGAAGAGTTGGTTGACGACGAAGTGACTCGGGAGACAGTGAGTGATGCGCTAGCTCAACTGTACGCCGAATTGGGCGAGACAGACATTTTCTATGGCCGTAAGTCAACCTTTCCTTATCGCTTTCATGCGTAGTTTAGGACTAATGACATGATTGACTATCTCTACTGATTGATATGGCTCAGAATGGCGACGGAAAGCTCTTTGCGTCGAAACCAATGCAGCAATGTCTTATGAGCAAATTGGAGAATGGACACTTGCTGAACAAGCCGTAAGCGTTTTTTACTATTTCAAGCCATCAGCCCCGCTTACAATTGATCATGGTCTCTCCTCTTGAATTACTTGTGTTTCATTTAAACAAAAGTATGAAGAAGCACAAGATAGAGCACGTTCAAATTTGATCACATTCGGCAAAGGAGAATATAGCTTGTGGGAGGATCATTGGGTTCTATGTGCTCAAAAAATGCAACAGGTGAGTCAAAGTTTCCTAAATTGATGTTGATACTATCATGCGTAGGTTCCCTTCGATGAACAACAGGTAGCTGATAGTCTTACAATATTTGCAGTGGGACTTTTTGAGCGATTTAGCAAGAGCAGAACAAAATAGCGAGCTCTTGCTTGAATGCCAGTGGCGACAACCTGATTGGGATACGGAGCATGCAAACGTACAACTGGCACTCGATGCTACACCTGGGCAAAGTATTCGAAAAAACACGCTTCAAGCATATCTTACGTTGATGAAGAATCATACTGGTGTAACACTCGATGAGAACAAAGTACAATTCACGCGTCTCTGTGATGAGGCAATTCAGCTGGCGCTTCATCAATGGTACCAACTTCCAGAAATCGTGACCGAGGCTCATATACCATTGATGCAATCCTTTCAACAATTTGTCGAGCTTCAAGAAGCTGCTCAAATCTTTACCAGTTTACAAACGACCAGTAGTCAAAATCTAGATACCCGGTCAGCCGATCTGAAACATGTTCTCAACACCTGGCGGGAACGTCTTCCCAATCCTTGGGATGATATCAATATCTGGAGCGATTTGGTCGCGTGGCGTCAACATGTCTTCTCAGCTATCAATAGATCTTATATACCCTTGGTTTCACAAAGTCAAGGCGCTAATGCGGCATCGTACGCCTTTAGAGGCTACCATGAGACAGCTTGGATCATCAACCAATTTGCTCATGTGGCTCGCAAACATCAATTACAGGCTGTTTGTATCGCTTCTCTCAATAAGATTTACACGCTACCTAATATCGAGATTCGAGAAGCATTCTTGAAACTTCGGGAGCAGGGAAAATGTCATTACCAGCATCCAGCCGAATGGGCGCACGGTCTTGAGACCATCAGTAACACCAATCTGATGTATTTTACAGCTGGTCAGAAAGCGGAATTCCATACGCTCAAAGCTATGTTCCTTGCCCGTCTGAATCTTCACGAGGAAGCGCAAAAGGTATTCAATCAGGCTGTCGGATCAGAGTTTCAATTTGGGAAATCGTGGGCAGAATGGGGAGCTTATCAGGATCGATTGTTTGATGAGCAGCCCCATGCAATGCATCTGGCAGCTGGTGCTGTCAGTTGCTACCTTCAAGCTTCAGGTTTATACAAGAACGGTAAAGTAAGACGTTTGTTAATCAGAATCTTATGGCTTTTGAGTTTGGACGATGCGGCTGGGACAATCGGAAAGGCTTTCGAGGCATTCAAAGGAGACATACCGATATGGCACTGGGCTTATTTCATACCTCAATTGCTCACATGTCTCTCGGCTCCGCGTGAAGCTCGTTATGCAAAAGCGCTGCTTACTAAGATCGCCAAGTCTCATCCACAGGTAAGATGTTTATTCAATCTTTGTGAAATACTAAACAATGCTGACCAATTCCACAGGCACTATTTTTCCACATCCGAACTGTGATCGATGAACTGAGCGTTACGAGGCAGAGAGTGCTCAATGCGCAAAGAGCTTCCATGGCAGCCAGTCCAGCTATTCCATCTGAAAGTATGCAACACGTTCACAGCGGTCAAATACCGGTTGAAGGACAACCTCCACAAGTAGCGGGACTTGCGAACCCTATCTACGCATCTACCAATGTACCGAGTGCCACTATAGCTATTCCTATGGCCTTTGAGCACGTGGATGAAATTCTTGGCGCCTTGAAAACTCAGTTCCCACTTTTGGCCTTATCTATGGAGATGCTCGTCGATCAACTATATCAACGATTCAAACCTACTCCCGAAGAAGAGATCCATAAGCTAATCACTGCGCTACTTCAAGACGCGTTGTCGGTATGTCCCTGGCATGATTTAGAGACTTGCTGATAGCACTAACATCACAATGTCTTCTTTAGATGTATGTAGAACGGGCAAAGGATACGAATGATGACTTGCATCTTCCTGAGGGGACAAAAGCTCAATTGGCCAAATTATCAGAAAATTTAGCAAAGATGCCCTTACAAGTCAGCCTTGTTTCTTCCTTGCTTCTGAGAGACTGCTGACGAAAATGATTTCCGTATTATTGACTCACTTCACAGCCTATGTTCCATCGCGAATTTATCGAATGCAATCTGACGATCCCGACCTATGTTCATAAATTGCAAGAATGGAGAAATAAGTATGAGATCAATCTTGATAGGAAATTCCGTAAATCAGCTCTTGAGAACGCGAGTCATTGGATGGTCGAGTTTCAATATCAGAAGTTTGATGAGATCGAAGTTCCTGGTCAATATATCAAGGTATATTATCTTCAGTGCGATATGAACTTGTGATGGATATAGCTGACACCAATGTTTCCTTACCTTCAGCGATATAACGAGGATAACAACAACCACTTTGTGAAGATTCTGCGATTTTCGACTACATATGGTGCTCAGAAACACAAGGATGTTTGGCATCGACGGATAACTATGATTGGACATGACGCCAGTAAACACACTTTCATCATACAACTGCCGCTGCCAAGAGCGAGTCGCAGGGAAGAAAGGGTGATGCAGTGTTTCCGTATGCTGAATTGGTGAGAATATCCTGTCGCGGATCAGCTTATCAAGCTATATCGTTGACGATAATGATCTCTGGTTCGGTTGCAGCCCTCTCTCACGTAAAAAAGCAAGTCGAAGTCGTGATATATCTTTCACCATTCCGGTTGTGGTTCCATTTGCTGCAAACGTTCGGATCGTGGAAAGCGATCCAGCTCATTGCAGTCTTCAAGACATATACGAAGCACATTGTACCGAAGCTGGCTTCGCTAAAGATGATCCGATCGTAGCCTATGTCGAGCGGATGAGATCTTTGGCATTTGACCGAGTCGATGTGGGTATCTTTCTTTATAAACTTTTGTATTGTTTACGCGTCGCTAATATCTCAAATTCGACTGTTGCCAACTTGAATTGGATGATCTAGGGAGTGGATTCGACTGCTACTAAATTGGAGATAGCGGATGAAATTTCTGCCAAACTGATACCAGATTGTCTATTGAAGAACGTCAGTATTTCGTGCTACTGACGCCCAATATAAGGTTTTAGATTTGAACTAAAATGATGATTAATCCTGCTACTTTTATAGTACATGTCACGAAGTATGAAGACTGCAGGGGATCTTTGGTACTTCCGAAAACGGGCAACCATCGAATTTGCCAGTTTTGTCTTCATGACTTACATCTTTAGTATGAGCGAGCGGACGCCGAACCGTATTTACTTCAATCGATCTTCTGGTCAAATTCACACCACACATATGTGTCCAAGTGCGTATACGTTTCATACCTTTCCTCAATAAAGTTGAACGACTATTTACCTTTGGCTTATTTGGTCTGACGTTTTGTAGCCTTATCAAAAGATCAAGCCGAATTCTCTAATCCTGAGCCGGTTCCATTTCGCTTTACTCCGAACATTCAAAGATTCTTAACACGACCGAACATCGAAGGATTGCTGACTGGAAGCATTATAGCAATAGGACAAGCGTTGACAGATAATCACGTAAGGAACAATCTCTCCTGTAATCTTATATGTTGAATATTCTTATCAATCAAGTCGTCCAATGCGTTTTCAGGAGGACCTCGAACACCGATTGTCAATCTTTGTCCGTGATGAGATCGTGGCCTGGAATATGATGCGACAAATCAAATTAGCTCCTGATGATCCTAAATTGATGATGACCGTGAAACAAAATTTACAAAGCGTGATCAAGCGAGCGCGACTGTTGAGTTGTGAAATGGAAAGAATGACGGTAAGTGAACTCCCCTTTGCCCATTCCTTATATGGACAACTAGACTCAATACACATACTAAATCTTACTCTCTCTCTCTGCCTCAGATCGATCCACATAACCCACAACCCGTTTGTCAGACTGTAACAGAATTGATCAATACAGCTACAAGTTTACCAAAATTATATAGTATGCATCCATCTTGGATGCCATGGTTATAAATCTAAACCATAAAATGATGGGCAAAGAAAAAAGGAGAGATTGTGTTTCTTGAGATCTTGTATCTTGAAAATAAGTGTTGTACATCAACTAGTTTTTGTTCTATATATATATATATTTGAATTTTTTATCAAATGTTTTTTAGTAATCCTTTGGTTTTGTTTTAAATAATTAGTTTACTTATCTGGTTTCTTATGAAAAAAATATTTTGGGTTTGCTACTTGGATTTAAGGGATAGAGAACAAAAATTGGTTCAATAGCATGTATAAATCGGCTCAATTGTTGGATGGTCCTTATGTTTAGGACTACAGCATTAAAGGAATCTTCATATGGAGATGTGGTGATGGGAAAACAACATTTCCAAAAGATGATAGGAAAACTGTACCCCCAAAGACATGTAAGGCTCGAAGCAAAGTTTGATTGATTGTCTTTTCCTTTTTTCAAAAACATTGTACGAACTCAACTCGACCCCCTGGATGGGATAAGCTGATAAGGAAGTTCAATTAAACGTTTAGTTTCTTTTAGGAAACTCTGTTATAATGACAAGGTCTCAATCACCTTATAAGAGATTTGATCAGAAGCAAATCGTGAAGTGAGAAAAGAGTTACTTATGCCTAATGTGTAATTTTTCTTATGTATCATGATGTCAATAGCGTGATTGAAGTTGGTCAACAGGTAAAAGAAAATGACGAATCAGTAAATATTTTCGTCATGAGATGATCTTGAGCTTGATTACCATTTCTCTACATCTGACCATATAAGGTCAAGAATGAATCAATCTGACTACTTTTCCACTCAAAACGCTCAGGATGATATGCAAGAAGACATTTTACCATTATCAGACAACGAATCTGATGAATGGCTCGTATCTGATTCATCTAATCCAGAAGACATAAATGAGATGATTAAGATGGAAGAAGTTGATGTTGAAGATGAGATAGTGGATTCTGACTTGTAAGTGTTCATCATTCTTTCGATTCCATTATCACGTACTCAATGACTGATTCATACTCGATTACTCGGATTGATTTTCTGATTTCTGTAGACTTCAAACTAGGTTGAATACCATCAGAAAGCTAGAATCGCTCGCGCTCAATGTCATTGAACAAATTCATAATGTTAATACGGGAGATATACGACCTATCTCTTTACCATTCTTAAAAAGAGGATCAACAACTACAGGGTATGCTGGCGCTCCTCGAGTCCTAAACATTTGCGTGCTCGTCAAAAAGTTCAGTATGCCTTGACATTCCGGCTCACACAGAAATCATGTAGCATTAAAAAACAGAACAATAACATTTCCAAAGAAAGTTCAGAATTCTAAAAGCGGTTCTGGTGCTAAAGAATTGGGTACTCTCACAACTTCAAGGAAAACCTTTGATTTCTATCTAGGCTGATACTTGCACTTCCTCGAAATCATCTCTTTTACAGCTATGTTACTTCGAATTGTGGAAATCACTCATGATGCCATCAGTAGAAATGTTACGGTCACCAAACGGTCCGTTTCATTCCACTGAAATCAATTTTACGCAGTTCTTGATGAGTGAATATTCCATATGACCTTTATATATGCAGTGAAATATATTATCGAGATGTTAACTTGTTTAAGACGCAAACCCAAGTTGATCGCGTCAGTACATTGAATTGGTGATACTCAATCAAAGATGAAAAGCTTGACGAGGATTGTTTACTTCAATGCCTCTCACAGTTGGTGGATGACTTGGCAGCTACTCTTGAAATCAGTCGTGCTGAGCTTCACACAGTAAGCTTTATATCCTCCTAAGTGATACTTGGGAATGATGCTGATGTTAACTTTAATGCAGTTTGCCTCATCCAAGGGTCTGTTAAGTGGTAATATCCAGCTCAAAACCACTGATGATCAAATCATATCAGCAAGCAAGATACCTGCACTGATTCCAGCTGCAGAAGTCATAAGTGAGATCATCCTTGAAGAAGACGTGCGATTTGTTTTGGTGGTTGAGAAAGAAGTGCGTCTGCACTAAAGTTATCTTTCCACGACGGTTCACTTACATCAACATCGTCTCGGCTATCATAGGCGGTTTTTACCTCACTTTTGAGTGTTGGTTTCCCGGATGACCGCCGGTTTGGAAAATCAGCCTTAATCACGGTACGCACATGAGTTCATCAAATTTATCTAGCTAGAAAAATAAATAATCTCGAAATCTGTCATCAATATCTTCAGGGAAAGGGTTACCCAGATTTAGCAACCCGACAACTTCTTCACCGTTTATCGACCGAAGAAAAGTCAAATCATATACCAATATATATACTAGTAGACTGTGATCCACATGGGATTGATATTTTATCGGTCTATAAATTTGGAAGTCATAAGATGTCATTCCAAACTGGACTCTCAGTCGAGAAGATAGAATGGATCGGATTAAAATGTTCAGAGTGGAAAGAGTGCGTTGAACTTGAAGGATTTATGGGAGATCCATAATACGTTTACTGATAAGAGGTTGATCTATGTCTATTTGAGTTATAGGTTGGATCTAGATTCTCATTCGTTATTACCATTGACCAAATCAGATCTATCTAAAGCAGAGCAATTGATCTCACGAAAAGGTTTACCACAATCATGGTTGTAAGTTTTTCATCATCATGATGGTATCTGAAACAAGGAATTGAAAGATTCAATGATTTGTTTGAAGGAATGAACTTTCATCGATGTTAGAAATGGGCTTCAAAGCAGAAATTCAAGCTTTGCTATCTTTCAAACAAAAAGTTGAAGATCCTAATCATCGTATTCATCAGCCATTTCAAAAAGATGATGGATTGGTTGAATATTTGTTAAAAAAATTGATTCTTGTTTAGTCAGGAATGATTTGAGTTTGATGATATTATAGGATAGGCATGGCGGTCTCGTTTTGAAGTAGTTATAGAGGTTGAAGTGACCAGGGACCAGCAAGACTAGACTCACTCATCACCAACAAAGACCTTCTTTTAGATTACCACATTTGTAATGTGATTCTTTCATCCAAAGACCACCTCTCAAGCAATCTATGGGGTACCTGTGAATCATCTCCCAGGTCCTCCTCTTCTTCTTCATTGTCACTGTACAGGTCAAAACTTTCTAAAGTGGGAACTGCATAGATCCTCTGCAGGAGAAATTCTGGGCTTCTTCTGTGTTGATTAAAGTTGGTAATATTTGAACAGGTTGTTGAAAGTTAAATCTGCATGGATTTCAGTTGATGGGGTCTTCTTGAAAAATATTTCCAAGAAGCTAAGTCAAATAATTGGGTGGAGAATTATCGCTTTCACAAGAGTCTTGCAGGCCAGGGCTTCATCTGGGTGTCTGTGAAGCTTTGCAATCATGGCAGCCAACATTTGGTGAAGAGCATCACTTTGTTTTTGTGTGTGCAAATTTTGTGCACAAGTCAACATGTTGAGGGATAACCATGGCGCCAGTGAGACATTCCCTTCCATATGTTTGGTGATTGGAAAAAAAGAGCTAGATATTGGTGTATAAGATACAAGAGATATATAATGATGACCAAGTAAAACCACTTACCTCCAGTTCTGAATTGAGCTCCTGGGTTGAGGCCTATCTGGATGGGCTGATGATAATCTCAAAAATGGTGAAAATGGCCATAAGCTTTGCTGTTCTTATGAGGTCTGCAAGTTCTGGAGTGTACCCATTCCAGGTCTTTCTTCAATAGCTGATCAATTATTTATTGAGATGAGACATAAATTGCATGTATGATCAGTTAAACCTGTAAAGCAAAGCATGAGGATTGAGATAAAAAAAAGACAAATGAAGTACTTCACATGCCAGACACTCTTTGCATCAGCTGAGAACCAAGCCATTACCCACACAATTTCATCACTTGACTGTATTCATGTTGCCATGATGAGAAGTGAATGATGTGTTGTATGACAAATTCAAGCTGGAGATTGCAACAAACAAAAATTATGAGTATAATGAACAGTATTATACAACCAATACAATTTAACTCAATGAATCAAAGACTTTTCTGAAATATAATTGAGCTTGTTTGACTCTGTTTGGTTAGTTGGAGCAACTGTGTCATCACCATTGAGCATTAGGTTTGCTTCATATTCCTCATTGTTGTGGGAGCAATCTGTCAGAGAGGCCTCCAATAAATCAAACAAATTTGAGTCTCCATCTTTGACCTCTTGAAGGTTGTGTTCCACATCAAAACCAATTTCTTCAGTAGGTGCAGTGGCCACATCTGGGACTTCTAAGACTGGTCTCTCATGTTATGATCCTACAGTTGTAACTTACGTGACACTTGTACTTACATGTCACAGAGGGGGATGATGATCTGGAGGACACGGCCTGTATGGCTTGAGTCCTCATCCGACAATCTAACTACATTACCGGAATCCCCTTGGACCCTGTTCCTCTCCCTTGCCGACAAGCCCCTGTGACGGTCATAACATATTGTCGGATCTTCCCGACGAGCACTGAGGAACTAAAGAACTAGACACCACCGATCGAAGAAAAGAACGAACCAGATAGATTAGAATTAGAATTGAAAACCTTAAAATAGAATTAGAATTGAAACCTTGAAGAGATTACATCAGAACTTCAGAACTCACCCGAATCCCCAGTTTGAAAACCTTATCTTAGGATCTTCAAAACCTTGTCTTACATCTCATACCGAACGGATAAACCCCGCAGTAAAACCGATCAACCATCTACTGAATCGAGATCTAAAACGCCACCACGTCTCCTACTTTCGAAACCCCGCAATTCGACACATCCTCTGAGTCAGACGACGACGTCGATCTCGAGAACGAAGCGAATAATCACTTCGTTGACGCTGAAACTGCAGTTGAAGCTGAAACTGCAGCAATGGAAGATATCCAGAGGCAGTTAAATGAACTCAACGCTTCGCTAGCGGAAGAACGCCGAGGAAGGAGGACATCATTTAGAAATTCTCCACCACCATCAAGTGTGAAACACTTGACCTTCTTATCGCACTGACGTTCAACTAGGGATATGTAAGTATGAATGGCATTGTACACTTCATCCTTCTCTTTTGATTTAAGGCCTGTGATGTGTCGAAAAGACGTGTGATCGTCGGTAAAGAGAATGAAATACAGACTTCGACATATTGATGGTGTACGCATAATACCACTCAAGTCAATATGGATGTTATCTAGCGGTTGTAAAGATCTTGTGCGAGTTTCGGAGTGAGGCTGGCGATGGGCTTTAGAAAGATCACATGAATTGCATGGTAAAGAAATTGGAAGAACAAGTTTTGATAGCGACAAAGGGACCCCTAACACAACATCTCCCTTGATCATTTGCTTCAGATAAGCATAATTCGGGTGACCTAATTTATGATGGAGTAGTGTTAGAGATTCAGTGAGATTGTCGTTTATGGCTGATGATGTTGAAATGAGTTCAGATGGTGGTGTACGCACCGCATTGAGTTGAAGGAGCATCGAGGTTGGATGAACCTTTCCGGCTAGGACAGTAGCACCGTCTCGCTTGATGACGAAAGATTGATCAGATAGCCGTTCCGTTATCCATCCTTCGAAAAACAATCGGCCTCCTGCAATGAGGTTCTGATTGAGAGCCGGTACATACAGACAGTCCGTGAGAGTTACAATGTCTCCAGTTGGACCACAGATAGTAACATTTCCTCGTCCTTTGATTTCTAAGGTTGAGGATCCTCCCGCTAGACCTACTTGGTGATTAGATGATAACAAGGGCTGAAAGCTGTCTTTATCGAAGTACTTTTCAGATTTGAACATGTGATGGGTTGTACCGCTATCCACTATACCAAAATGTTTGTTTTCAATTGTGGCTTTAGGGTCGACTATGTATACGGCACTAGCGCTTGCCGAGAACTCCGATCTATCCAAAGCTTCTTGAAGGGACGGTAGAGATGGTTATTCGGACGTGACAGAAATAGATGAAGTAGATGGAGTAGATGAAATTGATGATGAAGTCGAAGTGTTAGATGTTTTCGGTGTAGGACCTCTTTCTATCCACTCTCCTTTAGCCTTCTTCGCATCAACCCATGCTTTGTATTTGTTAATATTTTTAGGGTTTCTGATGCAGTTGGCCTCAGTGTGCGTTAATGACACGCATTTTCCAGGAGAGCACCTAGTTTGCACATACCCTTGACGTTTCCTCATAGAACTGGCTGCACTTGATTGAATGTTTGGAAACACAGGAGGGTTCGTCGGGTGCAACATAGCTCTATTAGTAATACGAACTTTAAGTGCAGTTACTACATCGTCGTATTCAAAGGTGTTGCTATCAGCGATATCTTCAGCTACCTTCATCCAATCGGAATTTAAAGACATAAGAAGCTGTTGACCAAGTTCGACACTTCCGATCTTTCCACCAGCACTAGTGTAAGCTGTGTACAATTGGTTGAATTCGTCCATGTGAATGGGTAGTAGCGAATCACCTTGATTTAAATTGAATAGAAGACGTCTAAGGAGCATTTGATGTGCTGGAGTTCGTGGTGAATGATGATCTCGAATTTTAAGCCAAAGTTTACTAGGAGTGGATGAGATATCTGGACCAATTGCCGTTTCAACAGTGATAGCTGGTTCAAAACGATTTCTATTCGCTTGATCCAATTTTGATAACATCCAATTTGTTAATGATTCTCTAACAACACTATTAAATAGTTGTATGTCTGCTTCGGTTGATTCTTCATCTTTATCAGATAATAGAAAAGATGTAAAGGATAAGAATCGAATACCGGATAAGATCTCGGATGACCAATTTGGATAGTTGGTATCATTAAGCTTTTCCGTGATTGTAATTTTGGATAAAGTATTAACCATGGAAGAAGCTATTTGAAATCGCCTACTACCAAATGCAGTATTGGTAGTAGTGACGGTAGTGGTACCGATTGGAGGAATTGTTGTTGACATGGCAGGAGGTAACAAATTTTGGATGAGTGTCTGATCACTGATTGATTCGGGTTCTGATGAGGATTGAAACTCTTCTTCTGAAGATATTACGGAAGCCGTGACGTGAAGTGACCGCCACGGTTTTTTCAAAACTTCGGTTTTCGGTTTTTGGTTTTCAGATTTCAGATTTTCGACTTTTCAGTCTTTTTTGAATTTCTGATCTCCTACGGAAGCCCAAACTTATTCAATCGCCTCAAAGATCAAGTTTGTTTCGACTCATTGGAAGACCCGATCGAACATCTCGAACACTATTGACGCCATCAATCACCACCTCAGCTGAAAGGCTTCCTTCAAATCTATAGCCCGTTGGCTTTCATATCTCAAACTCATCCACAACCTCCACAGATGAGTTCAGTTTCCATTCTCTTTTAGACCAAATGAGAAACTGAACCATAGCTTTGATCTTCATATTGATTGTAAAAGATGGGAGGTGCATTTTCACTTCTTAAGCACCTTCGGTATGTCTGTTGACTTAAACGTTCATTGGCAAAAAAAGCATAGGATGAGTCGTCATCACTCGAGAATGCTTTATTCTCTAGCCTCGTGTATACTACGATCTATGTAACCAAGTTGTGAATTTGTCATTTAATAGTGATCAACACATACTCTTTGAGCTCTTCATCTTGACAATAAGGACCATGAGACTATTGATCTTCACCAAGAAGATCAGAAAGAAGTATTTCCAGAAAGGAGTATTTGGAACCATACTGACACAAACCATTCAAGCAAACATAGGACGAGCTTGTTAGTTGCAGACCCTTAACAAGATACACCGACTCAAGATTAATGACATTGCAATAAACATGAAAACAAGCGATTGAGAAAGGCAAAAAAGCGAGGTAAAACTTTCATATAATCTATCATCAAGCTAATATACATGATTAGTCTCAATCTTGTAGGTTCAAACTTTGGAACCGAATAGCCTCGAGAGGAAGAAAAGCAACATTTTTCACCGCGTAAAAAATGAATTCAATAATCTCACCGTTGAACGTAAACAACCCGATCAATTCTGAGTTTACTCACACCGCCTAACCAGCTGGACACGTTCCCACTGATATGAATAGTTTCTGTGTAGACTTGATCACCAACGGAGCTGATGAGATTGAACATTTACCAGGATGTCATCATCATGGACTTGTTGCTCTTGAAAAAGAAGCAATTCGCCATTGTCTTTGAATTGAATAGAAATGTGGTCATCGTCATAGACTTCTCACAAATGTGCAAGGCAAGGGGCACTTTTAGACTACAAAAATGACAGTGTCTTTGCTAAGGGCAACGTAGTGTAGTCTTATTAATGCAGGGGCTTGAGGCAAATGCATGTTTGGAAATCAAAAAGACTGAAAAGTCGAAAATCTGAAAACTGAAAACCGAAAACTGAAAACCGAAGTTTTGAAAAAACTGTGGCGGTCACTTCACGTCACGGCTTCCGTAAGATATCGATTGAGTTGGAGAAGTGGTATTTTGAACTAGAGGTACGGTAATCTCTTCGTCATTCATAAATCAATTGCGAATGAAATGTCGGATCGATTTGAGTCTCTCGCTACCATGTAAATGGCTTGAGACACCGTGGTACCTGATGTTATTGTGCTAAATGTAAGCACACTTCTCCAAAGCTCCACACGTATGCAGACGTGGGACTAACCTGATTTTATTGTGCTAAATGTAAGCACACTTCTCCAAAGCTCCACACGTATGCAGACGTGGGACTAACCTAATTGTTTGGAGGTAAATAGAAAACGAGAAATAAGTTGAGAGCAACGATGATGAGCTCAGACAAGGATCTAAGGGATTTCTCTTTCCAATAGATATATTAATTGCTATCATAACTAACCTGATGTTATTGTGCTAAATGTAAGCACACTTCTCCAAAGCTCCACACGTATGCAGACGTGGGACTAACCTGAACAACAAATAGATGAGAAACAAAACAACGTATTGAGAAGTTAGATAACGTAAGAATAAGATATGAAATGGTTATATATATGTACCTAATTGTTTGGAGGTAAATAGAAAACGAGAAATAAGTTGAGAGCGACAATGATGAGCTCAGACAAGGATCTAAGGGATTCTACCAGATTGATGAGGTTAGTGATAATGCGAAAACTAAGGATAATCGAAAACTTACTCTCTTTCCAATAGATGAGGAAAAGAGAGTAAGATGCGAAGCTAACAACATATATATCTAAACATCATCGAAACATAATCATTGGGGTTGATCAACATGAAAGTTGGTTGAGAAACATACGAAAACGCAGCACAACACTCTTACTACTATGAGATTAGAAAAGATAAGAAAGCACACTCGTAACATCTGATGATCACCTTTCACCTCACTATGACACTTGTAACGTATGTCTTGATTGTCTTTCAACACATCTAAGATCCCAGCAAGACAACGCACGAGCCGCCGCCTCTAATCCCAATCCTCACATTCATCCAATGCAAGACTTAGCGAGACTAGAACCTGTGACTAAAGGTCCTAAAGTCTCTACTCCCGACAAGTTTAGCGGATCAAGGGGGATGCACGCTGAAGTCTTCGCGAGTCAACTTCAATTTTATATGATGGCCCACCCTTATTTATTTCCCGATGATCGTGCCAAAGTGGTGTTTTCCCTGTCTTACCTTACCGGAACGGCGAGCAGCTGGGCTCAACCGCTTACCAAGGAGCTATTAGACGAATCAACGGCGCACTTAGTCACTTTCGAACGTTTTGTTAGGAATTTTAAAGCTATGTACTTTGATACAGAGAAGAAAGCTAAAGCCGAAAAGGCGATTAGAAGCTTAACTCAGAAAGGGACTGTGGCCACATATACACATGAATTCAACTTACATGCTGCCAACACTGAATGGGAAATCCCTACCCTCATTAGTCAATTCAAGCAGGGACTTAAGAAGGAAATCCGGGTCGCGATGGTATTAGCTCAAGAACCATTTACTAGCATTGAACAAATATCCAATATGGCAATTAAACTGGATAACAAGATTCACGGTGTTGCAGACACCTCCACCGCTTTACCAAACCACGCTCCCGACCCCAACGCGATGGATCTATCACCTATGAACTCCAGGCTGACCGACGAAGAGAGAGCCTCAGCCAAAAGGATGCGCTCAGGCAACTGCTTTCGCTGTAACGGGCATGGACATATCTCCGCGGCATGCCCAAATAGAAAGACCAACACATCATTCAAAAACAAATCAAATTACAATAGTCGAATTGCTGAGTTGGAGGTACAATTGGCAGCTTTACGTAGTGAAGGGAGTAACAGTAGAGAATCATCTAGTAGAGCAGAATCCTCAAAAAATGGAGGAGCTCAGGAATGACTGTTGTGCCATACCTGGGCGGAAAAGAGAATTGGGAAGAAGTGAAATTAGGAGCTAGTGAAATTGTAAATTGCAATGAAAAAGATCCGCGACTATTTTTTCAAACTTCACTCCATACCATCCCCAATTCCCGAGCCACAACCACCGAGACCTCCCACTCCTTGATGTTTCTTATAGATTCAGGAGCCACTCATGATGTCTTAGCAGAATCTTTCATCGCAAAGACAAACCTCCAAGACCACACTTTTGAGAGTAACCGATGCGTGACAGGTTACGACGGATTCACCAGTTGATCTTCACGCGAGACCAATCTGATCCTTGAAGGCGACACATCACCAACCCACTTTGTCATCACCAAGCTCAAGGACCGATATGATGGAATATTAGGTATGCCGTGGATACTCAAATACGGACACCTAATTGATTGGAAAGCAGGTGTGCTACGTACACAAGAAGAGAACATCGCAGCCACCGAGATGGTGTCGTCCTATCCGAAAACACCCTTACCTAGCCCTGGAATGGAGCCCGTGAGGGACGCTAGGAAATGTGACGAGGGGATGTGTATCAATTCTGATACGTTAGCATCCCCGCAATGTGAGTTTGATAGCACTATCTCAGACCATTCCCGTGAAGCAACTGGCAAGCACCTATCTCTCCTGAATAACAGTGTTACCAAACCTATCACAACAACGACAACAATGGAACCACTTGCGTCTACCGCAGTAGACTCGTCACCTCCGACAATCAACCCCAACGGTCCACTGGAGGAGCCTAAGGGGCACGCTAGGAACAGTGACGAGGGGGCTAGTGTCTTGATTGATACAGTGATGCCCCCGCAATGTGAGTTTGATATATCCAAATCTCAGTCTTTGACCGAATCAGCTGGCCAGCCATTTTCTCCCTTGAATACAGATGTCAATGTTGACGCGGCAAAAACCTCGTGGTCGACCTCAGCAAAATTAGCGGCTGAAGAGAAGAAGAAATTACCGGTCAAGAACGTTGAAGAACTAGTCCCAACCCAATACCACCGACATCTTCACATGTTCGTCAAGTCTAAGGCACTGGGGTTACCACCAAGAAGGAGATACGATTTCAAGGTAGACCTCATACCAGGCGCGCAACCACAAGCAAGCAGAATCATCCCGCTATCACCAGCGGAGAATTTAGTTCTAGATGAAATGATTAAATCAGGTTTAGCCAACGGAACAATACGACGCACCACCTCGCCTTGGGCTGCCCCAGTGCTCTTCACAGGGAAGAAGGATGGCAGCTTAAGGCCATGCTTCGACTACAGGAGGCTAAATTCCCTGACAGTGAAAAACAAATACCCGCTCCCACTGACAATGGACCTAGTGGACAGCCTCTTAGACGCTGATGAATTCACGAAGCTGGATATGCGCAACGCTTACGGCAATTTACGCGTGGCCGAGGGAGACGAAGACATACTTGCATTTATTTGTCGACAAGGCCAATTTGCCCCACTTACCATGCCTTTCGGCCCAACCGGAGCCCCAGGATATTTTCAATACTTTATGCAAGATATCCTGGTGGGGCGTATTGGGAAGGACACGGCGGTTTTCCTAGATGACATCATGATTTATACCAAGAAAGGCGAACCCCATGCACCTATAGTTGACATTGTCCTGGATATTTTGGGAAAGCATCAGCTATGGTTGAAGCCAGAGAAGTGCAAATTCTCCAAATCCAAAGTCGAATACCTTGGTTTATTGATTTCACACAATAAAATCAAGATGGATCCAACGAAAGTTCGAGCAGTGTCAGATTGGCCAGAACCCCGTAACGTCTCTGAATTACAACATTTTATTGGGTTCGCAAACTTCTACCGCAGATTCATCAATCAATTCTCAAAGACCACACGACCCCTACATGATTTAACGAAGAATAACACTCAATTCAAGTGGGACGAACGCTGCAAGAAGGCATTTGACAGTCTGAAATTGTCATTCACATCAGCTCCAGTTCTAAAGATCGCGGATCCCTATAAAGCTTTCATACTTGAGTGTGATTGCTCAGACTTTGCGCTAGGGGCGGTGTTATCTCAACGTTGCGACAAAGATGGCGAAATACACCCTGTAGCCTACCTATCGAGATCATTAGCACAAGCGGAACGGAACTACGAGATCTTCGACAAGGAATTGTTAGCCATAGTAGCTTCCTTCAAGGAATGGAGACATTACCTCGAAGGAAACCCCAACAGACTCGACGTGATAGTCTACATCGACCACAGAAACCTGGAATCTTTCATGACAACCAAGCAATTGACAAGGCGACAGGCTCGGTGGGCGGAAACACTAGGATGCTTCGACTTCACCATTAAATTCAGACCAGGACGACAGAGCACTAAACCCGATGCATTATCACGACGACCAGACTTAGCTCCTACGCAAGAAGATAAATTAACTTTTGGCCGACTAATTAGACCAGAGAACCTATCATCCGACTCGTTTATCAAGATTGATAGCATAGAATGTTTCTTTGAAGACAAGACTATTGAATTAGAAAACGCTGAAAAATGGTTTGAAGTCGACGTGTTGGGAATCAGTGAAGAAGAAGACTTAAGCAACTCAGTAGCACAGGAGGATGAAACTCATTCAGACATGGAAATCATTGATTGCATTAGGAACTCAACAAAGAACTGCGATAGATTACAAAAGATCATATCCACAGTACACAATCCAGCATCGTCAAAGGTGAAAGAAGCAGTCAGCAGATACAGCGTCAAGAATGGACTATTATACAACAAACATCATATCGAAGTCCCCAACGATAACTCACTGAAGCTCAAGATTCTCAAAAGCCGACATGACAGCTTACTCACAGGACATCCTGGAAGATCAAAAACGCTGGGCCTTGTCAGACGATGTTTCAACTGGCCGTCAATCAAATCGTATGTCAATAAGTATGTAGACGGATGTGACTCATGCTTAAGGGTGAAAAGTATACACCAGAAGCCCTTTGGTTCGCTAGAACCTCTACCAATACTGGCAGGACCATGGACAGATATCAGCTACGATTTGATCACAAAGCTACCTACATCTAACGGGTATGATAGTATACTGACCGTAGTCGATAGACTGACGAAAATGTCGCATTTCATACCCTGTAGAGAAAGTATGTCATCGGAGGAGCTCGCGGATATCATGGTCAAGGACGTCTGGCGACTACACGGGACCCCAAAGACCATTGTATCCGACAGAGGAGGTGTCTTCATTTCACAAATGATCAAAGAACTGAACAAACGCTTAGGAATCCGCATACAACCCTCAACAGCCTTCCATCCAAGAACAGACGGACAATCTGAAATAGTCAACAAAACTATAGAGCAGTACTTACGTCATTTTGTCTCATACCGTCAGGATAACTGGAGCGACTTAATCCCTACTGCTGAATTTGCTTACAATAACAGAGATCACGCTTCCACAGGTGTATCACCCTTTAAGGCAAACTTTGGGTACAACGCAAACTTTGGAGGTATACCTTTGGGCGAGCAATGTATACCTGCGGTAGAGGAAAGACTCAAGATCCTGGAGGAAGTTCAGACCGAATTGAAGGAATGTTTGGAAGCATCACAAGAAGAGATGAAGGTTCAATTCGACAAAGGCGTAAGAGATACACCAACATGGCAAGTAGGCGATCAGGTTTGGCTCAGTAATAAAAATATAGCAACAACAAGGCCAAGTCCAAAATTAGAACATCGCTGGCTAGGTCCTTTTTCTATCATTGAAGTAAATTCACGATCAACTTACAAATTGGACCTACCCGCAGCACTAAGAGGCGTACACCCAGTATTCCATGTATCACTCCTACAAAAACACAACCCAGACGAAATCAAAGGAAGAAAATTGAAGGAACCCAGCGCAGTTTTCATAGAAGGAAACGAAGAATGGGAAGTCAATGAAATACTCGACTGTAGAATCAGAAACAGAAGTCGTGAGTACTTGATCAATTGGAAGGGTTTTAGCACTGAAAACAATTCGTGGGAGCCAGTAGGGAATTTGAAAAACAGTAAAGATTTAGTTAAACAATTCGACAAGAAATTTCCCAACGCCGCACTCAAGTACAAGAAGAGAAGGAGGAAGTAGAGAGAGGGCTAAGCTTTTTCCCACGAGGTTTTTTAACGCTGCCCGTGGAAAGAATGCAGACTTGCAAGAGGAAGTTGGGCATAAAAGGGGGAATAATGTTATGATCCTACAGTTGTAACTTACGTGACACTTGTACTTACATGTCACAGAGGGGGATGATGATCTGGAGGACACGGCCTGTATGGCTTGATTCCTCATCCGACAATCTAACTACATTACCGGAATCCCCTTGGACCCTGTTCCTCTCCCTCGCCAACGAGCCCCTGTGACGGTCATAACATCTCACCTGAACAAGTGTCTTCTGCTGGTTTGTATTCCTCCACTAGAGTCAGAGCCATGCAAATGGCAGGAAATCATCCTCAAAAAGTGGTCATGATATTGTGAAGAGGCAGTGTCTTCAGTCAAAGAGCTGCCAAACCCCATCCAACAACAAGTTCCAGCTTGGGCAGAAGCAAAATATGTGCATTGGGAACTCCAGCAATAATCAGAATTGAGGCAAATGCTTGGTGAATTGCCAATGCATTTCATTTGCCATCATTATGTTATTGGAACCTGAGTTGCTAGTCTGACTGAGCATCTAATATTCACAACAATATACAACACCAGAATCAATCAAGTGAATGAAAACCTATAAAATGAAAGGTTTAATATCCTTATCTTATCCACAAGGTTGTGCTTGATCAGTACATTGGCCAAAGGCTCAGCCAGCCAGAAACCTTGGTGCTCCCATGCAGCTACCTTAGGCTTGATCCTGAGGTGACAAGAACAATATTTATATGTTAGATTGATATATTTCATGTTGGCACTGATGAAGCCATGTTCCACATGTTGTGCTGCATATGGAATTTGATGTTCAGCCCGTGGTAGATATTCCATTAGCTTCCAAAAAACAAATGAAGAGGATTAGTTCAAGCCTTGAGTTTGTTAACAACTTGAGCCTTCATCAACAAATTAAGATGTTTGGCCTCAAGGGCATACTAATGCCTTCCAAATAGTCTTGATTCAGGTGACAGATGATTGACACAGGTGCAAAGCCACAGATCTTCACAATGCAACCATGGCAAAGATTAACAGACCTGTACTGTACTTAAGATTTAAATCTTGTATATCTTCAAGCTTTGTTGATATACAAAGAAATCAAATCTGGTATTATGTTCTGTAATATCTTTTTCCACATTTTTTCCCAACATCCTTTCTCTATGGTAGGTATTTCTATATGCAATTGCTGATTGTAAATGGAGGTCTGATTTTCTGAAGTTTTAAAATTTTTAACACAATCATGGGTGTAAGCTGTTTCATCATAAGTCATACTTGACAAGATTTGAATTGAGGTATTTGATTATTTGGTGATTATTTTGAAGGGATGAGCTTTCTTTGATGTTAAAAATGTGATTCAAGACAGAAATTTGATCTTTGAAATCTTACAAATCTCATCCTCAATATTATGAACAACATGAAAATGATAATGAACTGATTCAATTTTGATTGACAAAACTCAGACTTGACTTGGTGTATGAAGAATGTTTCCAAGGACAAGATAAAGTAAGAAACCTTAACTAAAAGGTTTTATGAATCAGGCATTCTGATTTAACTTGGAAATACTGATTTCAATAGGTGATTTTGATATTTAAACGAGTGAGATTGCTCAAAGGCATATTTTTCTTGAACTAACATTATATATTAACTTTTGAGCGGTTGATTGACGTAACTTAAACTACCAACATAAAGCAATTTCCCCACAGAAAAGTGGATCACATTTAATAATCAAGAATGCCGATCTACTGCTGATCCAATACATTTTTAAAATTGCTTTTGTTGGTAGTGTTATCTTGCAGATGCTGAATCAATTTTTGAGGTGAAATTCAACATCTATGTTCAAGTCAATAGATGTTTCAAGGAACTGGACACGTGAGGCCGTGACTGTTCTGCAAAGTATGGAAAATGTAAGGATGTATGTACATTTTTGTAGGTCAAGAAACCTTGAGCTCAAAAGCCCCTGATGAGCATGCCTTTACCCTTGCACGGGATAGACACATAGACAGTATGATTGCGGAATGTTTGGTCTGTTGTGGGTTTGATGTTTTATATTGGACGATATTGTTTGATAATGTACAGTATGTACAAACATTGAACTCGAGTAACAACGCCAATGATGATGTCTGCTTTCTTCAGAAGATATATCTGTTATGATGATAAATGAATGAATTGTGCCATAGAGTGAATCAAACAGGGTTATGGTAGGTTCAAATCTTGGTCAAAAAAGAGGAAGATCAACAACTAAAGTTAAGAAAATTAATCTAAGATTTAATAAAAAAAGAAGAAAATTATACATCCAATGAATTGGTGAGTGAAGTTCTATGTATGTCAAGAAAGGACAAACAAGTTTTTTCATCTGAATAATACAATATATGACAACACTGTTGTAAAGCTACAAATGAACATCAAATAATTTGATGATATCATGATAGAATTTGAATTTGAACTCATATTGGTATTTGAACCGGTTGAAGGAGATGTAGGGCTTGAAACAGTAGGAGGAGCAGTTGCCCAAACTATTTGAGTACTTGTACTTAGTTCTGGAGGTGTTTCTACAGGTGTGGGTGATGATTCTGGTGGATTTACTGTGACGACCACTGTGGCTTGAGCAATTACTTCGGAGCTGTTATAAGATTGACTACTACCACTACTAGGAGCTGAAGTGGGATAAGGTATATAATCCGAATCACTTTTTGTAGCCGTCAGAATTGACAAAGTGGTTGTCGGTACAGATATGGTCTAAAACACAACGCGTCGCCGTCAGTCAACAATTGTAAGGTAGGAATTTTCCAAGACAGGAAAGTCGGGTTCTCACCATATTAGCACCAAATCCTGGAAAAGCACTAAGTCCTTGACCGAAACTGTCTGAAATCGAAGATGCTTGAGTGACTGGTGCAGTAAGTAATCCAGTAGTAACCAATGGTCCTGAAAGAATAGGTGGTAGGCCATGAAAAGTGTCACGCGATAATCCAGAATCCAATGACCTCGTAGTTTGATTGTAGGCTTCTGTTGAATTATCTGTTGAATTATGAGTTTTACTTTGATGATTAAGTTGATCATGTGATGATCTTTTTGAAACAAATCTATTGGTAGACAAAGCGGTAGCCAGTAGTATGTTTAAAAAGACTCCAAGGATAATGATCTTGGGTCTCTGTGTCTCAACTCTAGCCATATTGAAAGTTTTGTAGTCCAAGATGATGGTAGTCCGTTGCAAGAGGATGAATAGATGAGCAAAGATTCTAGTCGATTAGGAGGTTTACAATACTATCTAGTCGATCAAAACGATGAAAATGCGATCCGAGCGCTTTGGCAAGAGAAGGAATCCACGAATGAAAGGGAATGTAAAATTGATCACCCAGAATCAGATAGGTGGTAGAAAACGTTGGCTGGTCGGTGTGAGATCCGCCAGTGAGAATTCAAAGAAATTGTTCAATTGGTTGATTGGTGGTCCTTGATAGAGGAAAAGAAAGGAGAAAAACACATGTCAGCCACGTTTTCAAAAATCTCCACTCATTAAAGGTTGAGCAAAGGTAACACTAATGAAGCTTAGGCTTAGTGAATAGGGAAACGAGATAATGAAACACGATGGCCAGGCGGGGAATGCAAGCGATTGTTAGAAAAATGACTCGTTGCCTCCATCGTGGCGATTAAAGATTGGTGAGGATGGATTAGATTCATACCTATGATCACGACTGACACGACTGATCAGGTGTGACTTCAAGTTCTGAAGTTTCAAATAAGTATGTAATCCGAAAATGTGTTTGATGAAGAAGGGTCAAGAGTGTTGGGATTTCTCTATAAGAGAGAGAAAGAAGAGTAGATAGAAGTAGAACTAAATGGAGTTGCCTGATCCGGAAAGAATCAATGATAGAAAAAACTCTGCGTGAAAAAGCTTAAATGCTTTGCCTGCCCCTGGATGTTGTGATAATCAAGCGATAGGATGGTAGATATTAAAGCATACAAAGAATCAAGTTTCGGGAAAGATGAAAGATACATAGCTTGTAAGAAAGCATCATCATCATCATACATGCGAGGCTTCAATGTCTTGATCACAATTATGAATTGTACATGACTTGCTGCAGGTTGGAAGAAAATTTAATTCACTTGTTCCAATTAATGGATGACAAGGATATTCAATATGAGAAGAATAAAAAAAGTGATATTATTTGAAACATGTAAAGAAGATGAAATTAAGCTTACAATCAAGTTCCTTTTGATGTTTCCTCTATGATAAGGTTGGAAAAAGGCTAACTCTTATCAGTCGAAAACAAAATGTGAAGAAGTTAAAAGGGATGAAATTGATTTGAGTTTAACAAAACCGAGAATAAGTTTCAAAGGACTATTCCAACGATATTCCCATGCAGTTTGAAGTGCTTCAATTCTTGCTTTGCTTTCTTTTCAAGTTTAGATATCTCTTCAGTCAGAGTAAGTGTTCCAATGACAAAGTAATCGATCTACTACTTTATCAAAAAGATTAGTACAGAAGTTTATCGCTTAAAAGCTCAAGGGATGACGAACTAGTATAATCTACACTTCAACGCTTGAAAGTCAACTGAATGTTCTTCGCCTCACCTGTATCATCAACCGAGTCTGCCTGCCTTCTAATCCAACGTTTTTCTACCCCTTGACAGGCGCTTGTGAACGAAACAAAAAACTGAAGCACGTAGCAAATGGATTTAAGTAATGGACTAAGATATGATCTTATGATAAATTGAGTTTGTGGTCCAGCGACCGCGTAATCATATAAAATTTCGATAGTGGGATGCTTGTTGTGTAGTATGAAGTGAGTGATGGATAAGTTGATGATGTGAGTGAAATATGATATAAATTGACCGTAACAAATGGGAATCGGATGCGATCAAGAAAAACTCGATAAGTTCTTTCTTGGGGCTTGACCGTCATTCATGAAACAATTAATAAAAAAATATTATCAAGAGATTTTAAACCAGTCTCTAAAAAAGATTGAATGATCGGTGAACACAAGAAGTGAATACTTGAACTGAAGCATCCATGTAAACCAACTAGACTAGACTTATGATCTCTTGCTCAGAAACCAAAATTAATTCCTCATCTCTGCTCGATTGGGAGGATAGTTTGAGGATTGAACGACGTTAATGCTAAAGATTAACTTTCAAGTCGCTTTAAAAAATTGACACACAAATGTTAGAGTTGGCAAAACATGAGGCGATTGCCTTCGAAGCTTCAAGGCAAGCAGTATGCAGCAAGTATCGAAAGCTGCACTCGATAGACAAAAAGGAATTCCGAATACGGGAATCGAACCCGTCTGTCCCGCGCGCTTCGATTAGCAGATTGAAAGGCGGAAATGCTAGCTGATACACCAATTCGGATTACACCGTGGACAAAAGCCCGTCGCATCCGGGTTTGCGACGACAGGACGCTTCACACGGGGTGTAGCGACATGTGTATGCTACATAGCCAAAACTGACATGCGACCGTCTGACATGTACTGCGACAGGATCCTCGAAGGTGCGACAGGTTGTGAACAGGTTGCGACAGCGGCCGATTTCGCCTTTGCGGTGCGACATCAAGCCACTTCCATACGCCACTCAGTCTCAGCTCTCCTACCCACTCCTCAATGCCCGTAAACCTCACCACTAGGCCAAAGATGAGCAATGAAGGCTACATGCGCATGTTTTTTCTTAAGACAGATTGAAGATGCTCAAATGTTTGGTAAGTTGTGTAAAGAAGCCGATATACCGCTGTGATTGGAACGAGTCAACTTTTAGTGTGATCAATGGACTCATATGGGGACTTTTGTATACAGACCGACCAATGAGAAGCATGATCATAAGGCATGCCAATCTATTGATTCAAAAAGGTTTCAAAGACACCTTGGGCTCTCATGTTTTGCTACCCAAATGATACTAAACCATCCACGAGTGCACTCTGATTGATTATATTCATACAGATTGAGTGTGATCTGGCCCATCATGTTCAGCATTTAGATAGGTTTAGTTATCCAAAATATCAATGTGTAGCTTGTCTTTTGAAGAAAATGGAGAACTTGAGTCGGTACTGATCAATTGTGGCAATGTTTCATGAGATGCTTTCAGAAAGAAAAACCTAACAAAAGTAGATAGTAGATAGGTAGTTGAGTGTATGCCTCGATAGTTTAACTGAAAGAAGTACGACGACTGCAGCGAGGTAAGGCTTGATTGAATAGTAGATACAATGGGGTCTTTGATGGAGATGTACTGTGTTGATGCTGTAGGTCAGACAATCGGATATGAGCATGATCAAGCGCTTGATCAGTTTAAGCTTCCTTGTCCTTTGAAGCTATATGGTAGATCACCTCGGAGATGTTCAGTGGCTGGATGTCGAGTGGGCATTTCAGAGGAATAGGGTCGGCTGAGTTGTTCCCTCTATCTGATCGCTAAAGGAAAGCCTCGTCGGTGGTCTTTGGATCTTCGTATGTTTGTAGAGGTCTTCTCTTGAGTATTTGACTTCCATTGACCACGGTGAGCCGGTCCGTTTTGGTCGGTGTACAATTCGGTTGTGCGTTGTGAGTAAGTACAAACGCTCATGATGAGAGATGAAGGTTGTTGTCCTTTGTTGTCGGATTGGATCAAGAATGGCTTGAACGGCTTGATGTCGCACCGCAAAGGCGAAATCGGCCGCTGTCGCAACCTGTTCACAACCTGTCGCACCTTCGAGGGTCCTGTCGCAGTACATGTCAGACGGTCGCATGTCAGTTTTGGCTATGTAGCATACACATGTCGCTACACCCCGTGTGAAGCGTCCTGTCGTCGCAAACCCGGATGCGACGGGCTTTTGCCCACGGTGTTATGGAAAAGAGAGTCCGAACGGGTATATGACCCGCTTGTACATTTAGCTGGTGCCTCATCCTTCACCTTTTTAAGAACGAATGGTCCTTTTGTGATATAACTAATTTCCATCAAATCCAAGCAAGCCTCACCAGCTACATAGAGACATTGGCCACTGAGCAGAAACACATTTGTGGCAATTGTGATCTTCATAAGGCAAACGGACATCATTCCTCTTGACTCCACAACGACACCGCCTATTGTTTTAAGTTTTCATCTGAGCAGATCTAATCACATTTGCAGTCAGATTAAACAAACCAAAGTGGTGATCAATAAGCTTGTCAAGGTCAACTACGGTTGGAACTCAGTGCATAGGCTCCCGGGCCAACATAACTGCTTTGATCTCCACCTAGCTGCTAGGTCATTTCGTAGTTAAATCTGGATCAGCCAATTCTATTCTAGTTTTGACCAGATTAATCTCTTTTTCTTCGTTGCGCTAAACACTTTTCATATTTCATTTTTGACCGACTTAGCTTAAACATTTGAATACAGACTTGAAAGGCAGCTCATTTTCTACGTACCTGATGGCTTATGGATAGAGATGGAAATGAAATGGTTTGGACTAAGATGAAACAGTAGCGTGGAATGTGTGATGGATTTGTAGGCCCTTATGAGACTTTTTCTGTATAAATACCGTCTTTGTATAGCCTTGTATTTCTTTCTTCACTTACTCATCTCGCTATTTCTGATTTCGTCCACAACCTTCCTAAACTTTCCACTCTCACATCGTCAGGTGTGTATTCTCTGCTTGTTGTCGATAATTCCAACAAAGCATTATCTTAACACTAGCGCTTTTAGGTGTGTATTCTCTGCTTGTTGTCGATAATTCCAACAAAGCATTATCTTAACACTAGCGCTTTTAGCCCATATTTTGGTTTTTGCCACTTTCTGCCCCTTCCAGATTCAGGAGCATACGAAACATTATCAGTACTCTACTCTTTAACAAATGTCGAATTCAGCTCCTGCTTTGCCACATAGACAATCCGGAAAAATGCCATCGACCAGTTTCCCTTCAAACTCCGGCCTTACTTCAGCTGTGACTGCGTTAGCTGCAGCTCCAGCTGGAATGCGAATGCAACTTACGGACACTAATTATGCCGTCTGGACTACGTGGATGGAGAGCGAATTGGACAATTTAGGAATTTGGAATGTTGTGGATCAATCTTATGTCTTACAGGAAGACCCGCCCGCTGAAGATCTTGTTAATTATTCAAAGCTCGAACGGAAAGCATACAACTTTATTGTTTGACATTTGGACGAAAACAATTTAGCTTTGGCCACCCAATTTGCTGCCAAGGCATCTTCTAAAACTGGTGCTGGTCTCTGGAATCATCTCAAGGAAAAGTACATGCCCAACAATGTTTTTCATCAAACTCATGTCCTACACATTTTTCTTCACATCAAGTATTCTACGTCTCTTCAATTTACCAAAGAAGTACGAGAATCTATCGCTACGCTTTCTAGAGTCGGCCTTGACATTCCCGAGCGGGTCCTCGTTGTTTTGGTCCTTGCTTGACTCCCTCGAGCCATGGAATCCTTCATTCGTGTGATCTCTCATTCGATGAACTCCAAGACTACCGTTAACTTCGTTTTAAATCGTTTGGAGCAAGACGCTCATCAACAATCTACTATGGACAACTCTGCCAGTTCCACCGCTTTAATTTCCACCGGAAACAAGAATCCCGGACACATGTGCACTCATTGCAAACGCCCCGGTCACTTGGAGCCTCGCTGTTGGATTGCTCGACCGGAATTGAGGCCCGCTTACGCTCGAGGACGTTGTCCTGCCGCAAATGTCGTCTCATCTGGCACTGCCAGCATTAAAGAGGTTCCCAGATGGGAATATGGGTCCTAGTGATCAGATTCCCATTCTGCTACTGTTACACAGTTCCATCAATATTTCCTGAGTAGCCATTGTGATATATGTAGTCAATATTTTGAAATGTGTGTCTCAATCTGAACAAAGTTACAGCATGTATTACACATGATTTTCTTATCTAGATGAGCAGATAACTGAGCGGACCTGTATGTAGCTGATAGCTAAGGATTTATTCAGATGTTTGCACATATGTAGTGTATGCTTTATGGCTCAGATGTGCAGTGCAAGATGATTTGATGCTCCATTCTTCTCTCAATGATATTCCCAGCCTAGGTCATGTTCCGACCAGGGAACCTATTTAATGCTGGCAGTGTGGTGCTCCAGCAGCTCCTCCTGCTCCGTCTTTGTCTTCCGGTTCTGCTCCTGTGTCGACTGCCATGTATGCCGGGATGGATTTGGATGCCCCAATGTCAGCCTCATCTTCTCTACCTTCCAACACTGCTCTTAATGTATCACTCACGCCTATATCTACACTTCTTGATTCAGGATGTTCTGATGTTATGTTCGCAAAAAGGGAATCATTCTCATCTTATTGTGATTTTACATGTAACATCAATATAGGAGAAGTTGGAAGAACTGTGAGCGCTGTTGGGAAAGGTGTTGTCACTGTTCAGGGTGCTGGAGGTGTTGTTATCTTTGAAAATGCGCTTCATGTCCCTGTACTCCCCTATAATCTTATCCCGCTTTCACTTCTTTGGCAAAAAGGCGCTCAAATCTGTTATCATGGAAACGATGCTTTTTCTGTTGTTCGTGGCGACAAACTTGTGTTTGATGGAGTTTTCAAGAACCGTTTACTTTTTCCTAATATCTCTATCAATCAATCTCACTTCAATAATAATTCAACTTTTTCTTTCAACTTATGGCATGATCGCCTAGGACATATCAATCATGATTATCTACGTTCCACCGCCTCCCACACTGATGGTATTGATAAAATTGACGGTAAAGATTTCTGTGACTCGTGTGCCATCAGTCGTTCCACTCGTGTACCCTTCTCTGGCAAAATTCCTCGACCTTCCTACCCTCTTGACGTCATTCATTCTGACCTGTCAGGACGTATTAATCCTCCTACTCCCTCTGGCTTCGAATACTTCATGAAGATAACTGACGGTCATTCATCTTACTGTTGGATCTATCTTTTAAGATTCAAAAACGAAGCATTGGATAAATTTAAGGAATGGAAGGTACAGGTTGAACGCTCCACAGGTCGAGTTGTCAAAAAGCTAGTCAGCGACGGAGGGGGAGAATATGTCAACAAAGTTTTTTGTGAATATCTTAAACAAGAAGGCATCATACATGACGTTACTGCATCTCATACCCCCCAACAAAATCCTTTTTCGGAACGAGGTAATCGGACTACAAATGAAAAAGCTAGAACAATGTTACATCGAGCTTCTATGCCGGCTTTTATGTGGGGTGCTGCCGTGCTAACTGCTGTTTATCTTGAAAACCGTACAGTATCGAAATCCTGTGATGGTCTTACACCTTTTGAGTCGCTTCACGGATCTGCACCATCAGTCGGACATACTCGGATTTTTGGCTGCGCTGCTTTTCAACACATCACTCATGGCAGGGACGGTAAATTCGGACCTCGAGCTGAGAAACTTGTGCTTGTAGGTTTTGTTGAAGGCATGAAAAACTATCGGCTTTACGACCCTTTGTCTGGTTCAATTCTAACTTCTCATGACGTGCGTTTCAACGAGTCTGAATTCCCATTTCTCCAACTTTCGAATAATCCATCTACTACTGTTGTACCTTTTGTCGAAGAAGAAATCCTGGGAAGGGAGCCCGTGTGTGTTCGCCTCCATCGTCCCGAACTTGCAAATGAACTACGTTTAGAACAGGATCAAGTAACTGCGACCGCTTTAATATCTCTCATTGGCAATTCTATTGAAGATTCAGCCAACTTATCTACTCTTGATCTCGAACCAAATCCGCCAACTTATGCCAAGGCCCTTCTCACTAAAAACTCTATGAAGTGGCAAGCGGCTACTTTTGAAGAATTTGATTCGTTTGCAGCAAATCATGTTTTTGAAATTGTTGATTCTTTACCTTCAGATCAGAAGCCTATCACTACTTGTTTTGTGTACACAAGAAAATTTGACGATTCAGGATTCCTCAACAAATTTAAAGCCCGTTGTGTGGCCCGTGGCTTCCTTCAGGAAGAAGGAAAAGATTTTGAGGAAACTTTTTCGCCAACTGGCCGCCTCGCTACCTTACGTGCTCTTTTTGGTCACGCTGCTGTTGAGGATCTGGAAATTCATCAAGCTGATTTTGTGACGGCTTTCCTTAACTCTGAACTTGGTGAAGGTGAAACTGTGTACATCATGATTCCCAACGGTTTTGTAGACTGGGTCAAACAACTTCCTTTACTTTCTCCTTTTCGTGCTTGGCTTCCAGCACTTGTCTCTAGGTGTGGTTCTCTGTGGCTTAAACTTCTCCGCTCTCTGTATGGATTAAAACAAGCCTCTTGTAGTTGGTATCTTACTATCAAAACATGGTATTATAAACATGGATTTATTGTAAGTAATGCTGATGCGTGCTTATTCATTTATGTTGGCAAGAAAGGTGATCATATTCTAATCTACATGTGGGTGGATGACATTGTTATAGTGGGTAAAAATATTAGTTGGGTGCTTGATGCGTTGAAAGGTGATTATTGCATTAAAGATTTAGGACCGGTTAAAAACATGTTAGGAATGCAAATCAAGAGGGACCGTGAAACTAGGACTTTGGCAATTTCTCAATCAAAATACATTAATGAGTTACTTAAAGTATATGGTATGGAGGATTGTAAACAGCTAGGAACGCCTCTTCAATCCAATCTTCCTATCTTGCCCGGTTCTGAAGAAGAAATCATGGAATTCAAGCTCAGTGGTCTCAACTATTGACGTGCAGTTGGCTCTTTAAACTACCTCTCACAATGCACCCGCCCCGATCTTTCTCATTCTGTTAGCCCAATTCCTAGAAAAACCGACTATGGCACATTGGGGACATTTCAAACGAATTCTCCGCTATCTACGAGGAACCAGCACACTTTGTCTCACCTACGGTGTACAACCTATCAATCAAACCTTACTCAAAATTCAAACCGATCTTAGCGGCCCACTCCTCAGTTAGCTACGGACTGTAGGGTGGGGTTGATCCGCGATGGGATTCTTACATGATGTGAATCCGCACCCAGTGGACCTCTCTTACATGCGCGTCAGAGAGGTCGCGGTGGGGGAGTGGCTGAGCCCTGCCTCTGGGTTGGTTTTCGTGAACCAACCTCTTGGCCGGCCTCGCGCCCTGGGTCGGTGGGTGGGATTAACTTTCCGAGTTATTTTAAACTCGTTTCTTAAAAAACCCGCTTTGTACTCGTTATATAAAGTGTTTCCTCACTGTTGGGTGGGAGGGGAGGTATTAAATTTTTTTTCCAAATGTGTTCGAAAAAAGGAGATGAATTATCTCGGTTGAGATTAATTATAAATTGAGCCTTGACGTTGTCTTGCAAGGTGAAAAAGGTTTTCGTTGAGAATTCTAGGATTCCAAAATGAAATTCTCAACTTGGTTGGCGCAATTTCTCGTGCGCGTGTGCATGCACATTTTCACCTCCGCTAAGTCACCGTGGGCATAGGAACCACTGCGTGCCTTGCGGTTCCCTCAACCCACTCCTCAGTTAGCTACGGACTGTAGGGTGGGGTTGATCCGCGATGGGATTCTTACATGATGTGAATCCGCACCCAGTGGACCTCTCTTACATGCGCGTCAGAGAGGTCGCGGTGGGGGAGTGGCTGAGCCCTGCCTCTGGGTTGGTTTTTGTGAACCAACCTCTTGGCCGGCCTCGCGCCCTTCAGACCCGCCCACCCTCCGATAATTCGAGACGGGTTTCGTACGGTTGAGCTCCGGGACCCATCACTAGGCAGTACCGGTCCTCTACTCGTCGCCTAGCCACCTGAGCTCACCCATACCGACGACACCCGGACCGCGTCCTCAATATCAGGTTCGCCAACTCAATTGCTTCAAAATAAAGTTTCTTCTACTCAATTGAACTAGTATTCAGTATTCATGCGCGCCCGCCACATGATCTTCGTCCTGTACTACTACTGACGTCTCATCATTCCTTGCTAGACATCCACGTTTCTTTCATCGATTGCTTTTAAGAACTTTATCGTATCTTCTATGTCTTCCTCGGAATAGGCTTTCAGGTATCTTAGGTAAGTAAGCGACTTCCACCGTCCCTGCTTTGCTATTGTTCTCATCGGTGTGCCGAGGTTGTATCTGATTGATGCGCCTCCTACCCTGAATGAGTGCCCTGACCAAGTGTTTAGACCTGCTTTCCCCCAGCACTTGCCTGCTAGTTTTAGGAATCTAGGTTTCGTCAACGGTCTCCTTCCATTTGAGCTGGACGTGCTGAATATCAAGTTGTCGCGATCTGCCTTTTCGTTTGCCAACAACACTCATTCTAAAGCTGCGACGGGATCTAATACGTTAAACTGTTGTTGTAAATGGATCATCTGGACTTCTTTCGATTTCGCCGTCTTCGCCTTCCTTAAGTGAAGTATTGCAAAGCGTTTTCCATCTTTTTCTCCAAACTCCACGTGCCTTCTTAACAAGGCCCCTTGTTCTGGTTTGTTCCTTAACAGTTCTCCTAACCGTGTCATTCCCCAGAACGCAATCAATTCCACCAAGCCTACAAGGTTCAATTCTTCTGATTTCCCGTAAGTCGTCTTAAATAACTTGAACAATTGTCTTGTCATAATCGGCTGCTTATTGGTCGTTAATTTCTGTTCTTCCTCTAGGCGTTTCGTAGCTCTCAATAGTACCGCTACGAACTCTGTGTCTGCCAATGGTCTCTTCGTATGTCTCACCATACTCCAGGCTCTAATACCATCCAGGTACTTCTTTATCGTTACTGATGAGATTTTCCTACTTGGTCCATCTTCTCTTTCTAGCTTTGACTCTCCGGCCCATGCTATAAATTCGTATATATCTTCGTCTGATATTTCTTCGTTTTTGTCAAAACCACCAGCGGTTTTATCTTTAAATTCGATAAATTTACTCATGCCGCTTGAGTATCCCTTCAAAGTGCTGGTCTCCCATCCGCTCGTCGCCGCGTGTTTGCCGGCTAGTGATGTAGCTTCTTCCGCTGTTTCGAAGTGTTTTGGAAGTGCCGGTTGTGGTTTCTTTGGCATGATTGGACTTTAGCGGCAAGGATATCGGTAGGGGTCTTAAATTGGAAGAGGGGCTCTGAATCACTCAGGTTATAAAAAAGGTTATGCATTTCATTCTTGTATCACAAATTTTTTCAAGTCCTTGGGAATTCTAATCCATACTTCATCTCTCACGTGTTTCGAGGAGTCGAAACCCCTCGATAATTTATCAGCGGCATTATCTTCCGATCTCACTCTTTCTTGCCTCACTCTACAATCTAACCTCATCAATAGATCCTGGATTTGAATCCACTCTCTGTTCACCCAGCGGTTTTTTGACTTGCCGTTACGCACAGCGCCCTCTGTCACGACATTATCCGTAAGCACCAAAAACTCCTGTCCTTCTACTGGCATCAGTTGGGTTAAAATCAACAATCCCAGCCGTAGTGCGACAGTTTCTGCCCAGGCAATCTCACGCCTTGTATTATCGGCTTCGACTTTGTCCCAACCTGTTCGAAGCCGGAACCTTGACCATTTTCTGCCGATTACTATGCCGATTCCATATGAGGTTGATGCGTCGCCTACCCACGCGACGTTCCTCACTCCCGGGCTTGGTATCAACCTACGTGGATTGGCAGTAGACAGCACCTTTATCCATGTATCTAAATCAATCATCACCTCCTCCGGTATGTCGCGTAACGCTAATCTATTTACCCATTCTGCCATCCAGTGGTACATCGCCACACAGTGGCATTTCAACTGCGGATATATCAACGACGCGTGTGCCAACCTTCCCGCTAGTTTCTCTACTTGTTTATGGCTCAACCGTTTCAGCGCCTTGAACTCCTGGATTTGCGATATCCTTAGGAGTCGCTTGGAGTCTTGTAGGCCGACAGTTTTGTTTTTACCGTCCCATACCATGCCTAGGTATTTTTGTTGATAATCAAATTCTTTCCATTTCGTAGGGTTTGTCACTACTCCCAACTCGTTGCTTAGTTCTACCACGTGCGTCATGTTGAAGTGGTTTGACCCGTCATCTGGTTTAACGAACAGCGTATCATCTACCCACCGAAAAGCCTGGGTGAATCCAAACTTTTTCTGGACAATTATTTTCCAGGTATTGGCTGCCTGGCCAAAGGAGCCGCATCCGGCTACTCCTCCAAACGTGATCCTTGTGTCGAGAAGGACTTTCCCGTCGAATGTAAGGATCATCAAATACGGCCATTGGCCTGGCTTCGTCGGGATCTGACGATAGGCTTTCGCCCAATCGTATATGCCTAGGAGTACGGGGTAATCGATAGATAGTAAGAATTTCACTACCTTGTCGAAATCATCCCATGACGTGATGAAATCGTCTTTGTCCACCATCGCGTTCACAGAATTGATTGTTGGTTCTCGTCTAGGAATTGATAAGTCATTTATGGGCCTTAAAGAACCGTCGCTGTTAGTGACCGCTCCTAATGGGTTCGTTCTGAAGAACCCGAGTTTATTGTAAGCTTCCTCTTTTGTGAATGGTCCGTACATTCTCCCTGCCTCAATTTCTTTTGACAAGTTTCCTTCGATTTCCTCTTTTGCCTGAAGAGCCAATGAGTGATTAGGTGGGCAATAATATAGCATGTCTGGTAAGTGAATCTCCGGTATTCCTTGGTCAAAACCCTCCAGAAATCCGCGAAGAATGTGGCGTTTTTCTTGTAAGAGGTTGTTTGCTCTTAATTCTCTCTCCCATACGTGGAGATTCATTTCACATCTGACTTCTGTTGGCCATCTGCCCCGTGCTCTCCCAGTCGGTTTTGCTAGTGAGATTTCACGCCTGAAGCCCGAAGAGGGGCTTGTGTTCAGGTCGCTCTCAGATCGGGGGCTCACGTCTAAACGGGGACTTTTAGATGGGATGAGGGAAAAGGCGAGGGGAGGGGAGGCAAGGTCATTCACAGGTTAGGCACGTTTGGTCTTGTTCTCAAGCTGGCATCTCATGACTTCATTTCATAAATTGAAAATTGAGTTATTCTTTTTAAATTCCTTCTGATCGTGACTCACTAACGCTTCTTATGATATCTTCCGTATTTAGCACCCCGTGCTCCGTCTCTACTACGGCTTCGGCTTCTGCCTCTCTGGTAACCGCTATGGTTCCTGCCTCTCTCTAGGCTTCGGTCTCTATCTCTCCGCTCCTCATACCTACGATCGCTACTCGTGTAGTCCCTACGGTATCTTGACGTCGCTTCTCGTTTCGCCTTCTCTGCGGCTTTCATTGCTTTGTACTCGAGAGGTGGTAGCCAACCTTCTTTCCTTGGATGTGTCGCTTCAGGTTTCAAAATCAAGGTCGACGATTGTGTCTTCGCCGTGGACGTTTTCGGGAGACCATCTTCTGGGTTCATGTTCTCCCTCGGGCCACCCGGTGCACAGGGATTTGTAAGGAATGCTCTTTCATTTAGATTCTCGCATGTCATTTTCACCTCATCGAGTATCACCGTTTGGATTTTCGAAATGTTGCAGATATTCCTGTCGGTCGTTGACCGCATGACTCCTTGGCGGATTCTTCAACAGTATCGTAACACTACCATCCAACCCGCTTCCTCTCTCAGCTCTATGACTAGCTGTCGATGTTTCTCGAAGCGTTCTGCCTGAGTCTGCCATCCTTCCTGCCTTACATACTTTATGAACAGGGATATGGCGTCCAGCCACTGTTCATACTGCATCGTTAACTCGTCCATCGGTGGGTTTCCGCTGTACATTTTAACTCCCGCTCCGCCTTCCAGGATTTTCGATTCTGATAAAGCTTTCATTGTGCACCAGGCTTGATGGTCTTGGATCAAGAAACTTTTGTTGAACACTGCCAAGGGAATGTAGGCCTTAAAGGTACGTAGATAAACCTGGAGTGTAGGGGACAGTTGAGTAAGGCCTTTCGCCATTTGTACTGAATCATCCTGTAGGATCCGCCGACCGTTCTCGATCACATCGCCGTTGGACAGCACCATTCTACCTCTGCCCGACTCGAGAAGAGCTTTCGCCAATTCCTCTTCCTCCACTGATGTCGTGCCGGTGGTAGCTTGTGGTTCAGCGTTGATCCGCTCAACCATCCTTCTCGCTTGATGAGTCGTTGCTCGAGTCCGACGGTCTTCTCCCACTGATGATGTATCGGAGAAGCCTTCTTCAATCAACTGGTACGGGGCCGGTGACCTACGTCGATCGCCTCGTTCACTCCGATGCTCAGCTGGTGCTGGTGATGCGTGAGAGTCGCGATCTTGCTCGTCCTCTGGGTACCTGCCTCTTCGAGCTCGAGACCTGCCTCGTCTATGAGGTGAGTCTCTAGTTGGAGACTCCGGAGACTTTCTACGCCTGGCCTGAGATCGTCGCCTCGGAGAGTCTCGCGATCTGCTTCTCTCGAAAGGTGAGGACCTTGGTCGGGATTCGCCTCTATGCGCACGCTGAACTCTGACCTCCGTTCGACTCGGTGTTTCACCAGGTTCTCGGACCGCTCCGTTGGTTCTGCTCTGAGGCATCTGGGCTTGTTGAGGAGGGGGGGTTGTTGAGTTCGTTGGGGTACTGGAGGGGGTCGCTGAGGGACAGGAGGAGGTTGCATCCGAACTACCTGTTCAGGTTGTTGACGAGGTGGTGAGATGCGTCTTGGGATCGGTGAGACTCTCCTGGACTCTCTACGACGGCTTGGCCCTACTGACGGGTCACAACTACCCCCGTAATCTGAAGGGACTCCCGGTGCGAACGTTTGTAGGAATTCTGCCAAGAGGTTCGCTCCTGCTGCCTTATCCAACGGATTGTCGCTCGAGTAAAGCTCCTTGATCCGCGCTTGCATGATCACAGCTTTATCTCCGTCCGCTGTTTCATAATGGGGGAGGCCACTTGTAAGTATACGCCTTGTTTCTCTGTCTGCTCTATTCACCAAGCCTGTTTCCTGTTGATGCGTCGACGCGAGCAAACTGAATTGATCATGATTCGTGTCCTGTTCTTTTCTCAATAATTTGACTGCCGTCCCTTTCATTCTTTATAAAAGGGAAAGCCTCAAGAAAGCTCAGTCAACCAACCTACCCCCAAGATCAGATCACAATTGGGGGGAAAGCGGCTTTAGAAAACCCCATAACAAGTCTTACCTTAGCAGCTCTTACCCGTTTACATACCGACAATTGCCTTTGTTGAATTGTAGCCGGCAAACATCTGGTTCGAGGAAGTTTCCTTTCTCCTTCTTGATGGCTGGACATACACGTACAACAATTTATCATAATTCACTTCTGTCAGTTTTGATGTTCAGGACGTGACTGGCCTCTGGTGCTATCTTTTCTCTCAGAATCTTAATCTAGATTTTACTCTACACCATTCAAGATGTCCTCAGCTCCAGCCCCAACTAATACCCAATATTCATCAATCGAAATGGATCAGAGTAGTGCGAAAAACTTTTTTTTCTTAATAGCATCTGTGTTTAAGTCACAAGCTTATTCTTCCCTCTAAACGTTTTAAGCCATGGGCAATACAAAGAACACAAACACAAACTCTTCACCCGAGAACTCTGCAAAAAAAAGGAAGATGGATGGTACAAACCTTGTATTCATATCTCACCAAAAGTCCAATTGCTGACAGCTGTGTGATGTTACAGGAACAACCGATACTGATACTGATAGTTCAGAGAAATCAAGCAGCGAATCAGGTAAGATCCAAATTCACTTAAAAGTCTAAAAATTTTACTAAACAGTTCTTTCGATTTTCAATTTGGTTCAGATGGAGATCTTACCTTGAAGGAGAAGGCTGATCGTAAACGCAAGAAAAAGGCCGTCAGAAAACAGCGACAGGAGGAGAGGCGTCTTGAGGCAATGATTGGGAAAGCTTCCAACTCGAATGCATCACTCAAAGCAGCCTCACCTGTGGCAAGGGCGATCCATGAGTATGCCTCGAAAGAACCCGGGCTCTGACCTCCAAGATCCGACTCTCCCGGAGCCACCTACCGACGAAGAGCAGCAAGCTTGGACGGAACGTAAATCAAGACGGCAAAAGTTGATGACCGATGCGATCGAAAAGGCCAAGCGGAAATATCTTTCAAAGCATCCAGCCGGATTCAAACCAAATAAGACTCAGATTAGAACACTCGAGAAAGATACAGTCGAAAAAACACTCACAAAACATCCTATGCAGCCAGTACGGTTCAACTCTCGCATCTCTTCTAGTTTTCGTTTCAAATACTCGCCTGCATCTGGATCCCAGTGCGAGGGAGCTCTAGCATTAGCAGGATTCCCACGCTGTACCTTTGACTGGGGCGCCTCTCCCGATTCTCCGTGGAACACCTCCATTTTGTCTATCATTCTTGAACAGTGGGTAAAATGTTACAATTCGGGTGGGGCTGGAGCTTATCCAATTCTTGAGAAGGATAATACGCCCGAGAACCGACAATCGATTCTGAAGCGATGGTTAGAGAACAAGAGTCCTCAGTATCGAACTCAGACCAAACGGGCAAATCTCATGAAGACGCCTGAGGGTCGCCAAACTGTTGCAAACAACGACACAAATGTGGCAAGCATGGCAAGTAAGAGACGAGGGAAGGACAAGGTGAAGCAGCTCAAGCTCAACTACATTTGTATAATTGGCTAATTCAAAATCTCTTTGAATTCTAGATCTACAAAGCACGTATGAGTGTAGTCGATAAGCTCTTTGGCGCAGACTCACCTGAAGCAGGTCTATTTGCACACCTAGAGGTTCATTCCGAGGACGAGATCACGAATGTAGATGGGCGCGCCTTTCGTCACCGAATCCGAGTTGCTTGGAGAGGTGCCAAGCTTGATCAATTCATCAGCCTTATTGACAAGTGTATTGAGGGTAGAGAAATTGTACCAAAGGCCAAAAAACAAGCAAAAGAGCTGACAAATCGCGGACCTTATTCTTCAACCCTTGACGAGGATCAGTATCTGCCAAAAAAATTTCAAAAATCATTGGTGTCCGAGTTATGGTTCAGCAAATTGCCGGGTGTCACAGCTCATTACCTTGAGCTCAATGATACAGATATTGTAGATATAAATCAAGCGATTCACGACCTGACAAACTTATGTACACCTCAAAACATTCAATCCAACAACATGCAAACACAGTAGGAAACCTGTGTAACCGGTCGCCCACAATTCTTCTCTTAGGATATTGGTAAAGTATCATGTGATCTAGAGAGCTATTGAATTTTATACTGTGTTTTGGCGTGTACATATCTTTTATGATGGCTATGAAAAGTCTTTTTTTTGGATTGCTGGATGGGAACGTGGGTCAACCTATGTATATAGATGGTTTCTCTTTCTCTATTAAATTTTTTTGATGTAAATATTTGGTTTCCATTGGTGTTTGATTAAGTGGAGGGAAGTTCGATACTGTACTCTTCATCCGAGTGATAATGAAAAACTCAAAAATTCAAGAGCGTGAAAAAAAGCCTACCAAGAGTTTCAAGTCAGGGCAGTGAAATGATGACTTTTTGTTCACTTCTCTCAGTTCATCAAATGGTTTTGTTGAGATTTTGTTTGGCCCGTAATCATTTTGCTCTCCAGTAGCCTTAGACCCTTCTCAAAACCCTGTCACCCATGTCCGTTTTTGGTGCGGGTCAAGAATGTGTAACAAATTCTATACATAAATTCATGATCCAAAAACAATCTTTGTCCTGACATCCTGACTCGAAAACCTTCAAATTTTATAAACATCATCTTGGCTTCACTTACTTTAGTGGTTTATTGGTGAAGTTTGGGTACAATTGTAAGCATCCGCTGGGCCTAGATCAATGAAGTCGAGTTGGGATTCTGATTGACAACCAAATTGTTTTCTCTTCAGATATTACAGGTTCCCAAAGCTTCAACAATCATATCTGAAATCAAATTCTCAAAGGATCATCAAGGTCATATCAAAAGTGAACAATTGTGAGCGTTCTTCTTGTCAATGATTGTTATCCTGCCACCTGTTGATCCCCCTGACTTCTTTTGGAATATACAAAGGCGCCGATCAAATGGATTACTTTGGGCCAGATCAAATCCGTTGCTGCTGTGTGCCTTTAGGATGTCACAATGAAAGATTTGAATTTGATGATCAGATCCACTCAGGAAGGCTTTTCCATCGTACAAACTTCAAGCGTCACCTGCAAAAAAGCAAAAACAACAAAAACACGCCCATGCGAAGCACCAATACGAATGAAGTCCTGTCAGACCAGCTTTCCTCTGTCAACACCTTGGGTAGTCATGGACAACAGATACAATCTAGTGAAAAGAGAAAGGAGCGATCTGAAAATGAAGACAAATCATCAGGTGATGAAGACGTACACCGACCAAAGAAGATCCAACGTGTGGAAAATAGTAATATCACACTTCCAGCTATAACATTAATGACATTTCCAACAGAATCTTACAAGATACCTCAAAAGTTCCTTCAACACAAAATGTGCTTAGAATCAATGATGAATGTTGCATATGATCATATATTCCACAAGAAATCAAACTGTTCATGTCGGAAATCTCTCACCTTTGAAAAAACCCGAGTCAAAAAGTGGATGACTTCTGCCAATCCGAAATCGATCCCTTTTTGGAAAGAAATCCCAGCTACGATTCAGGATTTATTAAAGAGATTCCATCTCAAAATAACGCCGATTGAGACTGTGTGCTGTGTAGTTTGCTTCTCGTTGCATGGAAACGCAGAAAGTCATGCCTCAGCAGCTTTACGATGCAACGAACAGCAATTTCCGACCAACTCCTCTAAAGCAGCACGCATAACCTGTAACGCACCTCTTTTCAAACAGAAAAAAACGAAATCAGGAAATTGCAAAGCGATACCACGGTCAATATTCTACCATCAGAAACTTCTTGAATGGCTTGGGAGGATGTGTTTTATTCCCGCCTTTGAAAAAGCTCTCGATAGCCCCCTCAATGCTAAAAAACCACCTAGAGGTTTGATGCACGATATCTGGGATAGTAAGCTTTGGAAAACTTTCAAAAGCGACGGCAAGATTTATACACAAGCTTCTGGTAATTTGGTTTTTGGTCTTTATGTTGATTGGTTCAATCCTTACGGAAACGGTTCAGCAAAAAAGTATTCTTCGGGTGTGATCTTATTGATCTGTTTCAGCCTCCCACCAAATATACGATATCACGCTGAAAATGTATTCATCTATGGTATAACTCCTGGGCCACGAGAGCCTCCATCACAAGCAATGAATCACCTGCTTGCTCCTCTCATAGCCGAGCTAGACGACCTTTGGAAAGGAGTTCGATTCACCAAAACGTCTCTTTATCCACACGGACGAGTCTTTCGAGTAGCAATATGGCCACTGATCGCCGATATTCCAGCTAACAGGAAGATTTCAGGGTTCGCGGGCCATTCTGCCACATACTTTTGCTCAAACTGTTACATCACCTGTGACGAGGTAGACGATATTGAAGTTGAGAGGTACAAAATCCGACACATAACTTCAATACACCAGCAATCACAGGTTTGGCGCAGTGCAGAAACTCAGCACGACCGATCCAAATTGCTGAAGACTAATGGAGTTCGATACACTATATTATCCGAACTCAAGTATTGGCATCCCATCAATCTTGGCAGTATTGATACGATGCACTGCCTTCTTCTTGGCTTACTTAAAGACTTTTCGATCACATACCTTCAAATTCCCTCTGCCGGACAGATCATCCGAAAACAACTTGACAAGGCCGAACTTGAAGGAATCTATCCTGAAGACCAACCATCGGCGCTCCCTCATCTTGTGCCAGACACCGATGCTCTAACAGAATGCCCTGAAGATGAATCATCTGAACCTAGCTCTGATAGCCGGATGTCTTACCCACAAGCTGCCAAATCTCAGACCAGCACTACAACTATTCTTTCACACCCTACGACAACTAATAGATCAGATGCTTCTGATAGCTCTTCCAGTACCATTCTTGGTGCTCATGGCCCAGCTCTCACTCCGCATGAACTCAAACTTATTCACATATCAATTGAACAAGCAATAACCCCCTCCTGGCTTCCTGTAGTACCTTCGCTCTTTGGGACCACTGCGCATGGCAGTGTAAAAGCTGTCCAATGGCTTGTTTTGTACACAGTTTACATGGTATTCTCTTTAATACCGTATCATGCAAATGCTGAGCCAAATTCCGATTCTCAGAAGATCCACACAGCGATACTTCTTGCCACACAGATTATCAATATTTCTGTGTCCCGAGTCATGAGTGAGGAGGATATCCAATCTCTTGGATTGCTACTTAAAACCTACCGTCAACATCTTCAAACCGTATGGCCTAACATCAAGTCTAAACCCAATCTGCATTTTGCCCAGCACCTACCCGATCAGTGTCGCCGCCTTGGACCCCCACCATACACTGCTGCTTGGGTAGGAGAACGCCTGATTGGTACACTTGTCCAAACACCAAAGAACTTTTGTGCAGGTATGGTTTTTGGTCTTTCTAATTGGTCTTTCCAATTGATCCACTGTTGACACTAATTCTGCTCTTTTCACACCGAATGGATAACATCTTTTTAGGGATCTTGGGTAAGACTTTGATCCGCGCACATACCCAGCGAGGACTGTTTCAAAATCTCCTGAGTCACCATACTTCTTTACATACAGCCAATCTTTCTATCACCTCACGAAATAGTGCAACCAGATGGAAGGAGTTTTCTCCACCTGGTGATGTACTACATGCGGTCAAGGAGCTTCTACAATCAAATTCGAGCGTCAGCAGTGCCAGTATTGATTTGATGTCAACATCCTTGTGGAGACATAGTGGCAAGTCTTATAGTATAAGCTCACGCCACTTAGGTAACAGCTATATCGAGTATCACATCAATGGGAAGCATGGCTTTGGGTCAATCGAACATATAGTTCGTCTAGTTAGTGATAGCTTATCAATATTCGTTGTACAGGCTTTCTTGCCTCTTCAGCCATCCGATCAAATTCGAACCCCTTATCACCTATCGCCTCACCT